>NC_084970.1:31864312-32204312 GCF_963691925.1 Scomber scombrus | reverse complement strand
AAGCATTCTAGGTGGAATGCAAAGGGAGTAGCTTTTTGTCTGATAGAAAATGTTTTTTAAAGTAACACAAATCAACAAAGGGCCAAAGTAATCTAAGCCCAAACTACAGATGGGAATTGTATTGATTATATATGGATTTAATTGATATGAATGCCTTATCAGTTCTGCTTAACTGTCTAATTCATCATCAATTCCCTTATCGCAGGGTTTCAGTGTCAACACAACTGTTTTATTATCTCCACTGTATATCAATGACCTTGCATACTGATGAATATATGATACATAACTGGTGGATAAGATAAATGGTCCGCAACCAAAAGTTAACTGCATTAAATAATTAATTAATTAACTTGAAAGCAATTTACAGTATCCTCTCTGTACGAGAATAACAAAATGAGGAAGAAGAGGAGTGCTGCGCTGCACCATTGGCTCCAAGGAAAGACGTTGTCCAAGACACTGATTGGGCGCAGGGTTTTTGAGGTGAAACAGACTGAGCACAGAATGATTTCTTATTGGCATTGGACATTGGACAATTTAGAACCGGTTCTCAACTAGAACTGGTTTTTAAATACCATCTCTAGTCCAAACTGCAGGAACACTGGCCTAACTAATAGAATACCTTACTATGGATTTAATGTTTCAAAGAGAAACGTCTGGAAAAAAGGCAATATGTGCCAAATAGCCACACTGCATACTGCCTCTCCTACAGTATAATGCAGGAGGGAATGAGATACTTCTATAGCAGTTTTTACAATGGAGATAATATTTAAAGGGTGAATTTTTCTATATTTTTCTTAAAGCCAACAAATCCCATGAAAAGTCCAAAACCAACTATGTCTAAGCATTATAGCAAACATTACCCAAACAGGAGTAAATAATGTATTTTTAGGGGATTATTTTCAGCTACTGATAAACATTTGTTGTGCACGAGGGTATTTATCACAGCAGGATGGTGCATGTGGAATTGAGTCAAATTAAACAATTTTGCACATGTTTATGGTTGTGAACATGTTGGTGCAATTCTTTGGCTCATTAATGGATTTTTAAAATCATGTTTGGACAACAGTGGAGCTTTATGGCACAAAGGAAAAGCTTTATGAGGCTTTGGCTAAACAGGCAATACCAAGGAGGATAAACTGATTGTTAGTTTTGGTCTATTTGTAGGATTAGTTAACTTGCATTATTTAACATTTTAAAGGGGGCAAATTATGTTTTTTTTGTAATTTTCTGTTATTCTTTATACTGTTATCATGTCAGATGTCTTTGTTAAACATGGTCAAAAGCTCCAAAACTTGAGGTGAACACGCAAGTGAAAAGCCAGGGCTTCAGTCTGCTCTGAATGCTTCATTTGCAAAGTTACCTCTACTTTCTCCTTGTGGTGACGTTAGCTTGTTCGTGCACGCACACAAATCGCTGTCCGTTTCGTAGCATTTGCTGTTTAGGTTGTTGCTTTGGGTTGTTTCATGGGCTGTTTACGTTGTCCACTCGCATATGTCTGATCTCATTCAGGCTTGAATTTGAGAAGTATGTGTTTTGAGTAAAACATAGAAGAAATCTGACTACTATTATTTGAACAGAGTCGGCTCATCTGTTGCAGAGAGGCTGCATAAAAGACCAGTATAAGATAAAGGAGTTTTTTGAACTGTAAATCATGAAAAAGATATTCCAGTTGAGCTCCAGAAATAAAAATATAGACCTGGAAATGTACATGATACATCTCCTTTAACACTTGCAAAAGATCTTTTTTGTTGTTGTGTGTGTGTGTATATATATATAAAGCAAACCGAGGAAAGAAGACAGCCATAAAGGAGGAAACACAGACATCAATGTCTACAGTCCACAAGATAAGAAGTACAGTATACCCGAGGCCAGGTTGGGTTTTGAGTAAGAGACAAGCAAGATTACTATCACTCGCTCCACTTGCACATAAAACCCAGAAGTGCAACAAGTTCTCACCGCTTCTCTATTGTCCAGTGGCAATCTGGGCATGGTACAAAATGTCAACATGAAATCTAAATAGATGAAGCGAGTTGAGGTAGCATCATAAAGTAGATAGCGTCACAGTGGGAAAGGATCCGAGCTAGCTTTATCGATACCCTTCGATCAGAAGAAGAACACCGGTCATACTCACAGATCAGTTCCTTGTAACAATATATGAGTCTGGACTACGTAAGTGTTCAGAATTGTAATAATGATAGTCTGTAATTGCAGATGGGGGAAAAATTATTCCCTGAAGTTGATTCCCTCAAGCCTGATTTGAGGCAGGACATGATGAGTGCTGCTGATTACAATGATTACTTCCCATGAATACACTGAATAAAAGGAACCCCAATTATCTGTAATAGTGTATGTTTTCCTCTCTGTCATGTAACAACCAATCTCTAAATACTGTGTGTGTGCAGCTCGCTGTGCTGGGCTTTTATGTGTTACAGGGATATTATACACAGTTATGATTTGTTAAACTTATCACTAATTGGCTTGTAAATCATTCATATAAAGACTGTATCAACAGGTCACTGATTAGTTTAAGGAAGACACAGTCCCAGCCTGCGCTCCTGTGTGATTGTGTCTTTCTGTTAGCATGATATCACAAAATGTTCCACCCAGACCTCCTAGAGGAAATATGGTAGACATCTCAGTCTTGGCCCGCAGATCCATTAAAATGATTAAAATACAGACAGGAGGTCGGAAATGTCTGTTAAACTCAGTCAATCAATAAAGCTTTATCTATATAGCACCTTTCAAACAAATCACATGCAATTTAAATTGATTTTTGCATGCGATTGACAAAATGTAGTGTGTTTTTAAAAATGGATTTAGAGATCAATGCACTGCAAAACAACTAAAAAGCGATAAAAAGAAAAGAAAGTTTATGAGTCACTAGAGGAATTTTAAACACTAATTTGTGTTTCCTTGCTGTATCTTCTGTTCACTAACTAGTGCTTTTAATTAAGGTCCAACCACAGTAAACATGTTTACAAACCTGTAGCATGTCTGCATCGCCTCCCCTTCAATTACCCAGCAGTAAAACAAGATATAATTCATCCCAAAAAAAAAAAAAACATGACAAAACTAAACTACTGGATATTGTTTCATAACTATAGTGATATAATTAACATATCTGCGGTTATAGTCACCTATAAAAACTGAAGAGAGAAACTTGAATACATACTCAACTACCACATAACTGTCATCATTCAGCCAGCTGTCAGTCACCACAGTAAGCAAGCTCATTGTTGAATGTAGGAGTTATTGTTGATGAAGTGAAATGATTTGCGGAAAACTAGCTGATACAAAAAAAGGGAGGTTGGTTAGGTGAGGTGAGGTAGGTTTTTCCTCAGGGAAGACTGAGACCATTGTGCTTGATTCACAATGAAAGTGGCCATAATGAAGAGTGGGAATACAAAACACCTTGCTCTGAACAAGACTAACGAGATAAGACCCACAAAACCGATCGAGACTCCAGCAGAATAATTGTAAAACCAAACATTTTCAACAATGAATGCAGTGAAGAACTCATTAATGAACTCTTACACCAGCGTCTCAGCTGGTCCAAGTACTGCAGCAGCTTATGCTCAACTTTTAGGATTTGGTTACACAACAAAGGTGTCACTTTTACCATTAATATGGAATTGCTGTTCATATACAGACCTCCAGAGTTTGTGCTCATATATCATGTAATGAATTCTTACTGTACAGTGCCTTTTGATGCAGGAAATATTTTTAAATGGACCTCTAAGTGGTAAGGGATATAATTGAATGAGTTTCTGCTAAAGAAGGGCTTGGGCCTGCTCCGAATATTCATAACTATTTCCACGTTGAGAAACATCCAACAACTACAACTAAACACTGTTGAATTCACATGCTGTTTTTCCAGATTATCAAACCTGGTAGCCACATGCAACTTTTAGAGAGACTGCAGCTTTGTGCTTTGTAGCTCTTAAGTTTTGTTGCATCTTCTATAAGACACAAAGTTCTGTTTAAAGACTGTTTTCTCCTGGTAGATTTTGTAATGTTTTAACTGCCAACAAATATTCAGCCGAGAGATTTCTTCAACCCAGAGCTAACTGTATATAAATCAAATCAGAACAGTCAGTGACCCATTTTTGTACCAACAGGCATTTTAATCCATCGACACTGCAGCAGCAGTGATGTTCATGATTGAATTGATGGCTACTTACATCTGTCTCTTTACAGATAGAGTTCCTCAACAAATGCCTTGAACCAAAAAGTTTGGCCTTCATATCTTTTTAGTATTTCAGATTTCCCCTCGGGTAACTGAGGAGGGTAGAAGGTTAACAAGACGTGCTGATAAAACTGTGACTCACTGCAGGTTTCCTTTCTTCTGAGTATATCAGCGCTGTGCATGTTACTCCTGTTTTAGAAAGACAAAATACGCCAATCCTTGATCTGTTCTCGTGAAATGTTATCAGGTTTGTGTCAGGCAATTGGGCTGGGAGAAGGTTTGGCTGTACTCATATGGATCTGTCTGTTCTCACGCGATGGAGATGAGACTAAGCTGCATGTAGCAGAATGGAAAAGGGAAATGGCAAATTAAAAAGCCGAATATAGCTCACATTGCAGATGCTGCAGTGAAATTAAACAGTAGGTGGTTTAAGTAGGAGAAATAGGTGATGACACATTTTAAGAGTCTTGATAAACACAAATATAACAGCACGATGTCACCAAGCATTTAATGCATCTTCTCTGCACGCTGTTTCTCTGCCACTCCTGCAGGTTAGTAGTGAATTGGCTAGAAAGTGAGAGGTTTCAGTTGAGGTCTCATTCTCTCCTGCATCCACGTTGTTGCTATTTATACCTTCCCCCCCCTCTGACTGCAGAGCGGAGCCAGGTTGCATATGGCACAGATATTACAGAGAAAGCCCCATGCAGACAGGCCCGGGAGGCTGTGGGCTGTTCACAGGCTGCGAACAGCTAAGCCAGGCTATGGCTCTAAAGTCTACGGCAGCACAGTCCAAGTCGCTGAGTCCAATGGAGGCTATCAAACCTTTCATCTTTTATGTATGAGCTTCCTGGCTGTCCTACTGCTGGAGGAGGCGAGACACTGGTCCCACCTCACAGGAACCTCTGCAGAATTATTCCATCTGAATTATTCATTGTACATGAGGGCGATATCTTTTAAAGGGACAGACGTGTCTCTATTGCCCCCCTGCTGTCAAATTAAAGGCAGCGTGGATGAACAATGGCCAGACACAAGTGCCTTCAGTTGGATGTGGGAAACATGATCTCATCTGGCGCACCTAAAATCCATATAATTGGACCGGAGCATCATTGTCTCCTGGGACCAGGATCAATAGAGAGGTTTTACTGTGAAGAATCTATTTCTGGCACTAAAGCTCTACAGTGAAGCTGCTCTCTGCAGTTTTGAGCCCAAACTGTGGAATTCTCTCCTTACCATCGCATACCATCTGTTGGGGTTTTTAAAGCCTCTATGTGTGGATTTTTTGGGATTAAAGGATCTTTGGAAGTGTACTATTGGCATAAAGAAAATCAAAAACATATTTTCTGTCAACATGTACCCCTTTAACACCTGGCATTTCAAATGTGATCTTAATTTGGAGAGTGTGGAGATGTGGATGCAGTGGTGGAAGTACTTAAAACCTTGACTTGACTACCAGTAAAGCGATGTAAAATACTCCTCAAGAAGTCCTCCATGAAAAAATACTACTAAATATGAGGGTCATGAGACAATTAATAGGATTAATATAAGTTCTGATACACATCTGATTTGAGTTTTTGGACTTTTTCTTTTAATATTAGATTTTTTGTGGAATATTAGATCATTTGAAATGAAACCAAGTGAGAAGTTTAGACAGAAAAATCCCAATTTGGTGGAGCTGTTATGAAATCAGACCTGAAAAGTGGCAGCTACAACACACTGTAACGCAGTCCTCAAACAGTTTTAACTTTTTTTGGAAGACTTGTTGTATTATCAACTGTGTTAAATCTTCATCTGAAAAATACCTAAAGCTGTCAAATAAATGGAATGATGATGGAGTAGGAAGTGCAATATTTCCCTCTGAAATGTAGTAGAGTGGAAGTATGAAGTAGCAAAAAATGGAAATAAGTACAAGTCATCTTTTGTGGAGTCCTTGAGAAGTGGCCCATTGAACTGTTTCTCACAATTTGTCACAATCACCCAGCCCATCCACAGTGGATGGGCTGAAGGGCAAGAGATTCCCTGTACTGTTATTTCTTACAGTACCTCAAAATTATACTTAAGTACAGTACTTAAGTTAATGTACTTTTTTATTTTCCGCCACTGGTTATCTGGAGAAGGAAAAACACATTAATGCAAAGTAGAAATGCAGTCAGAACACATTGGGATTGTAATCCTATTGGATCAGCCAGACCACATTCGGAGGCAGTCAGGGTTGTATTCAGATCTGATCCCAGCCAGGTGTAAATGTAATCTGTACAATGTGACCACTGTAATCAGAAAAAAATCAGCCCAGTCAGTAAGTTGAAACATCACCTTGCTCTGCCAGCTAAAGACAGCCCTGCGAGTTTTAGAAGCAGCTTGCAATGTTCTCTAATGTGTGTGATTTGGTAATGAATCACAAATGTTTTTTATGCTTAACCAAGATAAAGTATCCAGATACAGACTGCGTATTGATACCAGGTGGAGATGCAGCCTTTGAGTTGTCAGTCAGATATTTTCAAACCCTAATATAAACTTAGAATATGGTTTTACGTCACCAATGCTGTTCTCTTATGAACACCTCTGCTCTATTTTATACCATTTTATAAAAATTAGATTAGTTTTCAACTGTTCTGCCTCCCTTTTAGATATATTTAAATCTTTTCACTGTTAAGATTTTCAACTCTTTATTTTTTATATTGTTCCTTATTCAGGAAGCACTTCAAGCCATACTTCATGTATTAAAGATACAGCATGAGGCATAAGGTTTATTATTTAGCATTACTTTTACTATTTACCTTGTGACTTATCTTTCCAGACATTCAAACTTATTTAGTGGACCTTATTTCTAAGATGGCTGTCTGGCTAAATTTGCCTCTAATCACTGTAGAAATTGCACATCTGACTCATCCAACCTATCCCGCTGTACAACACACACACACACACACACACACAAACACACACACACACACACACACACACACACACAGTAAATAGTTACAGCTTTAATAATAACACCACATATTGCATCTCCCTACAGAGTTCACTGCACTGCAAGGAACTAGATTGCAGGCTCCTTTAACGATTCATCTATTCTATTTTTACAAATAAGACAGCAGTGAACTGTGCTGTTTTGTTTATATTTTGCTACTCCCTCAGATTTCCTTTTATGAACAATGCAAGTTTAAAACCGGCCGTCTGGAAAATATTTGCAGTGCTGCCTTATCATACACTTAAAGTTCCCTCCAAAGTCGGGCTCATTATCACACACAGAGAAATGTCATCTGCAGTATAACATGCTCAAATCCTCGGAAACTGGCACAGTAACCTCAGTGCAGAGCAATTAAACTCTGTCTATTTATCGCTGTTTCAAACTGTTCGTGGAAGGTGCAAGAACGAGCCTTCAGCACCTTCGTATCTCCATCAGAAGACTGATATAATTAGCCCTGCTTTGTCCTGCCTGGAGCCATTGTCTTTGTTTTGATGGTATCGCAGTCGCACTGTAATTGCATTCACTTTCACTCTGGTGGCTTTATAACCTATCATAGATTGCAATTGGAATTTGTTCTGTTACGACTAATTATAGCTAATGACATTTTTGCACCATTTGGACATGATGCAGGAGATTCATTTTTTACACCAACAGCTGAAACTTTATCACCAACAAAATGAAACAGCAAAAAAGAAGAAGAATGGAAAGGAAACATTTTCTCATCCTAGATTAACATCATAGCATCCACCTAGCCATCTGATTTGGCTGTTCCACTGTTGTGTATTTTCACACAAAACCATCTGAGAAGTCCTTGAAAACTGTTTGGAAAAAGACAAGCACTTTCCAAACTTACTTGGCAGGTCATTGGATATCCTCTGTCTATCCCCATCTTACCTTGCAAGGCAACTGGATTTGAAAGATCACATGATAATCCTCATAGGAGCCTGATTGGTGGACATAAGCACATAACTTGAAGCCTGACAAGATGGTTTTTCATCTCACCTCGTAAGGTAAATTATGCACTAAATGATATTTAGGTGATATTAAGACAACAAAAAATATGCATTAAAAATAGACTTTCTACTTACTGAGGCGCTTTAGTAAACACCTGAAGAACAATAATGTGTGCACAGCCATTTTCATCGATGGTTACCACAGTAAGGCTTAAGCTAGCTATAACCATCCATAATCTAACAATCATATGAATCATGTCTCAGAGCCATGAGCAACAACAAAATATTATCACACACGTCGATCATTCAGAACGACAGCTAATTTCAGTGTCACTTCAGCTGCTGTTATCACCTGGTACAGAGCTTTAGAGAAAGTATTTCCACAGGCAGCTTGACATAGTTACACTAGGGATAAGTAAACATTATATAGGCATGACACAGATGTGTTTACACCTTTTTATCACCTGTCTTAAACCTCCTCTGGAGGTGGCATCAGCAGTCAGATTTCAATCCATCTTTAATACGTTTCAAATGTATTTACACTACGTCTGATCTGCACAAGATGTATCTTAAGTATAAATGAGGCCACTATCACACAGGTTACAATCTGTATTGCATACACCACCCTCTATCCTTATAGACCCTCGATTGAAGCACATTGCCTACAGTGCCTACACTAAATGAATCAGAGCTAATAACTATGGGTGCATCACAATTCCCTTGATTGCACCAATGTTTCCCTAATTTGCATCTTTTCTTTGTGTCTAAGTACCTCCCACTGAAGATGCAAGGAAATATGTTTTTATAGAACTGAGACGTCTTGTCCTGTGAAGTGACGTCTGTTTCTGATGAGCTGGATCTGCTGTAATTCGGCTTTAAAAGCTGTAGCGACTTTTGATGGTGTTTGTGTCTGCAAACATGTTCGCTGAGCTTATACTGATAAAAGTGCACAGTTGTCATTGCCGCAGTGACAGTGTTTTCTCTTAGTAGCCTGTGACCTGTTTGACAAACACATGCACATGAAGAAAAAACCCGCTCAGACACACAGGAACCATTTCTACTGGCAGAATGTATTTGTAGTATTTATTAATTCCATCTGTATTTATCGATATTCTGATTCTGAATTCATTAGCCTCTTTTACAAACCAGAATGTGGTCATAAAAAATTTAAATTATGTACCTCATATCAAACCTGACGCTTGGGAAATTTCAACCTTGCATGTGAATGAATGGAAATGATGTAAAATTGATTGTGTTTAAAATGTGGTTCTTGTGTTACTTCAATTTTATACATAATAACGGTTAATGTGGGCATGACATATCAGGAAATGAAAGAACTTTCTAATAAATTAAGAAAGTTGTTTATAGTTATTTTGTTGATCAGACCTACAATGAACACGTATGCACTATTTTTAACTAGATGGTGAATCAGAAAACAGATACAAATATAAGATTTAAGAGAGATGCATATAAGTATTCTGTTATCTGTCCGTCCCCTCAGTGATGTTGTGATGTATCAGATCAGTCCGATCATCTGAAGTGTCCAATAAGGTGGCGTGTAAGCTGGTAAGACTTCTGGGAAGGATGCTCGTGTGAGTCCTCACTCATGGCTCCTCAGAGATCCCTCCTCTTCCCTTTATCCTCTCTCCTCAGAGCAGAATTAATCACACTGGGATTTCCTTCATGATGGTGGACTGGAACGGTTTCTGGTCAATTGAGGATTGAAGAGTGAGGAATGATCAAATAAAGGAACTGGGCTGTACCCCATGACACCAGATCACAGGCGGGGTTGGCTTAAAAAGTTCAGCTGAATTGGGGAAGACTGGTTTCAGGTTTTAAGCACCTTACAACTAGAGAAATTTGCATCACAGCCTTAAGTTAGACACTTGCTGTATTTTTCTGAGGGATTTTTACCAGCTGATGTCTTTGTCAACATTTGTAGTTTTAATTAGTGCATCTGCGGGTTTGTGTGATGATCATTTTGTGTGAATGAAACGGCTTATTGTGGTCTTGTTTAGATGTAATATGTTCTTAGAGATCTTGATTTCAATTAGATTTCTTAATAAAGCCTAAGTAACATTAACATACTGTACAAATGGTATAAATGCATACATAATGCACATTAAAAGGAATATGATTAATAAAGTAAAACTTTCACTCTTCTACCACCTTTGATGAAATTTGAATACTTCCTGCCTTTGCCCTACTTTTTCAGGCTACCATTTGTTATGAATAAATGGTATCCAATCACTCTGTCCGATATGTTATCTGAGATAAGGAAGCCAGCCAGCAGCAACGTTCTTGATGCTTTAACACCAATTAAAAAACAAACAATAATGTAGCTAATCATTTTACTAATCTCTAGCAAAGATGCAGAGGGAAGTATGCTGGGATTTAGCAGCACTGGGCTCATCTCCCATAATGTGGTCACGGTACTTCATGGATCAACTGTGTCAACATCAACAAGCTGGTTACCGAGACAACACCATCATGGCTGTGCGTTGCTGGTAATTTACCGTACCACAAAATGCAGCCGTAGCAGCTTCAAGGCAAAAGGTGTCACTGAAAGCCTTTAAACTCAAACTGAAGCGTATAACACGCTGGAGCAAACGCTGAGCATATCGCTATTACCATGTGAACACCTTGCCAGACTAGTCTTGCTGATTTTCATGTTTCATCACTGCTGGGTCTCATTAAGTGATTAAAACCCTTTTTATTGTCATTTGTCAGAACTTTGCATACATTGAAACCAAATTTATCTCATGCATTTGACCTTTCTTATATAGTAGGAGCAGCACCTGCACCACAGCTGCCCAGGTACCAACTCAAGGTCTTTTTGCCTTCTGCCTGGTCCCATCACTGCATTACTGTAAGGTTAGCAACATTTATTGCAAACCAGTCTTATATCAACATGTGTAAAAGATACATTAGTGCAAAATGTGACTGTCAAGTTCCACTCTGCAAAAGAAAAAGCAGTATTTTAAGAGATAGTTTCACCATTACAGCACCTTTTGATAACATTTCTAGCAAGAAATATGCAGTTTGATATTTCAGATATTACAACGATTTTTTTAAAGGTAGATTTCACTTCAATTAATCCCATTTTATGAAAGAAAGAATGAAAAAGAACACAAACAACATAACTGAGATAGCTACAGAATGCAAAGGCAATGATTCAAACATGTTAGCTACGTGTTTACAGCAATAGAAGCATCCATGGCAACCACCATAGCAACAGTAGAAAGCCTGAAATAATTTTTTCAAATTAATTAACTAAACTTATCATACATTCACTTAACATAAAATATGAAAATATGCACATTTCTTGCTAGAAATGTTATCAAAAGGTATTTTAATGTCAAAACTATATTTAAAACATTGTTTTTTCCTCTGAAAATAAAATAAATGTTAGCTTTTTTTGTTTACGAAACCACACACACATACACATCATAATTTCGTAATTTTAGAGATGTTTTTGTGAAACTAAGATGTTTTGTGCTGTGGACCAATGTAACCAGTTCAGCATTGTTTTTAAGCACCTGGGTATCCATGATATTCATGGTGCCATTCTTAGCTTACATAGTGTGTGTGTGTGTGTGCGTGCATGTGCATGTTTTAGTTGTGGGTACTGTTTAAAATGGAGGGTAAAGTTTAACAGAAAGTTGGGAAAATTGTGAGATAGAACAAACATTTGTATAAGCCTCCGTACCCTTCCACATAGGACCAAGACACCCTGACTTTAAAAGATGCAAATTAATGACGCAGACTTTCTTCAGTTCTGCAGATGAACCAGAACTCGGAGGTACTGCAGTTGGTTCAAAAACTGCTCCTTGAAAGGCTGTCTGAGTCCTGTCTAAAGCTTTCTGCTACAGTAAATCCACACTGACACTCCTATACAGATTATAGGGAACCATCAAAGAAAGCCTGAAATTATATTTTTTTAAAGCAATATGCTGTGGTCAAACTGATTTAAATAGCTATACCAATTTCACTGTAGTTTAATGAAATATGGTATACTTTGCAGCTGTAATGTGTTGGGGAAAAATACACATTGGATCGGATTTGGTTAGCAGATATTTAATACTAAAAGACTGATTAGAATCAGGAGCAACAAAACAGACTGCTTTTAACTGAGCTATAGTGGAGCATTGAGGAGCTCAAGAGCCAGATATTTCCCTCAGGAGCAGATGGAGACTGAAAAATATATAAAAGGGGAGTAAAATGTGGACTTACATACATAAGTGCTGTATGCTGCACTTTTCCAATGGTGGCCAATTATAGTAGAGGAAAAGCAAGAAAATATATCCATAGAAACATCACAAATCGCTACTCCTGCATAATCTATCTCCCCACTTTATGTTCCAAGTGTTCATACATTTGCTAACATACAGATAAATAAACTGATAAACTGCTTCTTTTTCACTTCTGATTCAAAAAGCTTTTGAGCTAATGTTACAGTGAACAAATGCTGGTCTTACATTAGTTGGAAATGCTTCATCTTTGAGAAAACAATGTATCTCCAGTTGGGATCATTCATTACTGATTTACCAGATAGAAGTCAGCACGTCATCATGCTTCTTTTTTTTTAGCTGAAATAACTTTTATTTATAATGCAGACATTTTTTCTAGTATTTTTCTCTTGTTATCACTACTTTACAAAGCATCTCAGTTCTTCCTCCACCCCTGCCATTTTTATCTGCTGGCAGTCGGCAGTCTTAAAGGTCTTAACTCAGCAGGTTTGCTTCATTTGATGAGCTGTTGTCAACCAGTTAGTTCCCAGTATTGTGACTGCAGTCAGTACATCTTGGGTTTCTGGGTAATTATACATTTTGGGAGAAAAAGTCTTATGCAAAACAAATGCTGAACAAACCTGAATGTCATGCAGGACAAAGAAATACAAAATCTATTCAATTACTTGATATTCAGACAGCATTTTCTCTTTGAACTAAACTCAGGGAGAATATTGTTCTCATCCAGCAACACATCAAATGCGAAATTCAAAAAAGTATATCATACTACAGATTTTATGTCACTTATTGTAAACTGAATCAAATATTGTCTAGCGTTTCAGATATACAGAAGCGTGACCTGACAGTCTAATTAAATGTTTGTCACAATATCTGTATTTCATGTACTTTGAAAGCGTTGGATCACTGGTCAGATTTAGAAGAAAGCTTTGAGGATGATGCTTTCTGTTACTGATTGTTCCCAATGACTGCTGCAGACTTCCTTGAATCAAAGTATTTTCTTTTTCACTTGTTTACTGGTATGAATGAAGACTTTTGTTAGTTGGTCAGAACCAACACAGTATGGTTCTTCACAGCATGAGTACTGCATTGTACCTGCCATAGTCTTTAAAGCTCCACCATTCAGGAAGGTGCAAACACAAAACTCTCTAGTGAAGGATCAAAGGATGCTGGATTTAAAAATAAAAAATGTGAGAGCCGACTGCATCACAAGACGAGCCGTCATTTTGTTTTAGTCAGGGTTAGAGGAGAAAGAGGCATTGCAAAACACAGAGATGCTGCTGCTCTTCTTGACTGCAAGCTTTACAGTTCTGTCTCTGAGGCGGCACAGTGCTGTAAAGTGAGAGGCTTTAATTGAAACAGTAGAGACTGACTCAGTCCTGCTGCTAAATGAGTTCAGCTTGTTGTTTGCTCCTCAAGCATCTGTCACACCAAAAGTATGAATATGAAAGAGATTTCAACATAAGCAACACAAATTCTGACACATCAAGCAACTGAACACCATGAAATATAGTTAAATAAGTATACCCTAATTACAGTTTGAACATAATTTAGTCATTAAATAGTTTAATAATATTAATAATATGACAT
Source organism: Scomber scombrus (assembly GCF_963691925.1). Classification (NCBI taxonomy): domain Eukaryota; kingdom Metazoa; phylum Chordata; class Actinopteri; order Scombriformes; family Scombridae; genus Scomber; species Scomber scombrus. The sequence goes on along the minus strand of NC_084970.1, from coordinate 32,190,368 downwards.
TTAATAATTTAAATGCATGATTTTTCTTGAAGAATATATTCAATATAAACACATTTTATCATCTGACTTTAAAATGCAGTCTGGAAGGATCGGTTTACTTACTGAGGAGCAAGATCGAGCTGCAAGGAACAGTTATTTTCCTTATCTCTTCATCTGCAGATAATTTTTTCAGCTACGTGATTAATCATTTAGTGGTTAAGTGTTGATAAAATATCAGAAACTAATTTTAAAAATGCCCATTAAAAGGGTGACAGTTTTTGTTTTTCTCAACATAACCCAAGATAACCTGAAGTTATTCAATTTGCAACGGTATAAGATAAGATTGAATTAATCCCCATGGAAATTCACATGTTACAAGAAACAGGCTAAAGAGATAAAGACAATTAGAATGAAAGGCAGTAAAGTGAAACAAAATATACATCTTTGTATTTGAATAGCTGGAACCTACAAATGTCTAGCAGTTTTGCTAATGATAAGTTGAAGATTCAATCGACTGATGGATTAATCGAGTCATTTTTTCAGTTCTAGATCACATTCCTACCTGCCTCCCCTGATAATATGAACCCCGCCTGGATGAAACTTAAGTAACTTTGCTCTGAGCAGGATATGTAGTACCCGCCAGCCTCATGACATCAGTTTATTAACACTAAAGCTTTAACTTTACAGTGCCAAATGACTTAGGGCTTCTAATGTATCATAGTGACAGTACCTCTGGAGAATGGAAACCGCACTGAGCTACGCATCTCTCAAACACACAAGAGGGAGGAAGGCCACAGAGATTTTTCAAGCTCGTGTTATGTTCAGCTCGCATCTCCACGCTCGAGAGAGGATGGTGTTTGTCATGAAGACAGGGGAAACATCTGGAGTGCCATTTGTTTTAATAATTCATTGTTTGTGACTTCATAATCAACCCCCAATGCAGTCAGAGTCACTAAACTCGGTAGCTTCCTCTCTAGACCAAGTCCTATGACAATAATCTGTCGCTGACACATGTTGAGAGTACACATAGAGATATTGCTCTGCAAGCAGCAGCTAGTTTGCATTTCCACTCGTCTGTACTTGATGAGCTGCCTCTTTTCTGCTTTGGCACTGTGTGAATTGATGCATCATTTGCTCAGATAAGAGAGGGAGGGAACAGTTTGGGTTGTTTGTCTTGCCAAGGCTTTCCTTTTTCTAGAGAAGCAATAGTGTGTTTATTCACCGGCAGGGCTGTATTGTTTTCAGAGACTGACACAGCTGGTTGTAGGGTTTATATTTCTTGGGTTCTCTGATGGCAATTTTTTTTTCTCCAAAATTTAATTATAGGATAAACCCCCTGAGATGCACCATCTCGTTTTCGAGGGGTTCCTCAGGCACAAAACATAAAAGTTACAACATTTAAACAAAACAAAATACATTAGTAATAATAATACTAATAAATTAAACAGCACAATGACACAAAACAATCAACATAGTAACATTAACATGGATATACTCATAAGGGATCTCCCACCGTCCCAAACCACACCCGCTACATCTGTTACACGAGTTGTCTGTACAAAGAATAAATGATAAATAAAATAAATTAATAGATTACATAACATTGTCAAAGTACTCAGTCTACCCATAATATAAAATGAGGAAACATACAATCAAAAACAAGAACCAAAACTAAAAAGTATTCTGACTGCACATATCTGACCATCTCTAATTGGCCAATATCAGCTGATAATATAGACTGATCGATATATATCGGTCGGGTTTCAGTACAGACAACAAGCAAAAGTCTAAAGATTATGATAATTCGGTTAGAAGGAAGGCAGCATGGTGGTGCAGTGGTTAGCACTGTCTCCTCCCAGCCTGGGTTCGAACCTGCCGGCTGGAGCCCTTCTGTGTGGAGTTTGCATGTTCTCCTAATGCCTGCGTGGTTTTTCTCTGGGCACCCACAGACCAGAAACATGGAGGTTAGGTTAATTGGTCACTCTAAATTCATTCAAATTAAAATGAAAGATTGTCTGTCTACTCTATGTGAGCCTTGTGATGGACTGGCAACCTATCCAGGCTTCAGCCCCCCTGTGACCCTCTAAGATAAGCAGTATGGAAAATTAATGGAAACAAATGGTTAGAAGGAGGACTGGATTAGACGTTCATCTTCAATAGATATTACAGAAACAACTTTAACAGTTAGTTGATGATTGCAGAAATGTTGCGTGTGTTCTACTTTGATTGATTTACAATATTGAGAAGTTGGGGTGCCACTTTTTTGTACAAAAATCTTTAAAGCAGACGCTCAGACAATTTTCTAGTTTCACGTTAGGATAAATATACCAATACAATGTGCAGCTCTACTGCTTTGCGTCCTTCATGGTGATATGCATTTAATAATATCCTGGCCCAGCAACAAAGTTTTTTTTAAAGCTTTTGTCAAGCACCAAGGTATCATTTAGAGCTCCTCAAACATGTCTGACTACATCCTGTGACAGCAGCTGCTTCACAGTGAAAACTAGCAGCAGTTCCGTGTTTCATGTCTTGTTTTCATCAGATCTGTAGAATTTTTATTTTTTTTTTACCTTACTGTGAAGCAGCTGCAAGATCAGTTTGAATTACAGCATTGATGTATAGCAAAAGAGTCACAAGTTATGAATCTTACTTGTTTTGATGTTATATCCCTTAAAGCAATGTGTTTATTGTGCAAATTCGGTAGTGACACAGATGCAACATGTCCACACACGGTTGTATCGTGTCATATATGGTAATTTTAGGTGATAGCTGGCGTACGACTGAGCTGTGACAGAGATGTTTTCTGGTGGAGAAGCAAGGAGCCCTTGAGAGACCTTTGGCTGTATTATCGCTCCATGTGTCTCCTCCCTGTGTGTCGTGTCCTGATCATATCTCCCAGCTCTGCTCTGCATGCTGCCCACGCTGCACCACTTGTTAGCTCCATCGTCATCTTTTTTTTTTTTCTCACTTCTTTCTCTGACAAAGGATAAAAAAATACAGCATGGCTTCATTCAGAGGTAAACAATGTGGTTTTGACTGTCAGCTTGTGGCTGTGAGAGAATGATTAAGGAGCCTGCCATAAACATGACTGCGTGATGATGAGGTTATTTGCAGATTTGTTGCTTTATTCGACACTTAACGACATGGTAGTTGAAAGCGCTCAGCGGATGATTTATCAAAATATATGCAGAACAGTACCATCGGATCCCAGTCTTATCTTGACATCGTATTTTTTCAAGTATGCAGAGCATGCCTAATTGAGATAAATAGCTGTGTAAGCAGTGCTGATGACAGAATGGAAGCTGTCTGGCTGGCTGGTGAGCTTGCTGGCCGGAGCCGTCCCGATCTCAAATCCAGTGATCGGGCTGTTAGTCAGGCAGAGTGCGGCTGGGAGAGTAAGGAGGTAATTAAGATTGGCTGAGTTGTGATGAGGGGGGGGGGTGGCTTGTGTTCGAGCTCTCCTGGATCTCTACGGGGGCCCCGGCTGTACAGTTGCATGGTCCCTCAGAGTGAGCCACGCTCCCAGAAGTGGGCGTACCGGAGGCCTGACAGATACTGATACAGCACCTCAAAGCTCTCAACGCTCCACTAAATTAGCTCACATCTCAATTCCACCTATTTCCCATGTGTTGGTTTGTGTTCTTTATATATACTGTATATATGTGTGTGTGTGTGTGTGTGTGTGTGTGTGGATTCATGTTCTATGCGTACAGTGTGAGTGGTTTGAAGCACATAGTGCCAGCTGTGGTGTTAAAACCTGCCCACAGCAGAGGAGGATTGTGTAGAGCTGTGGGGGGTGGAGCAGATTATGGAAAGGATCTCAGCCTAGAGAGTTGTTAACAAAACACATGCGCACACACACTGAAAGACACACAAATCCACACAATATGGAAGGAGATTAATGCCCACAGAGACTGTAGTTGAGCAGCATACATTTGAATTTCTTGAGCTTTTATTAAATCTCTGAATTTTAAAAACACATTTTTAAAATAAATGAATTAAACATGTCTTAGAAAGGCACTGTTTAGAATATAATGTGATTATTTTGAATTTGACTTTTTGGGTATATTTTACTTATCATACTTACTAAAATATGTGGCAAGTGACAAGTAAAGATGTATGACTCTATATCCAACAAATATTCATACATTTTCAGTTGCCAGCTCAGTCTGAATAGTCCAGAATATCAGCTTCTGTTAAGATATGGTTTGATGGATAGATATAATGAGTTTACATTTTCTCTTAGTATCCAGTTGTACATCAGACAGGGAAATGCAGAGTGATTTTATACGAGTCTGTCTCACAAATAAGAGTGGCGTTTCCATGGTAATAATCAACAATAATCAACAAAAAATACTGTGGACTGTGGAGTGTGGAGGAAGAAATGAGAAAGAAAATAGTTATGGGAGAGAGTTAGAGACAGCAATGACACCTTGGAGATATATGCAGTTGACTGCAAACAGGTGCAGAAATATCCCTGGCATTGTAAAAACAATGAATCTGATACATGACATGTGAAAGGGTTGTTTGTAATGCCAATCACACTGAGAATTATCACTCAACTCTGTAGCTATATGTACATTTTTTGTTTTGTCGTTCAGCTACTTTAACCTCATTATTTTGTTTAGCCATATGAAGCTGTTTCTAGTAAACAAGATGGTTTTATATAGCTGCTCAACATGAAATGGCAGAAAGTGGAGCATCTAGCAGCAGAACAAACATGCTGCAAAACTACAAGGAGAACGAACATGCGCTGAAACACAACTCTAATGTCGCTTTGTGTCTGCGCGATATGTAAATTGTGTTATGACTAATATTTTAGCCATAACAACTTGATGAGCTGACTGTATATCAAACGTGGTATCAAGGTGTGTTTCTGTGAGTTTGTTTAACATTCACTCTGCCCTCTAGTGATCAAACTTGCTTAACTTTAAAGTGTTGTAGAAACATATCTTTTGGTGGCTCAAGAGTGCCTGGTTCCTTGGCAAACCATGGTTTTTATCCTAACATTGTCTTAATTTACTCGCAACACATGGTCAATTATTTTTTTAATCAATTAATTTATATGTATTTTTGGTAGGTAGGTAGAATTTATATATATTTAGGTCAAACAAAGACTTAACCCTGCAAACCACATCTCAAATACCGTAGTTCCAACATGAAACTCCCCCTAAAACCACACATTTTTCTTTTTATACAGTTCTGTTCTTGATAAGGTTATATAAACATGACTCATTATGCAATTAAAAGGCATATTTAGAGTTTTAGGCTCATTTTTTCACTTTGTACAGATCCAGGTTATTGGTGTCGCCTGCTTCCTGTCTCGACTCGGCAATCGATCTTCTCAACTCTCTCGTGGAAAGAAAGCAAATACATATATTTCCCAAAATGTCAAACTATTCGCTTAAATACAATAATAATTTAGACATTGCATTTTTCAGTTTCAGTTTTTGATTTATCCTATGAAACTGTTTGTTTCTTTCAGCAGCTCAATAGAGCTTGACAAATTTAAATTCATCTAGTTCAAGTACCATTTCTTGTGGCACTAATTTAATTTCATACCACACACTCACACAAATATGCACACATACTTACAGTTCAGCACTGAGTTCACAGCCTTCCTGTGCATGTGTTTGATGTGTGTTAGAGATATAACATGCAAATGCCTGCACCCCTGGAGGAAATCAAAAGGGAAGTTCATTTCTCTAACCAATATCTAATATTCCTCTGGCTGGATTTTTGCATCAGGGCTCAGCATTATTGTTCTTTAAGTGACAGCCGATGACTCTCCCACAGATGGATGAGCTTTATTTCTCCGAGTTTCATCCTTATTTACTGGAATCAAACTGCACTCAGTCTGATGGCTGGTGATGAAGAGCTGTCAGCTCTGTCAGAGGCCACACGAGGTGGGCTCGCCCTAGCAGGATGTTATCTGTGACCTGTGTCATTAGATAGGTGACACTTCACATCACACCAACCAGAGAGAATTTACAGGGTTTTTTACTGCTTACAGTCAGGTTATCTACTCGCAAAGGGAAGGAAAGCTTGAACCGAATCATCAATGTTTCATCAATTCAGATTTATGAATTTTTCAGCAGCCAAGGAGCTCTTCAAATGCAAGCCAAGTCAACTTAGGAGAGGCTTGCTGAGAGCTCGGCTGTGTTTGTAGGCAGCTTGACATGCACTCACAGCCTCCTTCATGGACATCAAACTCTGCTCCTCCTTTGTTTTTTGTAAGAACGGTGTACACTTTCTTTGCCCTTTTCACAACATTATTAAATATGCCTTGCCATTTTGCTGTAACTACACAGAACTTATTCAGTAAGTTATTTGGGTTTTTTCTGTTTGCTGCTTTTTTCCTCATTTTGCTTTTGATGGTAAACTGAATTTGCAGCATCTCTGCTTCAGTTGTAGTCAAGGTGAAGTGCCATCAGTGGTTGCTGTTAACATAGTGTTTTGCTTTTAAACACTTTTTACCTTGCATCCTCAAAACTTTTCTTTTGAGTTTGTTTGTTTGGTTTTATCACAGGACTCCATATCCTGCTTCAGTCCTTTTATTTTCAATTCCAGCCAAGTCTCTGCTATGTAGTCCAGCCTCTCTGCTTTTTACTCTCCACTGCAGACCTGCCTTGAGCAGCCGAAAGCAGGCTAGCTCCTCAGGGACAGTCTGCTGTGTACTGGATGGATGACTGGTTGGCTAGCTCCATGTGTGGATGTACAGATGACTAGAGGGCTGGAAGTGTGGAAATGAAGATGACTGGCTTCTTGCAGGATCTGAAAGAAAGAAAGATGGAAAGAAAGAAATGGCCATGACTATTTATAACATGCCAGAGAAATTATAAAAGATCTGTAAATATATGTTTTAGGCCTGTGTATGTTCCAGTTGAGTCAGTTATTCACGCAGTATTGCTAGAGGATGTAATTGGGGGAAGTATTTTGAGGTTTTATACATTTATTTGTGTCATAATTTGGTGTTTATACAGAGTAAGACGTATATAATATAATAACAGAGTTGATAGAAGACACATTTTTATCATTAATGTCATAGTTGCCACTTACCTTAGCCCACTGAGCTACCAGAATTCCCTAAATATAAACCTACAGATGAGACTACAAGCAAATTCTCAGCCTGAGGCAGTGGAAGAAAAGTCTAGCTCTCACATTGATCAGAACAAAATGCTGACTAACACAGAATGCTGAAGCAACCAACATATAAGAAAAATATATCTTAGCATATTAAGATAGACTGCCCCCGTTTTAGGAGTGATAAATAATGTACATTTAATATTGCTTGCCAAGATTCAAAGCAAACCTATTATTTCATGTTTCAGTATGTCAGTTAGATCAGGTTTATAGGTAGCCTGGTTTTTTTTATTTGGACATCTTTTTTTGTGTGTGTTAATTTACTCCACCACCACGACACAAACACACACATACACACACACAACATTGGATAGTGCTATCCAGTTAGCTATCAAAATAACAAACTGTGGAGTTTATTGATAATAAAAAATCAACCCAGTAATGAATTATATGGGTTACGTTGCTTAGCTATGTCCTTAATAGTAGAAACTGTGTGGCACAACAGCCTTCATTTGGCATATCTAAGGTACTGGGCATCAGACTGACTCGAAAGACCTGCAAGAATCGACTCTAATGATCCACAGCTGGCTGTGCTGCTAACCGGAATCCGCACCTGAGCCAAACCTGGCAGCCAAAAATGGGCCAGTGCCTCTGACCACAACTGAGGGTGCTGACATTCACCCAAAATCGGTCAGTCTTGGTTGTTTACTTGTGATACATTGTTTGGATTTAACATCTGATCTGAATGTAATGATCTGAGGATCTTTGGACCCTCGAAGTAAAAGGATCTCTATAAAATCTGCAACATCAGCAACGCCTTCCCCAGTGAAAGAACACAGCTGGAAAGTTATTATGGTCAGTGAAAAGCTTTTTTTTGTCCTGTGTTGTCATCTGCCAAGTAGTTATCACTCCAGTCTTTATGGGTATAGTTAATTGGCTACAGCTGATGCCAGGAAACTTTGATCTATTATTCTTCTCTTCTTGTACCTTTAATGTTGTTGCTCGCTGTTAGCAGATCCCAGCAGCCTCTGAGCAGCTGCCAGTGATGGTGAATGCATTGCTGTGGGACTATAAACATGTGACTCCTGTCCAACAGAGACAGCGAGACCGGCTGTACAGTGGAGATGCTCTTTCATCTCACACTTGAAGATAGAGTGTTAGGGTTTCTCTGTAAGTGCATTTACCATTCACTGTGTACGAATTAAGGTTATTCGGTCTATATTTACTGATTTAGAGGTTTTGGATAATTATGGCTGAAGCTTTGTCATGAGTTGTTAATTTAATCCAGCCCTGGAAATCTCAAGTGGGGTGTCAAAGATGACAGGATTTGCTGCTCTCCGCTGTTTTACATATTTATAAATACATATGTTTGTTTTTTGACTTTTACTCAGACAAAACAAATAATTTGAAGATGTAACTTTGGACTATTATCTGACATTTTACACATTAAACCATTAGTCGAAATGACAATCAACCGATAAATCATACATGAGAAAATAATTGTTAGTTGCAGCTCTCACAATTTTCTCTGTCTTTCAGCCCATCAATGTCAACATTTTAAGAGCTTGTCCCGGCTGGATTTATTCTCAAAAATTTAGCTTAGCTGCTTAGACACTATTTTCATCTTCTATCCTTCTGTGTGCTGCACTTGATGATGGCTGGCAATAAAACTCCACTGACTGCATTGCACAGTGTGTCTTTTAACAATGGGTAAAGTAGCCGTGATGATTGATCCTGGTGAATGTGATGAAATTGCTGCTTATCTGGAGAGTCGGCATACATCAAGACGCTGTCAGTGTTGAAGGTTTTACATAAACTAAGCACAGGTCTTTTGAAAAGCAAATCACATAGAAAGTGTATAGGGGCAAACTTTAAAGAACACTTTCAGAGCTGAAGTTAGTCACTTTGGAGAAGGTATAGCTCAACTAAGAAGCAACACTTTATTGTAACTGCAGTCTAAAACAAAGGGTCTTATCTCAGTTTTTTCATTACAAACATGTGAATGAACAGGTTAATTCATCAAGTGCAGGTGTTTGCCCACACATAACTTGAATGCCCATAATCTTTTCCCCAGAAAGCAGATTTACATGAATCACACAGATGCCATGTTTACTATTCACTTCTACAAACGGAGACGACTATGTAGCCCTTTGAATTGATAATTGTGAATGTGATCATGACTGAAGCTATTGAAATAGAGAAGTGTAGATTATTTATAGCCGCCTTGTCTGACATCACTGAATCCTTTATTAAAAGCCAGCTAGTATAGCATTCAATATACATGTAAGCACTGCACATAGAAACAAACAATGTAGGAGGCTATGTAGCCTCCTTGTGTCCTGGTGAGGGAGGGCTCTCAGGCATTTCCCTGCCAGCTGCCGTCCTGCTGGACACTGGCCCTCTAGAAAACTCTGCCCTGATCTACTTTGTGCCCTTGGCAAAACTTGAGCATACAGTAATGTGCTTATCTGGCTGTGACACTGTGACATGAGTTTTCCATATCAGGCCAGACAGAAGTCCACACAGACTTCACTGGCTGTGTCTTTGGTGAGCGAAGTCTCTCCGGACTGCGGCTGAGTTCCTCTTCCTCACTTCCAGTTAAAGAGGCCATCTGTAAGACTTAGCCGAGCTGGGGGAGGAACCGCCAGGCTCCTGATTAAAGTGATGAGCTGTAAAATCGAGAAGGGGGGGGGGGGGGGGTGACAGCTGGCTGCTGCCTGCTACACTGAGCTTCATCTTCCTGCTCTACCTGTTCCCACCTCTCACTGTTAATGGGTTTGTTTATGTCTAAATGCCTGAGACCTCTGTACAGTGAAGACTGTGAAGTTGTCTGCTTTGGTTTTGCTCCAACCGCACTGATCCATCATTATTAGTAGATTGTTGGTCGTTGTTTCCACTGGGCAGTTACATGTAAGTGTGATGTTGGCATGGTGTGTGCGTGTTAAATGTAGTGATGTAAACTTTGTGTCTATGAGTTCTTTATCAAACTCTGTGCATATTTTTCATAATTAAAAGAGAGTTTATAAAAAGTGCAGTTTAAGAATGTAGACTGCACTGTACTTTCCCATCTTGTAATTTTAATGACAAGAACAGTTTCAAAAGATCAATCAGAATTCAGTAGCAAATCTGGGCCATAACTGACTTTGATTGACAGATGCATGCTCAATTTAAATGCATTAGTGAAAGAGGATGTCGGGGCTTGAAGGGTTGATTTGACAACTCAGACAGCCGTTTGTGACATCGGCCAATTTAAATTAGGTGACCCTGCACACCATAAAAAGCCCAATTCAAGAGAGTCATCATATCTTATTTAAGGATGATTTAATCCTATTTTCTTGTCCAATTAAATTCTCCTTGCAAGCATCATTTGCATTAGCTTATTAAATTTGTTTCATGGCAACGGCTTGACTTTCCTTAGATATTCAGTCTATTTTTTGGCGGGGGGGGGGGGGGGGGGGGGGAGAGAGTGGATGGCTAGGTTCTCACATTCACATCCCAAATGAATCAAAGAAAACTAAATTATTTATTCATTTAAATCATCAGACCAATCTTCAAACTACACAACACTCTCAACTCTAAAAATAGACCATGGCTGCTCTGTGTATATCTTTAGGATCATTTTCCTGTTGCATTACTCTAAAAATAGGGGGATATACAGTTTTTATGTTCCCTCTAAAGGTGCTATGAGCTCTACATTATTAGATAGATATAAAATAAATGTTTTCATTATGTAAAAGTAAGTTTGAAGCTTTAGTTCAAGATCACTCAAACTGACCTTCTTTTTCATGACTTAACAGAAACAAGGGTGTTTGCTTGTTTCTCCCCAACAATTCTATCAGACAGAGAGACGGTGCTCAACACAAAACACACAGCATAGATCGATGAAAGATGTCTATGTTAAATATAGTCAAAGTTCCAAAACTTGATGTAAACATATGTAAAAGTGTTTGGATGCTCTGTTTGCAAAGTTACCTCTGCTTCCCCATATAGGGCTGGGCAATAGGACCTACATCTCATATCCAGATATAGGTCATTTCATATCCTGAAAATGATGCCTATCCCAATATAGCACATATGAATTCACTGAATGAATTATTGGCCCTTGCCCCCCGCCCACCTGTTTTCTGTCTGTTCTTTGAGTGGATTCAATTAAATGATTCTTCTTGGTTTTTGTACTCTGGTAGCTTTTATTACACTCATAGTAATGTAACATAATGTCACCTCGAGTCCTTCACCTGATTCACTGTCTCTGCTGTGTGTGTGTGTGTGTGTGTGTGTGTGTGTGTGTGCAGCACATATACCGGAGAGCTCAGCTCCACCACTGGGGGACCATAAAGCTCTTTTATACAGAAATCCCACATTATAGCCGTAAAGAAGATCTGTCATTAAGCCGCCTTTGCTTTTCTACCCTGAACCAACCAAAACCAGCATAATGCCGCTCTCGTGTGTGCTTTTACACAGTACACTGGCAATCCAAAATCAGAGGCTTGATGTGCAAAGCCAAATTCAGACCAAATAAGGCAGTGTGAGGAGCACTGTATAGGGGTTGAGTGGAGGTGTGTGGGGATGTTTAGTGGTGCTGTAGAACGTAACAGCTGAAACGATCAAAAAGTAACATTATATTGATCTGATTCATCGGGTTTCTTGCTGCCAGCGCTGCCTTTCTTCATTCATTCTCTAGGTGGCCCGACCACAGCTGCAACCAACAGTGTCAGCTTCCTGTCTCGCCATGCCATTGTCGATCCAGCTCTGTGACTACCTCTGTAGCTGGCTTATTGGTGGATAAACTCTTTTATAGAGAACAGCGAGGGGGGGAATAAAGACGCATCATTCCCCCCTTGAACAGGCTTTCTTGAGACCAGAGGAGAGTAGCGAGACCATAAATGATAGCAAATACAGCAGAGACTCTCACTGACAGCTGAAATTAAACAAGTGCACATACATTTGGTAAATAAAATAAATAAAGTCTGTCTCTACTGTTTTGCTGTGTTGTCACTGTCTTGCTGCTTCTCTCCTCTTCTCTGGTCTTTCTCAGCAGGAGCGAGGCTGAGCCCTCCATGCATGCAGCAGTGGTTGAAAATTGATGACAACTAAACTTGTTATGAAGAAGAGTAACATAACAATGTAATCTGCATAAATTATGAAAACTGCCGTAAAGATTGCAATCTGCATCACAACCATATAAATGATAGAGCAAAATATGAAACGATAGATGTTTTTCTCTCGTCACAATATCACAAAGCCCTACTTCCCCATCTAACTGACATCAGGTCGTGTAAGCATGCTCACAAATGGATGTCAGCTGGTAGCCTTTGTTGCTAAGGTTGTTGCTAAGGTTCTTCCACAGGTTATATATATTGTCTTCTCACATGTTTCGGATCAGATTTGGGCTTGAACATGTACAGATGTGTTTTTGAGAAGTTTATATCTCAAGTAAAGAATGGGGAAAAACAACCAAAAACCCGACCACTACTGTTTGTTTATCTAGTCTCCATAGCTGGTGTCTGCGCAGGTTCAGCTTCTGGAAGTTAACTAATCAGAATAGAGTGGGCTCATAAGGGGAGGGGGCTTTAAGTGATAGAGGCTGAACTGAAGGGGCTATGAGGGGCCAGTATGAAGTAAATAAGGAGATTTTATTAATTGTAAATCAAGATAGTCCAGTAGAGCCTCAGAAAATGTGCATGTTACGTTAACTTTTAAACAACCTACAGTTTGTTTACTTTTTCTTTAAAAGTGACCTCTGGTGGTCTTTTGAATAATGATCTTCACTCGCAGAAGGGAAATCAGGAGGGGCCCAATTTTAATATGCCATAAAACCTGTCAGGGAGGAGGTCACAGTGTACAGTTGGGTGTCTGACTTTGATATCCTTCTACATTCAGTGTTTATTTTTTTCTAACTATGACCACAGCAGCTTAAAATTAAGCAAACCTTAACCATAGCAGTGGCACTGACAGATTACTTAGTATTTTGTCTTTTAAAATTGATGACTTGTATTTTAATGTTGTTACACATAAAGAGAAACTCTGGTTTTGATTCTCAGCATCTGATCCAAATGAAACATTGATCTTACAGACCTGGCTTTACTTTTTGGGGGGAATTAAACTTTTTGGACGAGTTTTGCAGTTAATCACTGTAGATGAAGTACAGTTCAACTCCCATATCCATTTGCTGCTAAGCTCTGTATGCACAGGAATAACTGTCTGTCTGTATTTGCTGCCTTTTTTTTCAAGCAGGACTCATTACTACAATTTGTTGGTATAGATAACAGTGGTGAAAAGTGTGAACTTGACTACATTAAGCAATTACATGAATAGTGACAACTGCAGTTTAATGGGATCTCAGTGGCTTATTAGAAAGTAGAAAATGCTTCTCAGGGATGGTTTTGTTTGTTTATCACAATTACATTTTTTTGGAGATAATGCAGAATTTGTTGACCTTTAAAATGCAACGAACAGCTCAGTCTTTTACTTGTCAGGAAAAGATATACAAAGAGAAACTGGTTTGAAATGTGACAGTACTTTCACATCATGAAAACAGGTTTGAAGATGTGCAGATTTGAAAGGGGATCTAATGATAGGCTCTGGATGGGGAGCCGGCATGTTAGAGAAGGGCCAGGGGACGTGGTACTCCTGTGACAGTGGGGAGGCTGAGTGTGAGGGCAGACGGGCCACTGTCACCCTGGGGAGATTTAAAAGCCCAGCGCTGAGACAACCACAGGGTCCTCTTAACTGGCCTGTCTGTCATGTAAAACTGAGAGGATGGAACCACACAAGCCTCTCACTCAGACTACTTGCAAATACTGCAACTGTGAGTGTCAGGACAGACTCTTAAGAGTCCACAACCACACTCTCAATGACAAAGCTAGAATCAATCAGTTGACTGTTGACGGTTATGGCAATGGCATATATCAGAGGGAAGGTCACCGCACACCAAGCAATGATGATTTACCACACTAAACAAAGCAATGAGGTATTATTACCAATAATACTAGTGCACTCAATGTGTTATTGTTTCTATTATTATTATTGTTTTACCTCCAAATCAAGTGGTTTAGATAATCTGGGTAAATGATTTGCTTGTTCACAACCTGTCTGATCATCTGTGTTGTCATAGCTGATAGAAATGATCCAAAACTATGAAAATAAGACTGAAGGTGGAATAAAACAGACACATCCTTTCAAGAGATGAGCATAAAAAAGGTGTGCAAGAGTTGTGTCCAGAAGAAGCTCGATTTACAAGGCTAAAATCTGCTGATCTTTCTGTCCTCAAAAATATATAAAGCTATGTACATAAAACACACGTGAAGTTTACTGTCTCAACATTAATGAAATGCTCCTATTTGGTGTATGAAACCTGTTTTTTTCCCACACAGGCTGCCAGATAGACAGAAAAGTTTGAGATACATTTTCAAAGTGTAAAGGTGTTACTTTGTGTTTCACCATATGTTTTTGCTCATATTTTTGGAATGCGGTCATAAAGGTTGCACATCACCTGTTTAAAAAAAGGAAAAAAAAGTTTCTATACAACCTAATGATTTCTCTCCATTTTACTCTATTCCCTCAGATGTTGGGAGAGCAGTTCACACCCCGGCACACATCACAGAAAAAGTGGTGCAGCTGTTCAGGAGTAAAAGTGAGTTTACGTTCTTGGCCTCCATCCAGCAGAAGTCCTCCACATCAGGAGTCATATTCTCCATCCACGAGTCAGAACACAGGTAATCCATCTGTAATCCACTTCATCTTGGCCTGCAGCTCCCTTTTAAGCACAATTTTACCTCCATGGATTACAGAGCTCCCTCGTTTTTTAAATTAAACCCAGGCGTGAATTCTCATCTTACTCATGGCTGTTTGCACATGGCTGTTGTTGAGGTGTAGTAAAGTAAAGATTAGTGTGAAATTACTGCAATGCCACTGTAAATCGGCAGGTGGTGGGATGCCAAGTCCATGACTGGAATAATGCAGCATTTCCAGAACTATGAGAATGTTTCAGCCAGACAAACAGACAACCTCCCATTTATTTAAAAATTAACAATAACAAGCATGCTGATAAGGTTTAGCTTGAATGCTGCATAACCAGACATACTATTTACATACATGGCACTGATAATGGCAACATACTGTATGTAACTGCATTTTCATGAACTACCAAGTACAGAACAGGTACACATCTTCTGAGTTGTTATTTTAACATTATGAATCTCTTCTTGGCTGTTTCAAGGAGCCTTGTTGAATGTGTTGCAAGGCATTGAATGCTGCTGCAGAATGTGATGGCTGTAGGACATCTGTGAGTGGCAGCGGCAAGCTCACCCCCCCAACCTCTTGAGAAACAGTACAACTGTGAATTGTTTTTAAAGGGCAGGCACCATTGATTTTTTTTTCCTCCACCCCTGGAAGGTAAAAGCCTTCAGTTCTGTAAAACACGCAGGGAAAATGAGCATGCGAGTGAGTGTGTATATGTGTGTGCTAGAAGACAAAGGCAAAATCATACACAATGGGAGAGAGAAGTAGAAGGAAAGCCAGTCCTTTAAAATGTAGGAAAATAAGCACTCTGCACTGAAGAATAGCTGCAGGTTTGATAAACGTACAGTAGCTTCTTGTCACCGAGAAAAAAAAGTGACGTTATGTTAAGCTAAAGCTATAGTACTTCAAAAAAAAAAAATGATATTACATCACAGCTACTTCATGAAAATATGATAGTTTATTGCACATCACTTTATTATAAGCACGAATAAGAACATTAAAGCGTACAGGTCCTTCATTGGTGTGCTGCACAGATTGTTATTGAAACATGTAACATTCAATTTAGATGAATAAAAGGAAAATTGATTTCATGGGGTAGAGCAGGTGAAAACTGCCGTCTTTTAAAAGCAGACAAAATTTAGTTCTGTAAAATTAATTTATAGCATCTTAGATCTTTGATTAGATTACAACCTTTATTTTAATGGTAGCAAGTGATCTATGACAGATTTCTTGGCAAAAGTGCTCAAGAAGTGAAAATCTTTGCATAAATGAGAGTGAGGGTTAACAGTTGCCACCACAGTCTTGTTTACTTGCACGTACAACCTGCAGTCACCCATAAAAGAGTTGAAATTAGCTAAAATATGAAATACTGCTCACATGTTAATGAAATAATAAACCAATACTGCAATGCAGAATTGCAACATATAGCACATCATGACAATGACTACAGGTTTTCTGCATCATCAGGTGTTTCACTTACAGATATAATAATTCTACCCATTTTGCAAGAGTGCCCTAGCCAAGGGAGGGAGCATCATAAAATTTAAGACGACATAAAAACAAGTAATACAGTCAGACCTCTCATTAGTCAATATGAAATAATAAAATGAGAAAAAAGAGAAAAAATACAACCTTAATACCAGAATTGGACTGAGAAACAGCAGCAAATTGAGGCATTAAAAACCTCCTAGGAACCCCACTGACATTGGAAGATTAATGATGATGTACAGAGTTCCTGCAGTGAAGCTGTAAACCTGCCCAGAGAAACCAGTGACTGTAATTTTAACTCATTTGGTTTCAAGATTCAAAGTATATAGAGCAGCATGCATAAAAACAGTTTTACCAAACCCTGTTGAAATCTCAGGTACAGTCAGCACAACAAAAATCTATGTGAGCAAAAAATCACAAGTTTCTTTTTCATGTACTCAAATAGATATGCTGGCTTTATAAATAAAACAATGCCAATGGAGGAGTCTTTGAGAATACAATGAGGGCCAACCAACCCAAGCATAAAGTGTGTGGTGGAGGAGTAAGAGCCTTACAGTTGGTAATGAATCTCAGAGCTTCATGATATAGAGTCCAGAGAATGTAACTTTGACTTTTGATGTTTACATTTCAGAACATTGGGCTGAAGATATGTGCTTTTACTTCTGTTAAGTTTTTCACTTTCAAAACATTTGGCAGTGCTACTTTTATGTAGTTAAATAATCTGACGCTTCTTTGTGTGTATGTGTGTATGTGCATGTCGGTCCAATCGCCTTTTTACTAGGTGGGTAGTTCCGGTCCTCTGAAATGAGGCCAACGCGGAAGTAATTTAAAACTGCATTCTATCAAAAGGCCACCAGGGGGCGACCGTTTTGATGTCAAAAGGACTTGCGTCTCTATACAAGTCAATGGAGAATTCACCAACTACGCACTTGATTTCTAACCTCAGGAAACGTTTTTCAAAATGTGTTTATGGTCTCAATCGCTAGTTTAAAGCCTTCTTCAATGCAGTATGATGTTCATTTGTGAAATTTTGGCCTCCCTGATTTTATATTTGACGATAAAGCAGGGTATGCATTAGGGCGTGGCTACGTCCTGATTGACAGGTTGATTGGTTCACAGGTTCAGGAGGGCGCCTCATGCTCCTCCTGATGCCCATATAAGTAGAATCCTTGTTTTTATTTTTCCCTGCATGCACCTGAAATTTTCAAGATGGCGCTGCTCAGATCCGATACTATTGGCCTTCGAGCAGCAGTCCGCAAACCAATGGGTGACGTCACAGATGTTACGTCCATTTCTTCTATACAGTTTATGCTTTGTACAAGAGCCTACTGTATATATGAAGGTGTTACTGCACAGTTGGGCATGGCTATGCTGCTTTTAAGGTGACCCTGGGAGTAGCCTTTTTGTCCCCTTCTTTTCTTTCTGCCTCTCTCTCTCTCTCTCCATCAGTCTCTCAAATTCACACATCACCTGCAGGCATAATTGTCGCGCAGTGGGCTGGCCAAACAACAGCGAGGCTAAATGGAGCCAGCTGACTGTACTGTCCTACTCCTTCAGGCACAATGACATGCACCATGCAGCATATGCAGCTCAGAGGAGTGCTTGGAATAAGCAAATGTTGCATTAAAGGCAGTCAGTCATGCTCAAACACACCCAGTTGTCAAACATACTGATTCCCGAGCCAGTCTATGATATTTATATTTTTCACAAACAAGTGGAGAGGGTGGGATTGCTGCCTTTTTAAAGGGTCAATCCACACAAAATATAAAGATGTATTTTTGCACTTAGTCTTAATACTACAGTATGTAGCTGTACAGAAAGTTTAGAGCAACAAAGCTTTCAACACAAATAACATTGTCTTCCAAAATGAAATGTTTCTTTTTTGTAGTCTGGGTTAACGGACTCATGTAAGATTTGCATATAAACAGAGTGATATTCTGACATTTATTTCTGTCTGTTTTTTGCTATTTCTCAAGACCTTTCATTGTCCTTTAAATATTGATAGTAGGATGAAAAACTAGCCTAGCCTAGCCTCGGCCCAGCAGGCTGAAGTTATTTTGAGACGAGCTGTTGTGTGAGTCAGACCGCCACACAGAGAGCATAATTAAATTTGGAGAGATAGACAGAGCCTTGACTGGCTCTGTGCAGACACATGCTCCATTGTGACCAATGATTTGTTCTGAACCTCTGAATCATCTCTGAAGGCCCTATTAGAGACCTCAGCTGATGCCCATTATTTCCCATAATAACACAGCTCCTTCCTTTCTGCCAGGCTAATGGACAACTAGCTCTACCACTCATTCCTCTCTGACCTTTCTTCACTTCTTCATCTCTTTCTCGGCACAATCAAACCATCTTCTCTTCCCTCCCACCTCCTCTGCCAGCTCCACTTTCCCAATATGATAATATACATGTCTCCTCCTTCCTCTCATCCTCCGCTCTGCTCATCCTCAAAGTGAAAACGTCTTTTGAATGCAAGCGTTTCTCGGCAGCAGCTGCAAAAGCAGGAGAAGCTTTTTTTTCCTTTCTTCCACTTCTCATGCCCGGCACTGGGGAATGGGAAGGAATGTTTATTACTGCTCCACTAGGCTGAATAGAACAAAAGGAGCCTATATATGCCTAGCCAGCAGTTTTCTGGGTCCCAGTAAAGCTCTCATTGTCAGCGAGTGACGGTAGCTCTATGATGAACTAACTCAAATCCCGGTCTCTCCACTGCTCTTCCCACCTGAGCACTCAAACACTATAAAGGTGCTCAGCCAGCTCCTCCAGCTGCTCTGTTCCTCTTGCCTGCCCTTTGTCACTCAGCAGGTCTGTTTCTCCCTCCATGTTTCAGTTCATAAGCGCTTACAGGTTCCTGTCTTTTTAAGGAAACGTGCTGAGTTGAAGTCAGTGTGTGGCGGGAGTTGAAAATACACGGTGAGATGTAAGTGAGAGACTTGTTAAAGCAGACTTTTATGGTAAAACTTTGTAAATGTTAGTAAGCATTGGGGAGGTTGGACAGTGTAAATATTTATCCCAAAGCACAATTATTCTTATATGAACATTTAGATGGACGAAATTCCGTCAAAAGTTACCACTCACTAAGCTTAGAGCCACATGCCATGAAAATTTTGGCTTTGACAGCTAAATCAATAAGTTCAGCCGTCCGAATTGGCCTTTTATGAAATACTTATAACCAACCCTGATCCATGACTGTCATAAAAAAACATTTCAATCACCCAGACATTCATAAAAAATCATCACAAAAATAAAATTACAAACATATTGGAGCGGAGGCAGTCTTTTAATTTTTTAGAAGGTATTTCAGATGGATGTATAGCAGAAAAAACAGGATTTACTCCAATTGAAAGATGGTGATTTTCATTAAAGTCAACACAAACCATCAAGGATTGCACTTGCTGACTGTAGATTGTACTGTAGTAGAAATCATCCCCTTTCCATTGGAGTGAGTCATGTTTTTTGTGTTGCTATACACCCACCTGAAATTTGTTTTTCAGCTTGATATTGCTGATTGCCATCCCTCTTGTTTTGTGTGTTCAACATTCTCCCTATCATCAATCTATCATCAGTTTTGTTAGTTCCTAGGAGACTGAAATGTTCAGGTAGGTAGGTTCAATCTGACTTGAGCTTTTTTACAAGCTCTTTTGGCACCCATTGCGCATTGCAGCATTTTCCCACTTCATGTCAGATCCTCTAATTCACTTATTTAAAAGTGAAATTTAAGGTGAATATAGCCACAACCTGCGATTCCAGGGTTCAAGCCAACACAGACCTTTAGAAATTGAAAGCTTCAACAGTTAAATTAAAAATATCTACCAAGTTTTTCGATTTCACGGCCAAATTTGTGTCAGGTGCATGTACGTATT
The DNA here is from genome assembly GCF_963691925.1 of Scomber scombrus. Lineage (NCBI taxonomy): Eukaryota > Metazoa > Chordata > Actinopteri > Scombriformes > Scombridae > Scomber > Scomber scombrus. Next base: position 32,170,212 of record NC_084970.1, on the reverse strand, counting down.
TGAAACTGGTGGTGCCCCCTATTGAGTGATTTTAAAATAATTTTACACACATGGTTTTACGTTGTTATGAAACATATCCTGCTAGTTTTGTTATAACTGGACAAACTATTTTTGATGTATAGTCTGATTTGTCTTATGCCATGGCCATTTTTTGCCACCTATTGGTCGATTTGAATGAAACTTTCAGGGTGTGTTTCAGGTACTTATGTGGGATATTAAGTTGTGTGAGGATCAGCCAAGCGATTATTGACTTTGGTCTATTTATGTGTTAAGCCAAGCCCTTTTAAAGTTCATTGGACAGTATCTCAAACTAAATTAGATATCAACAAGCTTAATGCAACTTTTGATAAGCTTGGTCAAATAATCATCCAAATTTAGTACCATAGCAATCAGACCTATGATTTAGGAAAAATGCGCTTTTCTAAAAAAAAAAAAAAAATGGTGGAGTAATCTGTTACTAATCTATTGTTGTAAGAGACCTTTTCTGCACTGAGAAAATGAGAGCCTATCCTGTAATCTGATAAATTAACAGACATCTGATTTTATACTGTATAAAACAGACTTGAAAAACAGGTGATGTGACATACTTATAAGAAGCAGTATGATCATCTGCCAACTTTGTAATTGGTGGTTTTTGGTTTGTTTATCATCTGCTGGCAGAGGATCTGAAAATTATTTTAAAGGAAAAAAAATAAGTTGGTGATGTGCCGGGCTTCCACGGTGAATCAATGCTCTGTTGGTCTGTGTCTGTTTATATGATGCTTAAACCTGATCTGTAGAATATTTAACATTTTGTTTTGCCATCAGACGAGATTCGAATATGAATGTTAGAGACAGGAAACCTGCTGGCGGAGATTCTGAACTCTCGATCTTCCCTGTTGAGAGGGTATGAAGGTTGAGGCGGGCCCACTCACCTCAAACAGACACCAGTTTCCACCCTGCACTCCCCACATTTTTCTTCAGCAATATTTGCTCAAAGAAAAAGGATGCAATACACATGCAATACAACTCCTGACTAACAACCATTCTGCTCCCCAGTCTTCCTTTGATTTGCTGTCGACTTAGACTGACTAAAATGCACAATTTTGCACTTCTTACTCTAAAATTAAAGTCTTTGTTCTACAAGTTATGCTCTAATGAATTGTTGAATTCATTATTGCTGATGTGTGCAGACTTTCTTCACAAAGGTGGATATAATTGAGTGCCTGTTAATATGATAAATAACAGTACTGAAAACCAAACTTCACAACTCTGTAGACTTCGATATTGGTTATATTTTTTCTACTGTAAGTCAAAGCTGTATTCATTGATTTTTTTTGGCCATTTAGGGGAAGACCAACTTCACAAATAACGTTTCTAGCAAACAGTTGTTTGGTTTCCACTAATTCCTTTCTTTCCCAACTTGTCATGTCTGGCTGGAAGCATACAGTGGTTATATAATACTGAGACTGGATCATTCAGTAAATTAGATGTTAAACCTAAAAGCTAAAAGAGGCTAAAGCACCATAGATAATAATAGATAATACATTTGAAAAAATATTGTTCAGTGGAGCTTTGGTGGTGAGGTAAATGTCAGCTGTGCTACATAATATTATGAGAAAAACACTTTGCCGGACAAAATGGTTGATTCCCCCAAATTTGCTCCAATATAGAAGGCACTTCATCCTCAAGATACAGGAGATTTGATGTCAACATTTGGTCTTTCAGATGCTGTCTCCATTTCTGTAATGTTGCCTACAAACAAATGTATCTCACTATGTACAGAAGAATCTAATAGAGAAAGAAATAACCTATCAAGCCCACAAGAAGGAGAATTTCTCATAAAACACATATTTTGGAACCCATTGGCTCTCTTTTTGACAATGATTTAGCCTCTGGGGGCACCAACCAATATTTTGGGTGTTCTGATTATGGATATCCAGGCCACTTCTGCTTCCATGTGCTGGTAATTGTTTACAGTCCAACTATTAACTATTTGTAAGTGTTTTAGGTCCAGATGATATTTGTGGGTATTTATAAACAAAAAAACAGAAAGCAGAACGCCTCTGATACCAATGTCTTATCCCATTGCGTACTGACTCTGTATTCATATGCACATATCTGTTTAGAGATTACATATAACATGACAGAGGCTCCACTTGCTCACTAGACTCCCGCCTGCCCCACACTGAAACCTCCACTGTGTGTGTTGTTAGTTTGAATGACAGGATCTACCCTTGACACCCCAGAGACAGCCAGTCCTCCTCCACCTGTCTGACAGACTTCAGACCCCAGAGACCTTCATCACCAGTCCCTCTACTGCACTCGTTCGCCTCATAAAATAAAATGATCTTCATGAACTCTGCTAACCTTAATCAAACGCTGCCAGTGCTGAAACATAACCATGAACAGTGTTTCTATTAGTGGATATAGTGGTGCAAGACTGATAGAAAAAGAACAACTTGTCTCTGTTTCACTCCTACATTCAATATGAACATTTTTGCATGTTAAAAGCCATTATATTTTCTCTTAACATTTTCTCATTATTTTGACAGAAAACGTAATTTATTAATACATTTGCTTTTGTAATTTAGTTGTACATGAACATAATTTCTAGGAGACAGGGTTGCTGTAATCAGACATAAATTGCCTAAAGGTTCAGTGTGTTAGGAACATATAGCAGAACAAACCTGGCCGAAATTAAATATAATATATTTTAATTAGTGTGTAATGTCGTGAAAATAAGACTGTTGAGTTTTCATTACCATAGAATTAGCCCTTTATCTACATAGAGAGCAGGTTCTCCTCCATGGATGTTGCACTGCCATGTTTTCTACAGTAGCCCAGAGCGGACAAACCAAACACTAGCTCCAAAGAGGACTTTCGGACCTCTTAATTTCTCATTACACATATGTTTAGTATCTAAGAATGTAACTCCTACTTGAAAACTTATATAAGTTTGATTTGTTATCCTTTTTTTAGTTTAGTTTGTCAATGTCAAGCATCAATATATGTTAATCAATATAATGTTTCATAGTGCAGCAACTCTACTGTATGATTTCTTTAAGCAGATCAGCAGTAACTGATGGCCTTTATTACAGATAGGGTTAGATTACTAGCTTACACTAATACTGTAGACTAGAAAATCTTGAATGTAGCATCTGTAATATCACCCACAGGTTTCTGAAGGGACTTATGAAAGCAGTGGATTTGGGTTTAAAGCTCACTACCATTTATGTTACTGGAGCCAGAAAAATTCAATTTTAAGCCAAAGCAATAAAGCCTAGATGGACTGGCTGTGGAATAAGAACATGGAAAGCCCCCGTAGCCGTGGAAACATTTTAAAGTGTTTTTTAAAGGAAGTTTGGGAGTTTGGTTTTTTTTGTGTCTCCTATTGCAGTTTTTATTAGGAAAGATCTTGATGGCCATTTAATTTTGGACTGCTCCACTATTCCAAAGTTTCATCATTAAGTGTGTTAGTCCAGGAAACATGGAAGAGTTGATCCCGAGCATCTTTGTGGGAGATGAACCTTCGTGGATACATTTTCTTTACTCCTTTGCACCCAATGATTGCACATATTCTGACTTGTCCATCAAGCTTTTTATACCTGACGACATCACAACCCTGATAGACCTCAACAACCACCAACTGTGTCACACTTTGCTACTAACAATATCACACCAGTCACACTCAAAACTGTGAAAATGAGAATTGACTTCCTCCTGCTAATCACATCCGACTGATCCACTTATTGCAATCTCGACTCAGTTTTTCAAAATTACACTTATCAACCATCACACTAGGATGTGATGAGAACCTGTGTCAAATCTAGAAACTTCCATCGAGGATACTCTTCCTGTGACAACTGAAGCATAGTCTCACAACCAATCCTGGTCACATTTTCCGGGTCAGTGACTGATGACATGGGTGTATTTTTTCCCCATCGTAGTATCTAGTTTACCTCCTTCTCCTCTTGTTCACCGGACAAGCTCCAGAGTGTTGACCTCCCTATTGAGCAGATAATTGGCTGTCAACTGCCCCCCCATAAAATAAGTGCATGACACCAGGGGTGAAGAAAAAGGACAGCATGATATACAGCCAACCTAGCACTCTCAGGCAGCCATTCATTTCCAAACTTTTCCCTTAGAGATGATGCCAGTGCATTTTGATGAAGACCACTTGTCACCTCAACAGCTTATTCCCAGAGCTGTCACCACACTCAGGAGACTCCTTTACTGCACACAATCTCCACCTTTAGAGACACAACCGGCAACCCTGCCCCGTGGCTGTCTATTACTCAGCAGATAGTGTGAATCACCAGCTCAGCACATTGATAATATTGGGAATAAAAAATTGGAGGGGGAAGGGGGGCTGGCATAAGTATTAGCTTATGTTGTTCCTCCTATGTTAGTGATAGCATCACTGGTGAAAACTTACCTTGGATATGTCAGATTGTCCGTTTGATTGGTCTATATCCTGTAAAGAGAATTTATAAAAGCTGCATTTGGTTAAAATCAGAGTTTCTGGCTTACCTCTTTCTGTCTATATCACATTCACTTTCAAAACATGTTCCAAACTATCTTGGCTACTTGTCAAAACCAAATTTAATTTGGCACTTTACACTTTACAGTACTTTACAGTCCTTGCTTTAGAATTCATAGATTAGGTTTAAAATGTTATGACGATGAAATACATACCTATTTTTCTGGTTCTAGTGGTCAACTTTCTTTTTGGGTGGGTGTATATTGTTTGCATGCAATTTCATATAGAGCAAGGACTGTTAGAAATCTGACCGATGTGCAACTGGTCACTGCCATAACCCATACAGCCAGACTTTGCACTGTGCTGCCTAAAGGCACATGATAAATTCATGCTCATTTTATATTTTTAGAGCAGTATATAGTCTGCCCACAACTCTCTATATACTGCACAGTATGTCAGGTCACCTTATGTGTCACTATGCAGCATTATGTTGTCAGTGTGTCTCTACACAGTCCTGCACAGGCAACAGTAAACTTTCAGACTGTATAGACATTGGAGCTTCTTGGTTGATTCTTGTACAGAAACTTGACCTTGTAAGCAATAAAAAAAACAATATTCTAGTGTCTCTATTCAGATACAACTGAAATGAAAATCTCACATCTATATACATTATTAATCAACACGGCTTGGTTTTGAAAGGATGCTCCTGAAAATGTCTCAAAAGTTCAGACCTTGTATCCTTTGTAGTCCTCAGCATCCCATCATGACTTTTTTCTTCTGTTTGTTGTGTGGGTGTTTGTGTTTTAAATGTATTTATTAAGGGAAGTTTGACTGAGAGGAACACAAGGCAGCTTTATTTATAGAGCACATTTTATTAAAAAAAAAAAAAAAAAAAAAACTCAGTGTGTTTTACATTTGAATAGAGACATCAAACACACAGTGGTATAGTAATAATAATACTAATGATAAATACATACCCACAATACCTGCATGCATGTTCACACATACACACTCTAACACTGTTCAAAGGCCTCTGAAAACAGGAATATTTTGAGCTTATCTTTAAATGTAGATAGTTTTTATAAACCACAGCTCATCAGGCAGAGCATCCCTAAAGACAGGTCCACAGCAACTAAATTCACTTTTACTAAATGCTGATCATATTCTCAGAACAACCAGAAAGCCACTCTTTGAAGACCTGAGAGGCCTGATTGGGACATAGTTAATGAGCAGGTCAGACATATTATGGTGAGCTGAACCGTGTAGTGCCTTAAAAATCAGTCTGAGGATAATATAATTTGAATTTTCCGTTGAATGGGAAGCCAAATAAGTGATTTGAGTATTGGAGTGATTGTTTTTTTTTATACTGGCAATAACTCTGAAGGCTGAATTCTGTGTGATTGATTGTTTTGATAATACAGTGAGAGCACTGCAGTAATCTAATCTGTTCAGTATGAATGCACAGATCACTTTCTCAGAATCAGTTTGTGATGTGAATCCTTTTACTTTTGATATGTTTCTCAGGTGGTAGGATGATAATCTTGTAATATTTCATATGTGATTTTCAGTTATTTCCTGCCACTGTTTTTTGGAATTTCAGTGTTATTCTTGTTTAGTTATTGCATTTTAGGATGAGTTCAATTGGGCTAAGCATCTCTTTTGCAGAAATGCCCCGATCACATTCACACATTCACAGCTAGCTGACCAGTGCATCCACACTCTGATCTGCAGGCCACTAAGCAGCTCCACTGGAGCAGTTCTGGTCAAGGGGCCTTGCCTACTCAATGGTGCTAATGAGGGAGGGACAAATTTTGCTTTTCCACCACTGCTCCATTGTCATTAGTTTATTGGCATGCTCAGGTGATCCTGAACAATATTTGTTTTTCAAATAAAGTTTGGACACTTTGTTCAGAGCAAACAAAAAGCTGCATATATTATTGTATATTTTACTGTCTAACATGTCAATAGCTACTGAGTTCATACACATATTATTAAATCAGTGATCCAGGAAACTTCTTTGAGCTCTTACATCCAAATCTTCTTTTCAAGCGTATTTCTGTTCAGAAAATACTGGCCTACGCAGTATTGCAGTTTTGCTATCACATAAAATCTAAACACATTCTAATCAGAGAGGACTCTCTCTCTCTGCCACTGTAAGCCAACATTGTCTGTGCTCTTTGATATGCAAACATGATTTTTTCTTTTCCTGAAAGCTTTGGATGCTTACATTAGGGGTCTGTTAGATCCATGCAGTTGCCATTGGCAAAAAGGCTTTGTGAAATGCTTATTTTGAAAGGCTCAGCCATGCAAAAAATCTTCTAAAATGTTCATAAGACTCATTGTTTATATTTAGCACAGAGGCACCAAAACAGATTTGTCATTTTCAGTGTCTGTCAGGCTTGATTCAGTACAAACGGACAGACTGCCGATGGATCATTCCCCTTCATTAAATTTGCTGTAATATAGGGATACAATAGCTACCACTAAATGCTTCATAAAATAAACACTCGCTGTGAAGTGGAGTTAATGCCTTTGATGATTATTTCCCAAGTCAAATCAGGATAACAGTGTTTCTGCTCATTCAGTGATTTCCAGGCCTCTCGAAGCCCTGAGGAGGCTTCCATCAGTGGAAGAGGCAAAGCTGGAGTGCTCTCGTTCTCGTTTTACTCCTCGTTCGATGCAAATGATTCTTCTCCAGCTGACAAGTATCAGTGCCTCTGTCTCCTGCAGCATGATGGAGGTGAACTGTCAGGTCGGTTCCCAGTGTAGCCACAGAGTGATGTATTCATTTAATTTTAGAGTGATGACATGCTGTATGAAGACAGCTGTACTGGTCAGCCATACCTGTTCTGACTCCACCTCTCTCTCCATCATGATCTGATGCAAAAACATAGTAGGCAGCCACTACTCAATGCATGCAAATGCAATTTAATGTTTTAGAGAAGCACTTCTCTGCAATGCTTGTTAATTTACTGTGTGATAATTGTTTTAGCATTAACACAGCTTGCTGTGTGGGGGGCTGATGGGCCGTCATTAGCTTTGTGGAAAGCTTTGAGCTTTTTGAGCTGAACCCCGCAAGCCTGTTTAAACTGATCAAGGCCTCCTTCTCCTTTTCTTTTCTCTTCTCTCTTCTTGTTTTTTTTTCTGGTAACAATTCATGTATTCAACTTCATTCTCTGTATGTAAGAATTTGGCAGGATGACTAATGCTTTTTTATTGCAATCCACCAACAAGAATTCAGGCATTCAGATAACATTCAGTCACTCAGCAACTACATGCATAAAAACCCCTCAGCAAATTTAATATAAAGTAAAATGCATTCCTTCACATGTGAAATGTTGAAAAATATTAAAATGATTGAATCATAATTATGCATGAAATATTACACATCTTAAGGGGAGTCACCAAACAGCTATTCATAATATACACAAGCAGGGGTGATTCTAGGATCAGACCTTTAGGGGGCTAAGCTCCTAAGGGGAATTTGACATACAATGCCCTGCAAGTGTTAAAAAATGCAGCAATAATTTATTTATTTTTAGGGGTGCTGAGATCAATTTTACAGGTACTTGAGCACCCCTAAAAAGGGTCTAAAATCACCTTTGTACACAAGAATGTGGGTCTTAAAATATAATTGTGTTCTTTCTTTTACAACCTGGCTTTCATTTTGTTAGATTTGGCAATCATTTCTAACGGCAGTAATAATCATACTCTCTTAAAAGTTAGTCAGCAGTCAGACTATTTGGAAAGTTGCAAACAAATGTCTAGTATTGGCATAACTATATATTTTTTTAAAAAGAATCTTCATGGTTCAGGCTTGACTTACCATGGTAACTGCAGTTGTGCACAAAGTTTTCCTGTGCAATAAGGGGTCATATTTGACATTTTCAAAATCATGACATTTGAAATCTGAGTTATCCGGTAACAAAGAGTCCATCAAAAATCCTTCAGAAAAGACACGGACACATCCTCTCATATTCCGAGACTGTTGTGCTTACATCATGTCTCTGAGCTCCAGATGAAGGACATCCACTCTGCCTGGTCAGTGTGAAGATTAGTGTGTTTGGCATTTTTGTTTGTGTTGAGTTCTGATGAGTTCATCTCAGTTTCATTCATTTTCCAAACAGGAAGATGGATAAATCTGCTACCGCACAGCCTCGATTGATATTCTGTGGAGCGGGTCCACTCTCCCTTGCCATAAATATGCATGAGAGCTGTTCAGCTTTGGTATTGAATGGGCCTGATCCCTGTGTGTATGTGTGTGAGTGTGTGTGCCTGAGTATATTGGATTAAGCTAGGTTCTGGCAAGTTCTGGTTTCTGTATTCGGGAGCTGTGCTTCACTTACAGTATTGTGTGTGCGGGGACGGAGGTTCAAGCGTAGGGGTCATTTGCAGCCGCAGGGAAGCTAAAATGTCATGACTGGTGGCCTGCGGCTCTCAGACTGCTGCTGACTGTGGCTTACTGGTTCTTAATTTAGCGTGGCTGATGAGGGTGGAGAGTAAAGCGCACATGTTGCCGAGAGGAGCTGCTTGTTGAGCACCTACTGTCACACCACAGAGTGAGAATAGTGGGTGAAACTCTTTTAACACAAAGTTTACACTGAGCCATCACCTCAGTAGAGCTGTTTGTTACTGCACTCACTGTACATGTGTACACATTTTTTATTGTTTGACAATTTGGTAACAAACTTCCACTGTGTATTCAGTGGTTAGGATGCTGCTGGCCTTTTTGATAAATATCGGATCAGCAAATCATTGAAGTCGGCCACTATGTTTGTGGTTTCTTTGAGAACACAGCAATGAGAGATCGTCTGCAAGACCACATGACATTTGATTTCATAACTCAGTTTTATTATCTGACTGTATTTTTCTTTCCAATAGAATTGAAACCTGAAGATGAGGTTAGTCTGTTCAAAATCTTGATGGCATTTGTTGTGAATCAATATCAATATTCACCTCAGAGGATAATTATCCCAATGTGTTGTCTATCAAACTAAACCAAAATTTCCCTTTGACTAACACTCTGGATGTTGAATAGGTGTCTGGAAAACAAACCTTTTGAATTCTAATGACTTTGTGACCTCCTGATCATTTTACCAGTGTAACCAGGCCAGAATATCCGTTTTCACGCAATACATTTCATATTTTAAAAGGCACAGATTCACATTCATTTACTCATCCCATTTAAGCCCCTCAGAGAATGAATTTCCACATCAGAACAGAAGTTTTTCTTGCACACCACCCTCGGGTCAAAATGTCAACTTTGTGTGCAAAATATTGTATAATCCAACGGGTATTGTAGACTGACATGAAATGTTCTCAATCATGCTCAGTCCTCGGGGCCCAGCTATTTTGCACCAACCTCTGAGGACATTTATCCACATTACTAGTAAATCTGTAAGAATAGCAAATGTTTCAATTAGTTTTCTGGCCTGCCAGCAGTTAAAGGGGCCATATGATGAAAAACACGCCTTTTCAGTGCTTGCACATTTGTATTTGGGTCCCCGATGTGTCTGCTAACACACAAACTGTGAAATAAGACCACCCAGTGAGTTTAGTGTGGGCTGATTTGCTCTGTACATATGAGATTCAACAAGGCATTTACATTTTGATGCCCCCCTCTTATGTTTTGGGACAATATTGTAGTCCTTTTAGAAATGTGCTGGTGTTGTAAATTAATAATCCAGGGACCTAGTATCAGCTGCTCCAAAACAATACCATTAGTTTGGCCTACAGAATGAATGTTTAATGTAAGGAGATTTTTATTTTCAATATCAGTTAATCCCAAAATTGTTTTTTTGCTTTGCTTGATTGATTTTCTTCTTTTAGTTTATAAAATGTCAGAAAACAGTGGGAACCATCCATCACTAAGTTCCCAGCGTCTTAGATGACATCCTCAGATTGCTTATTTGGTCCGACCAACAGTCCAAAACAAAACAATACAAAGATAGAATTGATATCAAACTCACAGTTGATTGATTTTGTTATTCAAATTGTGGCCTCCTGTTGGTCAAGTAATTGTTTCAGCGCTTGTTAAATTATATTCTCTATATTCAAGATTTTCACTCATTCTTGAATAAAGAGTTGAATAAAAAAATGTTATATCTAAGAATGTATGAGAAAATATTTCACTGCTGTGCTTGCACAAGACCTTGTACCTATAATGTTGAGTGTTGTTTTTGTTGAGAGTTTTATATATTTCTTTACCCTCAATAGGGACCATATGTCTAGGAAAGAGTGTCTCTGACCTTTGCCTCCTCTCCTCTCCCGTAGTTACTTTGAGCTGGAGAGCAGTGGGGTGAGAGAGGAGATCCGCTACCACTACCGCTTCAAAGGCAAGCCGCGGTCCGAGTCCTTCCCCTACCGCCTCGCCGACGGGCAGTGGCACAAAATCGCCCTCACCATCAGCGCTTCCCACCTTCTGCTGCATGTCGACTGTAACAGGTAACACACACACACACACTCACATGCACGCTCGTACTCACACGAGAAACACCTTGATACCTCTGTGACAAGTGGCTGTGCTGATTTATTTTTACTGTGTTCCTTTGAAGTGACACATCTAATGAGCTGTTGGTATTTATCATGTCTCAGTGTGCATGACAGGCTGTTAACGGTGCTGACAACCAAACATCCAAGGACAAATTAACAAACACACACACACACATAGCAGTGCAGGAGAGAGGCTGTATCTTTATATAACTTACATGCAGTGTGTTCAGCTCACACATTCCATAATGAAGTGGAAGGTAACAATGATATAATCGGTGCATCGATTGGGCAGTGAAGGCCCTTTTCCTAAAGGAGCACTCAGTCAGGGCTGATCTATAAACATGCACTTCAGCTGTGACAGTCTGTCTCAGTCCTCACACTCCCTCCTGAGAGTCAAGATGGCATCACTTGTCCTTTTCTTAATGCAGTTGCTCGAAAGACAGCAAGTGGTGTAAATTTGAGTAGAGGTAATGCTCTGTCACCTCTCGTGGATGAAAAGCTGTATGATGCACAGGCGGGTTACGTTGTAGTATTGATTCTTCCCTGACGCCTATTGCTCCCATCAGGCCGGTGGTTTGTCGATTAATTATCACTGCAGTGGCTCTCTGTCAGATGCGACTAGTGAAGATAAAAGGCAGAATCTGAGAGTGTTATTAGAGAGAAAAGATCAGCACATAATTGGATAAAACTGGAATCAAAACTTTTAGCTTACTTACAGTTCTTTGGATGAGTTAATTAAGTGATGAGATTGACAATGTGTTAGTTTGGTGCCTTCTACCATCTGATGCTGGCTGTAAGTTGTATAAATGTAAAGATTGATCCTAAGCTTAACTCTTTAGTTCATTTAGTATTCAGTCTGCTGGCACAAACTCAGTTTTTAAATTTTAAATTCTTTACAGCTCTGCCGTGCTGTTTTAATATTCTCTTTTGTCTCTTTTATCTACGTTTATCATCTTTTTATCTCTCATGTATAACTTTATTTCTTAACGTCTAAAGTATATTATTGGTTTTTCACTCATTTCATGAGGTTGTTCCTATATGAACCTGAATCTAGTTATTGAAGTTCATTTTACCTTCTACTGTAAAACACAGTTAGTTCTTAAGTATTTGCTGATGCTGATCTCTGATAAGTCTGGTTTGATAATGTTTTAGCAGCTGTATATATGAATAGACATTTAAAGCAGGCATGTCAAACTCATCCCGTAAAGGGCTGTGTGGCTGCAGGTTTTTGTTCCAACCAATCAAGAGTACACATGTGCACCAATCAACTGTCTGAAGAGTGAGTTCAGCTGATTAAATGAGTTGTGCCTGGTGTGCTCCTGCTTTGTTGGTATGGAAACCTGCAGCCACACGGCCCTTTGTGGAAGAGGCTGGACATGTCTGATCTAAACTATTTTGAGTGGACAATATCTTCATCTTTGCGTCGGCCTCTGTGCCAGCTTCTGTTAAATAGAGGCAAAAAAGCTCAAAAAATATATCCTGGCTGCTTCATAGTTTTCCTTTAATCTTATTAACCCTCCTGTTGTATTCCTATTGACCGTGGACCATTTGTCACCCCGGGTCAAAATTGTGTCTGTTTTGACTGTTTATAAAGCATTAGGTATAATTTATCACCCAATACCATGATGGACCTTTTTAAGCCAACTTTAATCCAATATATTACCATAGGTTTTATACATATTTTTGGAAATTATGGTCAATATGCTTCATTTAAATGAAGTTATACCTCATTTATGAGTTGACCAAGGAGGACAACAGGAGGGTTAAACGTCCAAGTAGGTAATTTGACAACACACCTGGTCGCCCCTATTAGCATCCCATTTATGCTAATAGACAGGATACACTTTGTCTGTGCCTTCCAAAACTTACAGGTCACCAAATGTTTATATTTTTATAATGTGACCACTATAGTGAAGGTCTGGTTAGGTTTAGGCACAAAGGTTTAGGGAAAGATAATAATAGTTAGAGTTAAATTACTTTTGTTTAGGTTAGATAAATATATAGTGAGGCTGACAGTTATTACTTCCTTAAAGTTAGACAAGCTAGGTCATAATGTCTGTAATTCAAATCCATGGTAGTAATGTTAGAGCATGATCAAAGTCATGATTTTTGAAAAACTGCCCAACTTGTGCTTGTAAATGGGACACTTGTGGTTTCAAATGGAAAGCAAACGGCATCATTAACATATCATCATCTCAACTGGGCCACTGCTCCAGGTTCTAATTATAACAGCTGCTCACTGGCATCTGTCACTCGAATGTAACTATCTGTTGTTTTGGGCGACTGTCATTTCAACCTTTTGTGTTGTTTTTCATGGTAGGACTGTTTCGAAGTTTAAGATCAGTGGAGAAAGGAGTGTTAGTGTGGGTCTGTTGTGGCAGAAAAATGTTCACCAGCCGTGACTGAAGTTCAGATGTAGTTTTCAACCAATAGAAATTATTTGGAGGTGTGTTATACCTCAATAATGTTGCTTCAATTGACATAAAGTGAGCTTTTCTTTAGATTTTCACAAGAACACATTGTCCCTTTGGTTATCGTTAACTAAATATTAAGGCTTAATGCAGTTTGTACTCTAATTTAACATAACATAGAGCGAACAGGAAGATCTTTATCCAGAACTGCTCTGTGAAACGTTTTCTGGAAGATCAAAGTGAGGCAGGTGAGAGTATGAGTGTCACCATGGTTACCAAGCTCCTCTCACCACTGATGCACTGGGTCAGACAGAAAGGTCAAACACCTCATCCTCACCATGACCCTACATGCACAGTTAAAACCACCTACTGGCAAATCAGGTTTCAAACTGTTTTAGCAATCACAGTTCATGCCCATCATCTGAGAAAAATCTGGCCTAATAATGACGCTGAGGACACCATTTTTTTCTCAGCCCATCAGTGTCAAATGATCTGCCACCAGCATGTCAGTGAATCTAGAGCTGAAGTCAAAATTGCCTTAACTGTGTGCTAAAAAATAGTTTAAATTACAAAAAAAGAAAATACCAGCCAAACTGTTTGCCTACACTATTTATTTAACTTGTCACTGCCCACATAGTATTTGGCTTTTCACTTCAGGAGCATTGACCTCTGCATCACCAGCTCAAATCTTTTAACATCACCATTGCCGGGCATTTACAGAAACTCATGAAGCTAACACTCACACACACAGTGAATATACAAAGTTTCTCACATTTTCTAGTATATATTGTCTTAAGGGCTGAAATGAACACCCATTAAACCAAACTTTATTTACTGTACTTTTATTTCATAATGACTTTTCAGTAGAATACAGTTTGTGCATGTTTTTCATCCTTAATTCTACAAAGATAAAGCTTGTAATTTGATGCTTTTGTACAGCTGATAAACACTGCAGTGAGCAGAATATGTCCAGAATTAACAATCAGACTTTCCCAGCGGGCACTAATGAGGATAGTTTATAGGAGTTCTGGATTTAGATTAGTTACAAAGAAAGACAGTTGCCAGATACTCTTTTTTTTCATTCTGCATACTCATTATACTCATTATGCACAAACTTTCAGTGGAAGTTTGTGTTTCTCTACAAAAATCTTTTTTTTCAAGGTTTTTTGTATAGAATTAATGCTGATGAAGTCATCCCACACGTATTTATAATTAGAAATGTAACTGTATCCCCCCCACGGATGTTTCCTCACACTATTCTGAAAACAACCAAGTGATTTTGGCTGTGATGGAACATGTGAGGAAAGGGGAAAAAAAGAATAGGAGAAATAGAAAGTCAAATCCCTGCCAACGTGATCACTCCTATCAAGTGTTTGTAATGGTTCTTCCATTCAGAGCAAATTTTGCAAACCCATTAGCCTTGAAATTTGGAGCTATTTGATTTGTGTACTAAAAAGTGCTTTATTGATTTCAAGGCTCATTAAGTGGTGTTAAACAACCATCAACCATAAATGTAGGAGGGCACAGTTTATTCTCACATCTTTCAGTAGGACTTTAATGTGAGGAGCTTGACAGCTCAAGCTTTAATTGATGCTTTTTTTACACCCAAACTGATGCTCAGGCAGATGAAAACACAAGAAAATGGTGACTATGAGAAACTTATCAGTACATATTTTTATATTAGCAATCAATCATCACCTACTTTGGTACTCAACAAAGCATTTTTAGGTTCTTCGAGGTCATTGCTTTGTTTGAGTTGTTCCCTCTCCTTTGCCTTGATTCAGGCCACAGGGGGCAGCTATTATCAACGAACAAGTTCTGATGAACAGCATCCACAGGCTTAAAGACAAAGTAGTAATGACTGAGACTAAAATGGACCTGAAATGAAAGTGAGAGTCAAGTAGAAAGAAACTAAACTTCAAATGATTGCTGATGTTGCTCTGTCTTCAGGATGTACAATGGCAAATTGCTAACAAATTGGCTGAGAGAACTTAAGAAATTTGATAATATGTAAAAGGCTGCGTGCTTGGTAACTTGTTATGAAATCACTCTGCCAGTCAGTAAAAGAACTTCTCTGCATGATCACTGTGTTGGAAAATGTAAAATGATTTGAAAAGAGCTGATTCTCCTTATATCCAAAGCTTTTTCGGTCAAATTGTGTTTGCCATTCCAGCAGCTACAATCGAGTTTGATATGTGAGCACTTTTGATATTCTTCTTAAACGTCAACAAAAAGTGTTGTTGGTGTCAGTTCCTCAAATTGAATGCAAAGGCTTTTTACAAGACACCAAAAACAAGCCAGGATGTGATATATAGCTTTGAGGAAGGTT
Organism: Scomber scombrus; assembly: GCF_963691925.1. Taxonomy (NCBI): domain Eukaryota; kingdom Metazoa; phylum Chordata; class Actinopteri; order Scombriformes; family Scombridae; genus Scomber; species Scomber scombrus. Next base: position 32,154,518 of record NC_084970.1, on the reverse strand, counting down.
TGGTTTGTACTTGTGTATAGAGATGACTCACTTTTTCTCAAATGGAAGAAAAAACTTTTGCCCACACACTTCTGCCCCCCGGCGAAAGGGCATTCAAGGAAATTAATATAACACTTACATTACATTTCATTCTCCTGCTTTTTGCTCCTGAATGAAGCTACTTTAAAATAATCATTCCAGACACAGTAATGAATTCAGAAGCTAACTGTTTAAATGTCTCTGACCCGTGTTGCTCATCACCATCATCATTAATAAATTAATCGAATGTTCCCTTTATCCCCTATCTATATTTTATACATTGCACCCGTCGGGAAAATAGAATCGCTCATCAGTGATCTATTCTTTACCGACTGCTCTCCATTTACGAAAATTTGATGGATCTCTGAGAAGAGGGTTTTTTTTTCTCCTTCTCCTCAGAATGGTACTGATTTCGAAGCAGAAATAAGACGTTAGCAATCACACAAGACATGAAAAATGAGACACAAAAATAAGACACTGAATAACAATAGATAAATGAACACTGTAACTTTTTTTTTACTTCTACAGTATTTTGAAAACTATGTAATTAATTTGAATAATATCCTGATTATCATTTCAAATCAGATAAAATGTTTTTATTGTAGTAGAGGATTTCAGATTTGTTGCTGCATTTGAAAACACAAAATGAAAAAAACAGCAGCATTATCCTCTATTTGACTGACTTGATCCATTTGGATACCCCTGTCACATATGTCTGTGCCTCTGAGTATGTTTGTTACAAAAGCAAATCCTCTGGCTTTCTGCAGGGCAACAATTTCAATTTGTACCTGTCATTTAACCTGACCGTACCTCGCTGAGTCACTGTGTCCAAGAGAAGGATTCTTACCTTGGGTTAGGATTTATACTTGATCTGAAGGTGGATCAGAAACTGGAGAATTCATGGAAATTACCTTGAGTCTGCTTCTTCATATAAATATCATTGAAAAAACAGTCATGTTCAAGATTTTAATTACAACATGATCATCAGAAGATGGAGTTTATTCACTGTCATGAAATTTCCATTTTTCTCTGAACAGTTTAAGGACTTCTCATTCATTCTTGAGTTTGAGGTCAATGAAAATATAATAGAGGATTAGATAAGAGACATCAACTCTAAATGTCAATACAATGAAAAAGCAATTGGTGAAGATTATATGAAGTGATGGTGCAGGGGGAAATAAATCAACATTTAACATTTGATCCCTTGTCAAAGAATCAATGCTGAAATGTTTGGGGCGACTAATTGATTAAGCCATCAACATGAAATGAATCAACAACAACTATACAGCATATTCCAGCTCCTTCAATTGGATGAATAAGAAACTCTATCTCACTATTTTCATTTTATTCTGACACAATTAACAGAGAGAAAAGCACCTTGAGCTCAGTGATCTGGTGATAGATTTTTGTGTGTGTGTGCTGCCTTATTGAGCCTATCAGAATATACTTACAGCCTTGTACTAGAGCTGGATTTAAATCAAATAGGTTTTATCCTCTATCTTCTTGTTGTAGCTTCACCATTATTTCCATCAGTTATGATAACCTGTTGCTCACATGCTTAACGTCTTGCCCTCCCGTCCTGTAGGGCATTCAACACAAGTCCCCCCCCCCCCCCCGTCTTTTTAACAACAAAATAAATCCCCTGGTGCCTCCATTCCATCATGTACATGATTTTTCACTTTGTGTGTGCTAGCTAGGCTGCTGTCCCATTGAAGAGAAGCTTTTGGAAATCTGTAGCTTACTCCTAATGGATGCCACTTTGAGTTCAATTTTCTCTGGTCTCAGGATGTGGATTTGCTACATGCATAGCTGGATTACCAAGCGAGTAACTGCCCAGGGGTCACAAAATCCCAGGTTTACACAAAACCAAGTCTGTCTACATAATTTAATTAATTGCAAATTTGTAAAAAAATGTGCACCACTGAAATACACTATCAACTATGACAGCTCATCCATCCTTCATCTCGTGTTTTAAAAAAATAATAGATTGATTGTTGAGTGTATAACAGAAAACAGTGAAAAATGCTGATCATTATCCCCTGAAGTTAATATATTCAGATGACTTTGTTTTGACTAAAATATTCATATTTTAGATTGAAAATAGCATGCACAAATGCATAAAGCCTTCTCTATAGCCAGTGTTTAGTTTGTCCATTCCGAGCTACTGTAAAAACATGGTGGTGCAACATGGCAGGCTCCGTGGAAGAGGACACGCTCCCTATACAGTATAGATCTTATTCTTCTTATTTTCTTGGGATTATACACTAATTAAAGGAAATTTAGGCATCTAGTGGAAGTCCATTCCACTAGATGCCACAAAATCTTACACACTGGCCCTTTAAGAAAATAAGAAAATAAAAATAAAAGCCTTGACTTTAAACTTGCTCTGACAGACTTGAGATTTGACTTCGAAACAGGTAGTTTCAAACAGCAATCTCGTTTGAAAAAAAAATGGCACTATTGCTTCCATTCACTCGAACCATATGATGAGACCTTACTCCAGTACTGCTTTCTATACTTCGCTATACTCTGATCTTCCTGATCCCACACCCACAGTTTGATCGCTCCTCCTCTCCACATATTGTCCTTGGGTAAGACATGTGAACGTCAAATTGTTCCTGATGATTAGGAAAGCATTTTGCATAGTTTGCCATTGGTGTGTCTGAAGAGGCAATTTTGTGTCAGATAAAATCGCTATAATTGTAGCCATTTAACCTTGAAAAGGCCGTCCATCAAAAGAGATGGTTTATGTATGAACATGCAAATTCCACACTAAATTAGCTTGGAAATTAATAGATCCATCTTTCTGTGAGGTGACAGTGGTATTAATTAATAAGCCAGGTAAGGATGGTACAGTAAACTTAAAAGCTCAAGAAGACCAACTGACTATGTCATCAATATAACAAATTAGGTACTTTATAACTGTTTTTAGTGGCAAACAATATATTTTCAATGGACAATTTCATTCCACGAACTTATATGCAACATATTTCCAAGACTGAAATGGTTATGTTGGTAACTACTTGCACTCTTGGTCACTGACAAGTTGGACATGGACAAGTTAACCCAGTTCTTCAAGAGAATGAATTTGAATAATCCAATCTTGTTCAAAGACTGACTGCAAACCATAACTCCCTGCCCTTAGTTGAACAGTTTATGCTCCAACAGAGCAGGTTTATGTAAAATAGTAAGGTGCAACAGCTATGATAAATCCTCCCTCATTTGGTTCTATGGCTCTCCATTTATTTACAGGTCAGCATTGTCAAGACAGTTTGCTGTTTGTCAGTGGCCTAAATTTGGGTGTCAAAGTTGAGTTGAACTCTATGTGAAAGATTGGCATCGATATACTTTGTCTCAGAACTCATTGTTCTGGTTTCCTGTTAAAAATGCTGGTGTGACTGTAGCTTAAGTCTGGGGTCAGAATACCTTGGCTTTGTTTTGTCTACTCCTCTACCTTACAAATAAATTCACCAACAGTGAAAGTCACTGACATCCAGACCAAAAACTGCCTCTCTGTTTTCCTGCTACACTGTGGGAAATATATATTATAACTGATCTGTCCAGATGAAAAATGAATTTACTGTTTTGCCTCACCAGCATTTTAGGAGCATTTCAAGGAACAGTTAAAACATTTAGAAATAATATGTATTGAAATACAAATTCATTGCATGCATTCAGAGGATGGCTGCAGTGTGCTCCCTTACACAGAGTCAATGACTTTTTCAGTCCTCCAGCATCATTTTTAAATGCATTTCATTGGAACACTGTAGGTCATTTCCATACCACACACAGATTTGTGCATTATTATCTGCAGTAATGCCACTATGGAGTCTACACAAGGTGAGGCGTTTACATAACTGTAGTATATAATTGCAATTTCCACATTTTCCTAATTGAATTAATGGCAGCCCAGTACATATGTTTCGTCACACACTCGGTCAGGTTTTTTGTTCTGGACCTGAATAGATCATCACAGTAATGACATCAGCTCTGCCTGTCACTTCCAACCACATGGTTTGTCCTCTACTAGCAGAAGGTCGTTTCATGTGCAGAGTGGCTGGTGTTTCCCAGAGGGTCTTTGCTTTTTCTCAGCGCCGCACAGTACTTGCTGCCAGCTCCTTTGCCTTTCCTGTGCTGCGTCTTATTCGGCACCCAGTTTAGCCAGGGATCTGCTGTATGTGTGATGTTCAGATGTGATATGAAAGCCAACCTTCAAACAAGGTTGAGTTTAAAGTAACTGGTTTCTCCTTGTTGGCCCTTTCCTTTGGGGTACAACACAGAAATAGGCTCCAAACAAAAGCAACCCCCTCTCAAGATCTACTCAACCCCCTTTTTTCTTTTTGTGTTCTCTGTTTGCTAGCTCTCTTTGCCTCAGTGGACTCTATAAAGGAATTTGTATTTCACCTAAAAGTTTAAACCCCCAAAAACACCCCAGAAAGGAAATACTCAACAGATTGAACAGCATACTGAAAATATTGGTGTTCTTATTGGCTTAAATATACATTAGTCCTGAGGGTAGAAGAAATGTAACTTTAAAATCCATTTTCACCCCCTTGAGAGCTTTGAATGTGCTCAGTAAATAGCTCTGTAAATGTCTTATCTACTTATTAGATGTCTAGTGAGCAAAGCTGACATTTTGGCCTGCCTGTATCATTGACCAGATGGAGGAAAACTCACACAAATCCAAAATGAAAATGGTTAATCATCTGGGAAGCATGAAAATCTGTAGATTTAATGGCAATTTGGCCATTACATGTTGATATTTGTTCTGTGCGATTGAAGATTTTGTATGTCAACTTATGAGGACCATGAATATTCACTGTAAATATCAATGTCAGTGCCTTTAATTAACCTATCATACATGATTTTTGACGTTATCTTGATTAGTTATGTTGTGTTGGACAGGCCAGCTGTCTGACATTGCCATGGATACATTACCAAAACAAACAAAAACACTTAACTCAAGGTCTACTTAGAGCTACTTTTTCCTAAGCTTTTATCTGTTATCTCGTTTTAAGTCTTTCTAATCAGATGGAGTTTGTCCTGTTGTCATGGAGATAGCTGTGAACATGGAGACATCTCTGGACAGGTTGTTATGTCTTTAACCTACAGTGAGTTTCAGATTCAGAGAATGAGAGCGAGACAGAGAGAGAGAGGCCTTGGTAGGATTTGTATTTGGACATGTTCTTTGTTAGTACAGAGAGTCGTGGAAAGGGATGAGTATTAAAACAGGGACCTGGTAGACAGGTGAACATGATGAAAGGGTGAGTGCAGGTCAATTTGAAAGTTGAAATGTATAACTCAGTATTGTTAACCCCTAATGTTATGTTTGTGTATGTGTGTAACAGAAAGAGCTAATTTATTTCAATTATTATTTTGTATTTCCAGGATGTTGTAGGAATATACTATGCCCACTTTTGTTATTAATAATTATGAGTTGTTTAGCTCAAACAGTAGACATCTTACAGCCTACATAGTTGCACTTAAGATAATGTCCACAAAGATAATTTGGAGAAAACATGTAAAAGACATATTAAAGGAAAACACAACGACATGCTCAACTCTTAAAAGGAAAGAAAAAGTTGTATCACCACTTGGGTCTTGTTTTCTTAGACTCAGAATATCAGACAGGTTGTAAACAGGCCAATATTTTTTTTAAAAGATAAACCACAACATAAGTCAGTGTAAGTAAGTGCACTCAAAGTGATGCTAACAATCCCTCAGTGTGCTTACAACTATGATAAGTGCGATACGGGTGAAACATTTTCCAGTAAGTGAGTTGAACAGTCAGAAATTGAGGCAAGAGCCTTTTGGCTTTTAGCTGCTATCTGCTACATCTTAGACTACTGCTCCCTTTTTAAAACAAATTGTAAGTGATTATGTTAGGGGCACATTATTTTGTGTGTTTACCATCCCTTGTATTTTATCTGACGTTCTTGTTTGAGAGAACAAAGGTGACACAGCAACATGCTTTGTAAAGTCATCAGTGACAAGCTTTACTTATGTATAAGCTGAATAACTGAATAACAATTGAACCGAATTTACAATATGTTGCCATTTAGTGTATATTCACAGGCTCAGAAATACTTTCCCTTTGTCAGGCCTCAATTTAACCACTTTCTCTTCTGACTGGAGTTTTAAAATATTCCCTTATCATTCAAGGTCAAGGATTTGGAGACAGATTTATTGATATAGCTCCATTAGTGTGCTGAGGTGTCTGAATTATCCCTGATGGTTACAGAAAGTCCTCATTTAGCCTGTCACCCTGGAGTGAAGCAGCTGTCTAATACAGCATTGGAGAGTTATTTATTTATATATATACATACATATAAAATATCCTGACAGGAAATCTTACGCATTTTAAAAACCTAGTGAATGTTTTCTCTGCTCTGGTGCCCCCGAGTCATTATTGTTATGCTTATGGTTAATGCTGTGCTTATACATACAATGATGTGGGTGATGCAGTGTAGAATACAATTGCTAGTGTTATAATGTTGTTGTTTACCCCAAAGATGATGATATTCAGGTCGGACCAATATGTCTCAAAACTCCAACCCACTCACCAGACGAAATTCTTCATTCTTTTTATTTGTTTAGTTACACGTATAGAGAAATTAAAAATACACAATAATAATGAGTACAGAAAAAATGTGAAGGAGAACCCTCCAGGGCTTTGCAGAATGGCATTCTCCAGACAGCAAGGATCACAAACAAACAATTACATTACAATAATTCATACAGGTATACAGCGCATCATCACTGCCAATCTAAAAACATAGGCCTCCAATAAAAACAATGTCAAGGAGTCATCACTCGTGGATGTTTTTGCAATCATGAATGATGTTACATTACATAAGTTTGAAACATTTAGTGTCCACGTTTTTTACCCTACAATATCTGGACATGTCACTGCAGAATGGTTACAGTATAGTTAAGGTTAGGCTACTACAACTTGGTGAGGTGCCTGGCATCTCTCCAGTGTGGAAGTTAAATGTGCTACACATGCATCCATCCACACCTCTGATTTCTTAGCCCTTTCTTTTGGCTTCAATACATAAAAGACACATTACTTCTTGCACTGGCACTGACCATTGGCATTGTACATAAATCTTGTGCTTCAGAATCGTCCAACACGACCATAATTCATAAGAAGACTGGACTGCAAAACCAAAGTTTATTTAAAGAATATATTAAGGTTTCAGAAGAAACTTATAACAGATATTCATGGTACCCAGAGGATGAATCCTACTGATCTTTATTTAAGCACCAAAATCAGGTCAAACCTTTCCTTTTCATTAAAACCTTCCAGTGATGTTTGAGGACAAACACATTTTTAATTCCACTACGTTCAAAGCTGCTGTTGCTCATTTTATAAACATTACGGCCTTTAAACTGTTTTGTCTTCCTTATTTCATGGATAGAAATGCAGCTCTACTGCATGATTTTTTGGATTTTTCTAAGTAGTAGAACTGTACAGCATAAGATAAAAAGTGAAAGAAGCACCCTTTGGACCAAACCGTAACGAGATGCCAATTTTCATTCAAATCAAATCAAATCTAATTTTCCCATGGCAATGTAAAATGTCTAATTACAGCAATTAGCATCATAAAATGGTGCCAGGTTGAATCAACCCTCCAAGGTTTCTTGTAAATCAGACTTAAAACTGTGGGTTTGTAGTTATTCGCACTGGTTGATAGTGTCCTCCACCAGTCTGATTGCTCGTTTGAAACTACCTGTTGTTGTATAATGACTGATAGAGGCCAGTGGATGCTTGGTTCAGCAGCAGTTACAGGAGCAGATGCTTGAACAGCATGAGGACATGGTAATGAAGAGAAGTATACGTGGCTTGAATTAACCAGATGCTTGGCTAACAATGTAGTGATCTACATTATTCATTTCATTTGGCCCATAAATCATCCAGGGACATCAATGTTTAAGATGCTGTTATGGCCTAAATGAGCTGCTTTTGAGGGACTATTACTGGTTTCATTAGGAATAAACTGCCACCAGCAGGGTTTTCTTGTTTTTTCTTTACCCCGACTCACCACTACTTGGAACACATTTTCACAAATCACAGATATGGTGTGAAAACTTGCTTTTAAAAAATCTCTTTAAAATGGTTTAGCTTTCCCTTTTGCCTCTTTCATCCTCCTTTTTTTCTGTCTCAGGGTAGTTGTGTTGCATGATGTCCTAATTAAGTCTTCAAAACAGCTGACTATCAGTGTTGATGGCTGTTGCAACACAGAATCTGATGATATGTTGGGAAATGGGTCCAAACTGGGTCATGTTTTTAGAATACAAATTGTGTGAAAGCTGTGTGAAAAAAGGATGAAAAACACTGCATTTTCAGCAGTTTGACACATGAACAAGCCATACAATGCTTATGCTTGACTAGTGCTGAAACGATTAGTAATTTTTATTGATTTGTGGATTTATAGAGAAATAATAGGGAACAATTTTTGTAATCTATGAGTTGGTATTTTATCAAGGAAAACAATTGAGTCGTTCCAGTGTGAGGGTTTTCTGCTTTTGCTGTGTTTTGCATCACAAGAAATGTAATATCTTTGCATTTTGGGATGTTTGTGGGACAAAACAAGACATTGTAAGCCATCACTTTGGGTTCTGTTTTTTTGTTTGTTTGTTTTTTTCACCACTTACTGTATAGACTAAATGTGTAATCTATAAATAAATAAAAAAACAAAATCTATTTGTTCAAATGTAGGAATGCAACTAATGATTTAGTAAAGTTCAAAGTTATGGTTGGGATTTAGTTGCTATGTATGCTCTTAATGTGCACATCCATATCGAGAAGTGGACTCATGATTTAGTAAGCCCTACAATCGTTTGAAATACATTAGATCCTTTTTGGCTCTTTTGAAGCTTCTTTATTAAAAAACAACATTAATGTATGCTGAGTGATGTCTTGTCATGCTGATGGATGATGGCAGACCTGTTTCACAACCATTTCCTTTCACCATCAAGTGTGTAGTTTGATGTAGGTTGTGGAGTATTGTCTGTTTTATTACATACTCAGCTAATGGAGGAGGGTAGACATTGGAAGCTTTCCACCTTAAAGATCTCATAATGATACGGTTCGTACTGCTTTTGTGTCCAGCAGCCAGAAAATGACATTGTGCTTTGCTTATTAAAGAAGTCAGTGAGCTGGAAGGTATATTCTGCTTCTTTTTTTTTCTTACCTTCCTAAGCAGCTCATCAGCCTGGCCAAAACTATCATTAGGACAAGAACAAAGCTGTTAGACTGGAATGGAACATCAGATTAATGATAGAAAATGCAATGAAGCTACACCTCATCTGATAATACTGTTGCTTTCTGTCCACAGTTCATACTTAGCCTTCTTTCATCTTTGTCATCCTCTGCATGCTTCTATCTTACATTTGGAGAGGGCAAATTTTCGCTATCCCGTAATGTTTCTTAATGTTTTACTATGTATTTTATATGATGTAGCGGGATGCATGAGCGGGTTTTATTCATAATTAAGCCATGCATGAAGAACTAGAAATGTTACTCCAAATGAGAAATTCAGGTGTAACGTTTTAATTTCCTGTGAAGGGCAGTGCCAGTGCTGCTCAGCGGAGCAGCAAACGTTCATTACTTCATTACCTGATCATTGATGCCCCGGCTAAGAGCAGGGCGCTGCGCAAAGAATGATAATGAGTTGAAATCAGGTTAAGAATGCCACATGATGCTGCCTGTAACCTTGGCACCTTTGCCCTTGTCCTCGGCAAGTGTTGTGCTTGAGATACAGTCACATATCTCTGACCAGAGAGCTCTTTTGTTTGACTGGGTAGTTGTATTGTCACAGCTGGGCAGGACTGAGAGCACAATGAAAGCACAGAGGAAATTATATGTGGCCCTTGGGTATCCAATCAATGGGGCAACTCCTGCAGAATAACCCACATTTAGATCAATGGGTGGCTGCAATTCCAGTGCAGAAAGTCATACAGGCCTATTGGAGTAATTACTCCTCCTGCCCTAGGCAGCCTAATGAAGGAAATTTTTAAATGTCAATGAATGGTGCCGGTTAAAGTCTTTTTTTTTTGTGTGCAATTGCTTTTCTGTAATGTGCCCTTCATGTGACTCGGGGTGCACGGACAAATCTACCGACTGACTGGGGATTTTTAATCAGTGTTGCAAGCCTGCCTTTCCACTGATGCAGCTTACTTTTAACATTTGTTATTTTCCATTGTGTTGTGTTCATCACCTGAAATGTATTTAAGGCGTGAAAACTGGTAAACTGGTAATCAAGATGTGATTTAATCTGGTTTGAATCAGCTTGGATGTTTTGTTGTTTTCTTTCTTGTAGACAGACAGACAGAAATGATGACACAGATCAGTGGATGCAATTCAAACATTAGTATTAAAATTGGGTGATTCTTCAAAACTCTGGATTAAGTTAAATGACAATGCTTTTAAATATTCATTTATTTTCTGTATGGTAACTACAGTATGTGTTATTTACCCAGATGAATATGTATTAACTGATACAGAGCTTCTATTAAAAAGCACAAACACCATGTGAAATCCAACATATTTTCTCAGTAGAGGATGACATTGACATAATTACACATGGTTGGTTGTTGCACTGTAAGTGTAAAGATGCATATACTGTAGGACACTTATGAAAACATAATTAAATGACACTTATGGAGAAATTTATAGCTGGCAGACATACAGCCAAACATTAGTACATTAATAAATTATTTGCATAGCACTAATTAATTCCACGTTTAAACAATGATAGCAGTAGCCTTAGTAACAACATACTACCTTCATAAAATTGCACCCAACAATATGCGATCAACATCATATAGCAAGTGCTAATACTAATAACTTTAGATCATATTTATCAACTACAGTGATTCCTTAAATACAGAAGAGAAAAACTGTACAGACACAAAAATGTATTAATTGCTGATCTGTAACTTGAAGCTCCAGCATGAAAAAGTTCAGTCTGCTACCCCATCCAACCCCCTGTCCAAACTCCACTCCTTCCTTTGTGCCTAAATATCTGGTTGTGTGATGAATGTATCGCTCATGTCTGGGTCATGATCCATGAGACTAACATGGCATCAGCCTTCTGTTGTCATTAGCCTTCCCTGAGCCTCTGTCATCCTGCTGCTTCAGTTATTTGACTTTGTTTTAAGGAGCAGATTTTGAGACTATTACACCTCTCTGATAGCCTTCTTGTGTGTGGGGTTCACTTTTGTTTCGTGTCAGGTGTGATGGAGTGTGTCATTACTGAAACCCCCTTCCATTGAACTCACCAGGGAACCCACCTCCTGCGGACAGGCGCCTCAGCTCAGGCCCCTAGTGGCAGTGAGGTGTAGAAGGAGGTGGAGGACACCAGAAGGAGCTCCTTGCTCCAAGGAGACCCAGGGGACACACAAACACATACACAAGCATACTTTCACGCCTTACCAGCCTCTCTATCTGTTCCTTTTTTCTTTTTTTTTTACTCAGAATATATCTGCAGCCATACTGTAGTCGTGTCTTATCAGAAAAGGACAGGAGCTTCTATCAACAGATAAGGTCATTGTTGAGGTGAAGTAATTACAGATATCTGAGACAGAAAGGAAGCAGGCGTACTGTTCCTTTGGGAATCGGGTGACAAAGCCAGATTAGACTCTGTCTTCATCTACATACTGTACTGTAGGTACAGCCCTATCCCCTGCACCAAGCTGGGGGTAAATGAATTTGGGTGATTTTATCCATTAAACATGATACATCTGCCATCTTATTAGGATATGCTCTAGTTTCAGACAATAGTTTCCTTGCCCTTTTCAGTTCAATATGCGCTACTTATTTTTGGTTACTTTATCTGCATTTGGTGTCTTATGCATCACATATTTCCAAGATGCTTTTAAAAACACATGTGAAAAAATCCCATCTTGCCAACATTTCATCCATTAGGGATTTATCAGTCTTTTATTTCTGCTCAAACTGGATTTAACAGTGAATAAGAGTATTGACTCAAATCGCAGGCCTGCCATCTGAGAGCATAATGCTGGTGTCTTTCAACCACTGTGGGTGGCAGAGCTCCAGTTTGAGTGGAGCTGGTACTGTTCGATTCATTCGCAGCACTTAAGAGGCATGAGAGAGACTGACAGATGCCCTTTTAAAAGTTGATGCTGTGGAGCGGCGATGACAGATGCCTGAATATACAGTAGAGCTTCAACTAAAGTCAAGAAAAGATAAGAGAGAGAGAGAGAACACACCAGCACAACATTACTCCACTTCCACAACACCACTGAAGGCCTCTGCTGCAAAATTCAAAATGCATTTGTGTAAAAAACCCAGATTTGGATGGGGAGGAGTGGCGGCTTCCGTTCACGATAGGTATTGAGTGACGTAGAAAAAAAAATTGTACTGGTCTCATAATTTTTTGAACAATACCCAGCCATATCAGTAACAAGCTGTGAGCATATCTTTAAAAGTGATAAACATAAAGAGTTTAAAGTTTGCCAGCTGTTGCATGTAAACATCAAAAGCCTCGTAAAAAACTCCTTCCTTATTGAAAAGATAAAGAATTCTGATCTTGACACATTGCTATAAATGGTTATAATATATATAGTCTATTGTTTTTAAATCGTTCCATGCTACCTTAACAAGGATATCTAATGCTTTCTGTCTGTTAAATCTACTCCTCATTACATCAATAATTGGCTCTATAGGAGTCTATTCTTGATGGAGATTTATCAACCTATCTCTCCTGCAGCCTTCAGATGGCTGCAGGGACTTATTGAACAGAAGGAGAAGGCTTCACAAGTATATATTGTGTAAGACAGCTGTAGATAATGTAAGAATGACTCATTATAATGTATAAGTAAGTGCATATCTCCAGGCTTTTTTTCTTCTTGAGTCTTTTATACTGATTTAAATTCATCTACATTTTAAACATGCCTTTACTAGTGCTGCAAACTTGTCACATCCAGTTAGTACCTAATTATTGGCTTTCCACCCACCCCATATGTTTTTCCTTCTCCTCTCACATTTGCACCATGCATACTGCACTGGACACAGACTAGCACACAGACTGGCAAATTGAATTTCAAGGTCAGAAAAGTACCAAATTATCAGTGTGCTGCTTGCGCTGGTTGTTGCCCCACCACAAAAAAGAGCCAATAGTGTTTAAAATGTTAGCAATGTTGTTTTGCATGATTTAAAATAATTATAATTATTAAAAAGTGTACACGCATTCTTTCTAAATGTGCAGCTCAGGAAATGCAAGTAACCCTGTGTTGTTATTTTTCATTCTTTTGTTGCTTTTTTTATTTATTTTTTTTAACACAGGTTTACAAAGTGCTTCACAAAAATGAAAGGAGAATATGGAGACAGGGAACAGTACAATTGCATATAAAAGCAGACAAGAGAGATACAAAGATATACAGAGAAGAAAAAACCTCAATTGAACTTGATATCTAATGATGGAATGTTGTGCTCCGCCGCTGCTCTCAGAGAGGTGTTACAAAGAGACACTATCGTGCACAAAAATACCCCCCCCCCCCACCCCCTGTGATTATGTGTGTTTTATCTTATCTCCTGATCTGTTCTTTAAAATCCCTAACACTAGGGAATAAAGGTGGAGGAGAGTTGTGTCTTTGATTTGTAAAAGGATGACGCTTTTTCTGTTGTGGTCACAAAATTCACTGAGCTAAGATGTGAAATATTTGGCAGCCTTGGGCATCTTCACAAACTATTATTGGGTTGCAATTGGGAGGCTCGCCAAAATAACTAAGAGGAAGACAGCTAGTAACATTTTTTTTTTTTTTCGCTTCAGTTTTTACAGGTAGCTTGGTTGTGAGAAGAAAACTGATTTTTAAAAAAAAATCTATTCTTTCAGTCGTTAAAATAAAGAATTTATATAAACACATTTTGCATGAATTCAGTTAAACTGGCAGAAATATTTGCAGCTGAAATGCATCCATCTCCCTACTTCAGAAGATGATTGCATGCAGGTGATCCATATTAGAGATCAGTCATTTTTAACTGCAGGTTGATATTCTATTGAGGGGAAATAAAAATATACAGTATGTTTAAGGAAAGTGAAGATGAGTAGTTCAGAGAAGAGTAGAGATTCAGACGTAAATGAGCCAGAATTCATGTCCAATCACAGCAAATTGACTGCAACTGAGAGACAGTCCAATTATTATGACCACCTTAGAATTACCAGGGCATAGATTGTGTTCACAAAGGAAAGATTTTATCATGATAATTCTTATACATTTTGCACAGTATAACTTCTGTCCACCCTTTTATCCGCTGTAGAGCACTGTGTGTTTTGGACTGTGTATTCACCTGTGCTCTTTAATAGTATTATGATGAATGTCTATATTGGCTTAGCTGAAAGACCACATGATGAGCACTTTTTCTGTAGGTACGTACTGGAAAAGAAGTGAAGGCTTATGTTTCGACATATAACATGAAGTATCTTACTGGGCTTTACAGGCCCACAATAGCTCTAGCTCCTCACACCACCTGAGCTAATTCATCCTGGATACATTTGGTAAAAAAGAAATATTGATTAAAGAGGTTTCTGTCACACTAAAAAAGCAGGAGGAGCCTACTAAACAAAATTTACATTTTTCACAAGCTTGATCCAAATACAGAAGGATGAAAGATATAGTTCAAAACTATTCACAAGCTTAACACTTCCATACTGTTCATATTCTGACTCATAATTAGTCTCTACATCAATTCACATTCATGAATTCCCCATCAGTCATTCATAAATGGTTGATTAATCCTTAATGAAGCTCACTATTATCACTAAATTATGGTCCAGGAGAACATTTATATATAATATGAAGAATATTTGAATGGTGATTTTTGGATTTTGTAATAAACACAAGTCAAATATCTACATTTACATATACAAAAATGTGTGTATGATCAGCACAAAAAAAACAAAAAAAATGATGCAGTTCATTTTCATTTTTGTATATTGGGGTCACATTAGGAAAAATATACCTAGAAGAAATGTGTATATGTTGTTTTTACAGCTCTCAGATGTAAAAATATGTCAAATTTGACCCTGAACATTATGTATGGGTTAATATAATTACTGATATGATATGAGTTAAAGTTTAAGTGGGAGAACACGACTTTGAAAATATGATCAACTAGATATCGTTACTCAAGCTGACTTGTGTCTCTGTAGGTGTTGTTTGAACTAAAAAAACCCTCAGTCCTGGTTTTACAGTTGTGTTACAGAGGTGAGCTTCATCCCTCACAAATCATCTTTGGCTGAGTACAGACAACAGCTGCAGAGAGCACACAAACTTCATAACAGCCATGTTTAATTTAAGCCTGCCATCAAGTCAATCACTGAATTTATGTTAATTGACCACAGCTGCTGCTGGTAATGGTTGTTGTTTTAACTGGTGAAAGTTGGTACAATACAGTAACTGAATGTTTTGCATATTGCTCTTTGCTAATAAGAAAGATAGAAAAGTCATGAAAAGATTTGATTAAAGATTTGTTTGTGTCAACTCAACTTAGAGTCACTAAGTAGAGCCCAGCTCTTGTGAAGGAGACTTGCAATGAAGAAAATAAAGGATCATTATTTGTTTTTTCATTTTAGTTGATACCAATCAATTAAAATATTCCGATAGTGATCTTTAGGATCAGCTCGGGAGAGAAACACCGAAAGACAAAATTCGAGAGAGGGATACATCACTTCTGTTGTAGATTAACCTAGCTCAATTTGATAAAAGGTTTGAAAGAAAGAAGATTCAACAGTGGATTCAAATTTAATAAAGTGCTATTGAACTCCTTGGGAGCATTTTTCAACACACAGCACTCTTTTGAGCTTCATGGCCAGATTACCACAGTAACCAGTAATCTCCCACTGGCCTTCAATAATGCGAATTATCCCAGTCTGTGGTTTTGGCAGAGGATAAACAGAGCTTTAAGAATTTTGTCCCACAGTGAGGCAAGAGATTCAAAGGGGACTTCGACTTCTGGTGTCTGATTTCATCTCTCTGGCAGAGGAAAGACATAAACATGACAGAAAATGTCTCAAGCTCAACTAGTGGAAAATTGGAAGTGGTCTGGAGTTTAGTGTGGCCGACAGATATTGGCAGAGCAAATAATGAAGGCTGTGACTGAGATTGTTCTTTTGAGGGGGAACCACAAAAGGCTTGAAAAGACCTAAATATTGTCTCTCACTTTTAAAGATAAAGGCTGTTAGTTGTGGAATTTTTTGACATGTAATCCTTTAGTTAGACAGACACCGCTTTTGATAGCGTTTGTGGCTTAATGCTGTGTTTACTTAGTCTTTTCATTGGGTCTTATCAATGGCTTAAAGAAAAAGTTGGATAACAGCCAGCCAGAATAACTGCAATCCTGACTGCGCAAGATTAAATGTAGTTTATTCAATTCAGTCGGTAAAACGGTGGAAATGAGTCGGCCTGGCAGCTTATTGAAGTGGACTGTCAACAAAATATGCGTTATGTAGTATGATGGATATATGTGAATTTATACAATCTCCACCATACGGTTCTTCTGCACTTCTAGTTGGCCATAATGCAGCACTTAAACATCTTTGGGTTTTCTTCTTTTCTTCAACCTCCCCTTTCAGAAAAATGATGGCAGAGCCACTCAACACCTGCTCAACTCTTCCTTCTGAGATGTCTCTCTCTCTCTCTCTCTCTCTCTCTCTCTCTCTCTCTCTCTCTCTCTCTCTCTCTCTCTCTCTCTCTCTCTCTCTCTCTCTCTCTCTCTCTCTCTCTCTCTCTCTCTCTCTCTCACACATCTGAATCCACACAGACACTGATAAAGGTTAGGAGCAGTGTAAGTGGAGCAGTGCTGCCCTATTTTACTGGTTATGGATGAAGTGATGGGTCTGCTTTATCTGGCTCCACTGCATCATGTATTCCCAGTGAACCACTCGGCATCCAACGTGCTTTTATTGATTAGCATTCCCTTTCTAGTGTGCTGTAGATGGTAAGCAAATTGGCAAAGCAGAGCTCCACATCTAATCCTGCATTAAAAATATCAGCTCACCCAAATAAATGAATAATAATAAATTATTAAAAAAAAACATTTTCTCATTTACACTGAAAAATGTCTGAGATTTACCTAGAAAAACCTTGGTAAACAGTACAAGTCCCTTGTAAGTGCATGGTAAATGTTAGTAAATGTCACTTATGTAACAACTGCATTTATTTATATATTGCCTTAAAAGTACTTGCTTTTAAGCTTTTAAAAGGCCAGACCTAGTTTTTATTTTTGCTTTATGTGAGTAACATTTACATATTATTCAAGCTACCTTTAATAGCACTGGTTCTACTTTTGATTTGTGCAGTATTAATATTTTACTTTTTGGAAAATAAAACATACCTAATATAGAGAGAGTACACATGACATAATAGACACTTTTATAAACAGTACATTTTTATTAAAATGTTCTCCATTATCAGTGCAAGGGTTTAGAAATAGCGTACAGTCTTTGTAACGTAATGGGTCAAGTGCGTTAACAGATAAGACATTGCACATTAATCAGCCTTTGTTGCCAACAAAATAAAATCAAGTGCCAAAATGACTTTTCCTGATTTTCCTAAGGGCTCAGTCTGTGAGAGTGAAACAACATCGTGTAAGAAGGACAGTCGGATTCTCTAATTAGAATGGTATTTCCTCGGAGCTGCCAGTAAAACAAAATGGTTCAGACACATGAGCAGAAGGCAAGTGTTTGCCACTGTGACAACCCCACCTCTTTTGGCTGTTGGGCTGGCTGCTTGTCTTTGTGTTTTGTGTTTGCGGATGCCTTGCAGGGTCGTTCTTTATTGGGAACACCTGGGCCTGATGTTCCCTGTACTGTAAGAGTGCACCCATATTATTTCATAATGAGAGAGAAGTAGAAACTCTGCTCTGTACTCTATATGCTCTTCAACTTTGTCTTTGCTTTTCCTTCTACCATGCAATCCATCACTCAATATTTTATCACGAACACAAAGACGCCAATACTACAGACATACACTGCCACTCAGTTCACTCAGTGATGAAGGTTACATTGGCAGGCATCGGGCTTTCTCGTGTTGCACTTCCATGGTGGATATACGCAGTACAACATGTAGTATGTTCTCCTTTCATATGAACATAGGCTAATTATTTGTCTAACTCATTTACAATCAATACTAAAAGATACAGGCAGCCAGTGTCTTTGGCAGTGGGGTGATGTGATCCATTTTCTTTGTTTTAATTAAGACTGCAGCATTCTGAACTAGCTATAAAGGGAGTTACAATAGTCTAAACAGCTAGTAACAGCTATAGTTAAAAGAAAAGGTGTGATGAAAAAGGATGTTTTAATGATCTTGTTAAAAATGAGAATTTAAATTTTAACGCAAGTCTAAAATCGCTCCCAAGTTTGTGACTTGTTTTAATCTGTTTGCTAAGACGACCGAGCATTGATTACAGTTTTTCTCTTGCAGCTTTGTGTCCTATTAAGATAATCTATACTTTAATGTCAGTGAGGCAGTCAGTGAGAGCATTCAGTGCATTGGGGTCATTTATTGATACAGATATATACAATTGTGTGTCATCAGCATAAAAAAATTGACTTGGTGATGGTTAATATTTCCAAGTGGGGGAGCATGTGTAATGAAAATAAAATTGGACTGAGAATGCTTCATTGAGGAATACTATATTCAATACCATGAGTATC
Source organism: Scomber scombrus (assembly GCF_963691925.1). Taxonomy (NCBI): domain Eukaryota; kingdom Metazoa; phylum Chordata; class Actinopteri; order Scombriformes; family Scombridae; genus Scomber; species Scomber scombrus. The sequence continues at coordinate 32,135,817 of NC_084970.1, read as the reverse complement.
TGATACATAATCACCCAGGCTGACAACAAAAAACTGTCTACCAGTTAAATAAGACTTAAACCAAACTAAAACAAGGTCAGAGAGACCAGCTCATTTCTCAAGTCTGTCAATTTAATTATTTACAACTTTCAGTAGGGCTGTTTCAGTGCTGCCGTTTGCTCGATAACCAGATTGGAGTTTTTCTAAAATGCTGTTGTGGGTTAGATAAACAAATAGTATATTAAAAGCAATTTTCTCTAAAAGTTGACTAATGAAAAGTAAATTAGAAATGGGTATGTAATTGTTTAGCTTTGAGTAATCTAGATTTGGATTTCTTGAGGAGAGGTTCTACTATTGAAGTCTTGAGAGCTGCGGGGAAGATGCCTAAACTAAGAGTTTATTATGTTTGTTGATACTTGGAAGGGCTTTGGAAATGAAATTTAAACAGCTTGGTTGGGATGGAGTCTATAACACAATCACTAATGGCATTTTCTGATGTCATCATGTCAAAGGATAAAATAATAAATGGTGTTTATGAGAAGGGAGATCCCAAGAAGTTTAAGTGTCTCTATTTGCAATGCTGCCTCTAATAGAAACTATTTTTTTCTTTAAAAAAATGAAGCAGATTCTTCACATTTAAGAGTTTAGTTATTATGAAGACAGAGAGCACACTAGGTGACAATTAATTCCGTATATTTGCACCCAATGATCCAACATTTCTACATAATGGTGTGAGTGGATTAAAGGATCAAAGTTAGCAACTAGCTGGTGAACATAGTGGAGCACTTAGCAGCTTAAGAGTCAGATATTTCCCTCAGGAGTTGGTAGAGTGCAGAAGCCCTACTGCTGCTTTATTTTTGCTGGATGTATTGATATGTAACAACTTCACTGTAAAAACTTTAAATATGATAATATAAAAAAGTAATATGTCAATTTTAGCCTTTACAGCTTGCTGTCCGTATGATTTTGTGGGGTTGCCTGCATGTCATTTTACAAGTGAGCTGGTTTTCAGTGCGTACATACCTGCTGCAATCCACATGATGACTAGGGGTGAGTTGTTAAGTTTTGATTAGGCAGTTTGGAGGAAATTTTCTGACAGCTGTCATTTGCCCTAAGTGTGTCTGCCAGTGTACACATTACAGTCTGTATCTGTTATTTGTAACTGTGGCCTCCATGTCAGGGTTTTGATCTTGAGTCATATAACCTACTGCATAAATGGATAGTTTTCTAAGATAACTGCATTGTTCAGCTATATATGAGATACATTTCACAAAACAAACATTACATGGCAAACCGTTTTGCTATGTAAAACAAATAAATATAAAAATCACATACTGAAACTGCCATTAATGTTACCTGCCCCTCAGCAGGCTTCCAGGAACCTGCTAAATCAGAACAGAGGGGCTACATAAAAGGCCAGTATAAAATATCAAAGGAGTTTTTTTTTTTACTGTGAATCGTGCAAAACTACTCTGGTGGAGTCCTAGAATAGAAATATAGAACTGGAAATGAGCATAAGTCCCCTTTAAAATCCAAAAGAGATAATTTAATCAAACATTTAATCAAAGGTTACAAAAATAGCAAAATCGAAAGAGTGGGGGAAGATTAGAAACAGAGTAAAAAGAGGAATATATTAATCTCAATATTCTGTAACGTTGTGCCAGCAGAGTAAAACATCCATGTAACATGAGAGTATGGCAGTATACATCCAGTAAAATTATTAATGCTCACTCCTACCATTAAACAAGCTACTAGAAATTCAAGTAGCCACATGCATTAAAGGAGACCAAGTTCATTAACCTGGTAACATTAGCCGTCGGACACCATTCAGTTAATGTGAACATTAAATAAACCATAATAAATGTTGGTTGAAAAGCTACATGGGCAGTGAAACAGTTAACCAAGCATGTAAACCTATCAATGAATGAGCTATCACTTACTCTCCCTGTGGAGTAAAGCCTGGCTTGGACATGTCTGGCTATGAGCAGGTAACGTCTGTGGTAGCAACCCGTGGATACAAGCGCAAATTGTCTGAGGACACCCAGAGAGTGCAGTGTACATATAGTTGCAAGATTATTCCCGTGGTTTAAGTACAGTTAACTTGCTTTTTTCAGTTTTTAACAATATAAATATACGATTAGAAAAAAATATTGTAAATATCACTGGGTATTGTTGACAATATGTATGTATTCATTTTAGGATACATGGTTACAAATGATCAACAAGTAACACTCTAAATATAAGGTGACAGTTCAGAAGGTAGGTCTAGATACAGTAACATGTACCTAGACATGTTCATCAGTGTAAATGTCTCCTTTCCATTCACCTTCATTGTGATGTATTTAGAAAACCTGGACAAATAAATCCAAAATGATCTACAGTACATGGCTATAAGCATTTCCTCTGCTACACTATGGATTTTTAATTGTAATATGTGTTAAGCGACTCAAGATTCATGTAAAATGAATCTCCTGGTACTCAAAGACGGTGTCAACACATGCATTGCAGTTATTCAAATTCTCTCCTATTCTCTAGGTAGTAAAATGCAGCTATTACTCATTGAATCCTGCACCATGGTGATAGAAGAGCATTGTTAATCATACTATACTGCATGTTGACTGGTGTATGTCCTCTATAATTAGCTGTTGATGGCTGCAACCTGTGGTGTCAAACTATGCAAATATACCCGTGCTCATATCCCTATTCTAATTGGCTTCCCGGCGTCCCAATGCTCCCCTTGTGAAACTCCCACACTTCACTGCTGCTGAGCCTCTGACAAGAGGGGAAGGTGCAGGAAGCAAAGACAGAGAGGTTGTGGGGGAGACAAAATAGAGTATAATCACATGACCTCTACATTCTCTACCCCGGTGACAGCTCGCCAAGCAGGTGGGAAATCAAGACAGCTACAGCATAAACATTGTGAGGCGCTGCAGCACGTACACATCAGCACGAACAAGCACCAAATGTTTGCACATGACAACATACATACAGCAATTAAATGTGAACAAATTGCCAATTACAAAAAAAACAACTCTACATTCAATAAATAAAAGAAAACAATTAATGAAATACATGGACATTAAGATAACAGACTACCTTTCTGATTTATAAACATTTATAAATTACACAAAGAATACTATGACTGTGACTCAGACATTTATTCAGATGACAAATTCCCCCTATAGATTCATTGTATAATTGAAAGAAAATTGCTTCTTTTTTTTTTATAGCGTTACAGGGAAACACCTTTTTTTTTTAAATTGCACATTATTTGAAATATGTGTATATGTCTGTTGTTTTGACAGTATTTGTTGTATTCGTCTCAATAAAAGCAGTAGGTGGAGGTAAAAGCTAATGATCTTTACAGTGATTGTTGCATTTAATCATCGTGATTACAGACTAATGTTTCAAGGTTAATTATCTGATATGTGTCTAACATTTAAACGTGAATTAAAACTGTTTTTACTTGAACTTTGATATGACATTATCTTGAGCACTTATGGTTAACACATTAGGAAATTAGCTTCATGTAGTTGACACATACAGAGGAAACATGGACACGCTGGTATCCCAATGGATCCCACTTTCTCCCAACTTGTCAAATGTGATATTGACACTGAAAAAAATATACAATATGTGTTGTTAAATGTCTGTAGCTGAAGTTCCTAGTCAAATATATTTGTTGTTTGCTAGTTTAATGTCTAGTTAAAAGGTTTTTGCCAGGCATGTAGCTTGTATAAGCTGCCCATGGTTTTATGTAGGGGGTTTGGTGAGAGCCATTAAGTCAACCATATGTACAAGCCATGTAAAACCAAAAGCTGACAAAAACCTATGAAAGCTGCAGAGCTGCAGATTTGGGTGTTGACTCTGGGATTAACAGCACTAGCGATCTTTTTACATCACATGGGAATCATTTCACTTAATGTTAATATGAAAAATACTTAATAATGGAGTTCTAAGTACATACTTAAACCAAAAGCATAAAAGTGAGTGTGATTTACAATATGGGATTGGTAGATTCATACATCAAAATGAATCACCTGTCCAGCTGCTGACCTTTCTGTCTCACAAATCTCACTTCCTGTCCTCTACTGTTTTGGAAACATGCCCCACCACTATTAAGAAGAACTTTTATATTACATAGTGATTTATTTCATCTTCACATTGATGACTCCTCAACATTGTGACTATTACTTTTTTTTTGAAGTACAGTCTACTGAAACCAGCACTAGATATTTTTGGAGTTATAGTTCACATTCCTCTTTCACAGAGATCAAAACAAGTACTAAACTACTGCATGTAATACCCCCGCAATGAAATAGAGAACAAGAAAAAATCAGCTTGCTACTCTGAGTGTGTCTCTCTGCATGGGCTCATAGTGTGAGGAGGAGGAGGAGGAAAATAAAACCTGACAAATTGTTTTCTGACATCCTCACAGAGGCCAATCGGAGCCTGCCGGCATCGTTAAGCCCATCTCAGTGCAGGAAAAAATGGTGCTGAATGACGCTGAGGATGTTTGCCTTGATAATGCCAAAGCCTGTTTGTGTCTATGTCAGGAGCCGGCCGGCTAATCCAGCCTACATACCAGGTCCAGATATCAATACCGTGTTAGAGAGCCGTGGGGCAAGACTGACTGTCACGCTCGAAGAGAGAAGTCTCTGCTCTACACTCTGCTTCCAATGAAGAGAGAGGGAGGGCGGGAGCGGACATGCACACAATCTGTTGGATTTGCTCTGTTATTCAGCTGTATTGAATCAGTGTTCCTGCCAGAACAGGAAAAAATACAACAACAAAAAAGAAAACAAAAGAAACATGTTTGTGTCTGTGTCGTTATCATAACCGTACATTCTCTTGTAATTTGTTTTTTGCAGGATTTACGAACGGGTGATAGACCCTCCTCAGATGGAGCTCACCGCAGGCAGTGGAGTCTGGCTGGGCCAGCACAGCCACAAGCACGGTCTGTTCAAGGTAAGACTCGATACACACACACACACACACACACACACACACACACACACAAACGCACACACGTACACACACTTCTTCCACGCACCTAAACGTGCTTCACATTCAAGATCGCCTGGTATAATTGGCCAGATTTGCTTTAGACTGTGAGAAGGAAGAGAGCCAAGTGCAAGATACAAGAGAGAAGTACAGAGGGCTTAAAGAGGAAGTTTGTGTGCTTTGAAATGCTTATTCCCAAGCCCATTACAATGTTGTCGATTTTTAATCACTGCTCATTTTCTCAGGCTCCCGCTTGTGCTCACAGTAGGGAGGGGACATTGCAGAATATCAGCAAGACATGCACACTCTCTTGATATTCCTACTTATCCAGGCCACCCACCATGCAATCAATGGGCCTTTTTATTTTGTTCTGTGTAAGCTATTGATTAGCCAACAAACCCAACTGTGATGTAAATTATTTCTCTTACCTGTGCTTTGACACTATCGCCGCTGCACACCAGTGTCTACCTCCTCCTCTTTCAGCCTCCGTAGCATCAAGACTTCAAGGGGCTCCTTCTGGAGGAAGGCTCTGGTCTTAAAAGACACAGCTCCATCATCCAGTTCCCTACCCGCAGTCGGCTCAGTGCTCGTAGTCTGTCTACCCTTCATGTACAGAAGGAGCTCAAAAGTGTTTGTCAGCAGCAGAGACAGATGGTGTCGAAGCGCACAGGCTTGTGTGAAGTGATGGAGGGAATGAGAAGATTCTCCCTTTAGGTTTTCACTGGGATGAGTTGGCGTGTCAGGCTGACAGGTGCACTTGTGACACCTTGAATTAAGGACCTGTTGGGTATCCGAAGGGCCATTTAGCATTTAACAGCACCTTCATTATCTCGAGCATGCATGCATATTCATGAGTTTACAGTTTAATTAGCTGTTACACACATGTAGAAGGTATTATTTTTAATTAAGTCTCACTATAGAGTGAAGGAAACAAAAGCATACAGCACCACAAGTGTGGGTGGGAGGAACTCTCTCATCATATCATGGCTACAGAAAATACCTCTGTGACTGGCTGACATGTATTTATCAAAACCAATCTGTGATCAACAGTTAAAACACTTCACTAGCTAACTGATACTGTCTAACTGTTGCTCTCCAATGAGAGACGCTGTGCTGACTGTAGACAATATTTTAAAGTAACTGCTGAGTTTTACTCAAATCTTCAAACCATAAAATTACAAATGCATTTCAAATGTTTTTTTCCATGCTTCTGTAATAGGGTAGAAGTACAGTGAGCAATAGACACTTGCCTTAGAAGTCTCAGTTCACTGTGAAATTGACTCATTGTTTTGTTCATGACTCATAGTTCAATTGCATGACCCTCATCATTTAACCACGTGCAAGAAATTCCCATAGACAATTTATTCCATGTGTACTTGTCTTCAAAATACAAAATGTTTTTGATGTGGGGAAAAAACATATAATATATATCCTATCTAAACTCATTGAAAGTCACAAACAACCTAATAGGCAAACCCTGCTAACTATTTACCTAGCTACATGTCAACTGGAGATTTTCTTACTTTAAAGGGAAACTTCAGTATTTTTCATCATGGACCCTTTTTAACCATCTTTTTGTGTCTAGGTGACTAATGGAGACAGTAGTTTTGAAATTGGTCCAATACTGAGCAAAGCAGCTGGCAGCCGAGAAACAGGATGCAGTGTAATTGGACAGGAAAAATTGCATCGTCAATTTACGTTCATTCTCGGCTCAGATTGCTATCATAAGTGTCTGACAACATTATGAAAAGGACCCTATAGAGAAAATACGCATTTTTGTTATTGTGTCTAACCAAGTCTTGCTCAAGGAGAAGTATCGTTCTGAAATCTTGTGAGACTTGAGTTGTTGTCAAAGTCAACTAAATATTCAGCTATGACAGAATTGGTGAAAGGACTGCCGGGAGGAGTTTGTTATGTTTTTGTGAGTACAGAAAGTGCAGTTTAGTGTTATCTAAAAGATTTTCAAAGTCATGGCTGAATATTTATTTCCATGACAGCAGGGGAAAAACAGGTAGACTAGTATCCAAAATTTAAACATATGGCTACTACAGTAGCTCTTCTAAAGCTCACGAGTAATACATTGTATCTGGTGTGTTTCATACACAAACATGAATTCAAAAAGAATACATGTTTTTTTATGGGGAGTCAAATGCTGTAACTATTTAATGGTGGCTGGGTGCAAAGACCTTAAGAAACACAAACAGAGAAACAGAGATGGACTAAATCAGAGACGAAACATGTATATTTTCTTTTTTATAGGGAAAACAAACAAAAAATAGATGTATTTTAAAAAATGAAGCAAAGAATGTCACACGTATGACTGTCAGATGTAATATAGCAGCATTAAAAAAAGTGTAGCATATGTGTTTAGACAAAGGAACACCAGGGCAGAAAGGGGGAGTAGGATTGTCACTTGTGAGCTTAGGTTGTAATGTCATTTTTTTGAATTTGTGAAGGTGGTAGTGTTAAGGCAACAGCGAGGTGTCAAGTTGTTCTTTAACCTGTTAAAGACAGGGGATAAACAGAACCCACGTGTATCTCCTCTTGTCAAAAGAAAAGAAGGTTGGAGATCGTGTTGGGAAAGCGAAGGAAAAGAATAAAGAGGCATTAGGTGAAGGAAAGGATAACAGCCAAGAGCTATAGGAGTAACACTGCAGATGGAGATATGAGGTGAAATAAAGCAGCAGCTGTAATCTATTCCATTCTGGACTCTGGAGGGGGATAATGATAAGACGAGCTAACTAGGCCCTTAAATAAAACATACTGAGCCCTTGCAATGGCTGGAAACGCTCCTTTGTCTCGCTCCTCTCCATCCGAGTAGCAACTGTAATAAATTATCTTTATCTAGAATCCATTGTGTCAAGGATGCTGACTCCTCAGGGACAAAGCAGGCGTGTTTGGAACTGGTGCTTTTGTAAAATGCACAGTGTTTCGTGCACCACAAGACAGTAATGAATTGAACACGCATATTGATGGAGAGTTTGAATGCGTTACATAAGTCAGTGTGATAAAGGGAAAAGTCAAACCTGGATGTGAAAGATTCAGAGCCTGTCATCTTATGACTCTTCTTTTTCCTGGTTGTTTAAATAAAACATGTTTTTATTCACAACTTTATCTATTTCATTTCAAAGTTGTGCCATCCACAAGGTAATTTTCTCCTACATACTAACAGATTCATGTGCTGGCTCTGGTCAAACCTAGAACAATAAGAAGGCTGGGCAAAAGAAGACTCCTGGGATCAATTGGAGAAAAAGATATATATAATGGAATAAGTTTAACATCATTATGAGGAGCTAAATATTAAAATGCTATATTTTTCCCATTGATCCTGTGGGATTCCATTTTTAGTCCCTTATTAGGGGATCATCATCATTAATGTCTCTCTCTCTCTCTCTCTCTCTCTCTCTCTGTTCAAAGTTCATTTGTCTGTCCCCTATCACACTTGTTCATTGTGTTAAGTATTGTTGATGCTTGTTTAGTCCTGGGAGATGATCTGCAGGTGGAGGTTAAATATTCAGACCTTGATAGAACATTGAAAGGTCACGCTTTGGATGATCAAAAGAGAAAAGAGAATGTAGGGATAAAGACTGACCCAGGACAATAAACCTCTGTCAATGTTGCTGAAAGGCGAAGAGCTGGCCGAACACGCCTGGCCTATTATTGCTATAATAAACAAGCTAACTGGGAATTATGACTATAAAAGAGAGCAGGCAAGCGAGGTGAAGGTAATGTCTGCAATAACAGGGAGTGAACTTGACAGCATTTTGGGGGACAAAGACACAAATAATAAACTAACCAGAACATGAGCCTACCCCTCTCTCACACACACATACACACATTTACATTACTTGTTAGGACCTAATATCGCTTTATTTAATCCCTTTTTTTGCGACATGAATGATTCCCAAACCTTGAAAAATTTGTGCATGAAAAACACACACACACACACACACACTGAAACTGTTTTTAATCTTGCAATTAATCAAGACAATACTTCCATCTGTAAGTAGTGTGATACATTTTTTTAATTAATAACACGTTTAATTAATTGAATGTCTCTTCACTGAAGCACATTTGCTTTGAAATAAATGTGCTGACTTTCAGCTTTGATGGTTTTTATATTTTCTAAAATCCTCCAATCTTAGGAGTAGCTACAGTTTAAGAGGAAAGGCATGATCTGCTGATATTGTCCATAAGAAATAACTAGTATAAAATAATTGGTTGCTTCTGTGTCTGTATGTTTAGGATTGTCCTAAGATTAGGGGGACAATATACTAAAAGGCTTAGGATACATACACATTATACTTTATTTGTCAGAAGAAGCAAACAACACACATATTCAGACAATTCAAAATTAAACACCCATATTATCACTTTATAAAGTTGCTCTGACTAACATTTTAGCAGACAGTTGCCCATAGATTTAGCATATTTATGTCCACCTGAGTAAGTGCAATATTTACTCTTCCTTTAAATCCAGTATGCTCAACTACTGAGAAAACATTTCTGGCTCTTTATCTGCTAGTGTGTGCAGCCAGCTAATCTCTAACTTTGTCTGCCTGTCATTTGTTTCTGGGCAGGTAGCGTACCGTGGTTTATTAGAGCTTGTCTACTAAAAACAGCTGTCTGCACTCTGCTGAAAACGAGGCTGATGAAAAAGCTGAGACGGAATCGTACAATGTGCTGTTAATCCAAAACAATGATCTCAAAAGAGAGGCTTAAAAAACTGCCAAATGGCTGCAGAGTTGCTGTTAATTCTCTGTGGGTTTATCACTGTGAGCAACCTGTTTTATATTACATGTGGCTCTTTGATTCATTGTTGATATAAAAACAAATACTGATAGGTGTAGCTGAAAGCTGAAAGCACTTTCATTCACTTTTTATTCATTCATTTCAAATCAGGTGCTGAAGTAATGAGACAAAACTTAGCCATCATCTTCCTACTTATATACTGTACTGCGTAAGACTTAAAATACAGCTGTGTAGACTTGACTTACCACGGGAGCAAACCATTATTCCTATAACATGCTATTCAAACATATGTGCCATATGTTTTGGCAGAGGAGTGAAACACGTGTGCGCAAATCTGCCTGTGTGTGTGTGTGTGTGTGTGTGTGTGTGTGTGTGTGTGTGTGTGTGAGAGAGAGAGAGAGTGTGAGAGTGAGAGAGAGTGAGAGAGAGAGAGAGAGAGAGAGAGAGAGAGAGAGGAGAGAGAGAGAGAGAGAGAGAGAGAGAGAGAGAGAGAGAGAGAGGGAGAGAGAGAGAGAGAGAGAGAGAGAGAGAGAGAGAGAGAGAGAGAGAGAGAGAGAGAGAGAGAGAGAGAGAGAGAGAGAGAGAGAGAGAGAGAGATAGAGGAGAGATTTTATGACTTCAGTTTGAATTACCTACTGATCATTGACAGTGATGTGTGGTCAGGGTTCCTATATTACACCACTGGGACAGACATCTGTGATCTACACCTTCATTTTCATTCTGAGTGACACTGACAATCTCTTCTTCACACAGCCTGTGCATGTATATGTGTGTGTGCGTGCGTGAGTGAGTGAGTGAGTGTGTGAATGCATTTGTTCTCAATCTGTGCTGCATGCCTGTTCATCTCAAGGCTCTCTCACTCTGTGAAGTAGAGGCAGGTGTTGCTTGCATCCCGGCCAGCCAAATGCACCGTAAATGGATTTCACATACACATCAAGTAGAGAGGAGTTGATGCCAACTGTGCTTGAGGTGGCACATTTTAATGCCCTTCCAGCATGTTTTCAGTAGCCAATTTAAAGGAATGGAGAAATTATATTACCCCAGTGTCTTTGCGTATGTGTGTGTGTGCGTGTGTTTGTATGTGTGTGGGCAACCCAGTGTTTCACAAATTTGGTTTTCCATTAAAGAGGGTGTTCTTTTTTTTTCTTTTCCAAAATTGCTCCCTGTGGTCATCATGAAGTCCTCTATTTACCAGCTCTGGACCTCTGGAGATAGCCTGTCATTCAGGGTGATTGACAGACAGACCTTTTTGGAGAAGTGAACTCCTCAGTTATATGCTGTTTATTTCTGCCTATGTGTAAAGTATATTTGCCTCAGTTCAGTTAGGAATGGATACGTATATGCATGGTGCATAGTAATGTTTTTCCTCGTTTGCTGTTCTCTATTTTACATTTCTAAAATACATGCACTATCAAATCAATTTTAATATGAATTGCTTTCCCTACTAAGAAAGATTCCTTGCATGAAAGGACACAAATGTGATAATACAGTGTGTTGGTCCACACATCTTTAGAGGCTGTTTACCATAATGAACTTCAGTTTTTCCCCTGTAGGTGTGATTTAACTGACACTAAACACATTTATTTTTTAACTAAACCCTTTCAGTGTAAGATATATTAAGCTCCTGAGCACTTCCTCCACTGATGAAGTTAACCATTGATAAACAAATTCTCCATAACAGTAGGTTATGTTGATACACTTAGTTGTTGTCAGATTTAAGTATATTTATGGCTTTCTGTTTGTGTGAGGTCTTATGCAGATCTGCAAAATGCAGATTAAACGTTTTAAATTATTAAAATGAATTTGAAATGTTCCATCTTTGGTGGTGGTGTTTGCTCTCTGAGTGCTTTTATAGTTCAACTCGGATATGCAAACCACTTAGCTTGTGAACAATAAAATATGGATAAAGTTTCTTGTTTTTTTGTTTTTTAAATAATCAAATATCTTTTATATACCTTCTATTTTTGAATCTCTAATAAGCTCTGAAACTGAATAAATGCAGAAGCCTACTGGAAAAATATGAGGGAAAGATGGGGACATGGTTGATTAATATCACACATGTGCCCAAATGATATAAAACCAATCCTTCCCAAAACATATAGATCACTTGCTTTAATTGATATATAGCCAAGTTTGGATATAATAAATAAAGGTTCTGAGGTATCTATCTCTGAGATTTCTGCCTCCACCCCGATGACAGAGGTTATTTTTACTACTTGTAGCATTAAAGTGACATTCAAGAAATGCAAAAGGAACTCTTTTTTATGGGAACAGTGTCTCTATTACTTGGCATAAATCACTGATGTCCTTGTCAAAAACCCTAACCACCACTACTTCCTTCCCAAAGAAATAGGAACGCTTGAGTGTGATCTAAAATTTGGATAAACCAAACTTTTAGAGATCCAAAAATACATCCCACAACCAAGTGTATCATTGTCTCTTTCTGTCTCCTCCCTTTGTGTTTCCAGGGCGTTATCCAGGATGTGAAGTTGATTTTCGCTCCTAATGGCTACATCACTCAGTGTCCTAACCTTAACCGCAGTAAGTACCATGATGACTCTGTCCTACATAGTGTTCCAGACAGAGATTAAAAAGTAACACTCTTCATTACTCTGTGCCATTATAAAATTGGACTGTAATAAGCTACGTTTCAGATGGTGGTGACCTCTCCCCACTGATCACAGACAAACTCTCGCTCCATTTCTTCATCTCCCTCTCTTCGAGTATTCTTCCCTTTTTCCTGTAATGCAGATTCAGTGCAGCCTCCTCTCTCCCCACCACTGTTTCTCCATCTGTTTACTGTCAGATTAAGATACAAGGCCACTGCTGTGCAACTGTCTCTGTCACTGATCAATACAGCATGTAATCACACCTTGTCTCTGCATTATTGATACTAATACCAACCACAAGCCTAAAACAAAGAGTAAACGGATATGTGAGGCTTTCCTTTTGTTTGCTGTTGGCAGCCAGCTGAGCGGTGTCAAAATAAATACCAACAAGCTAATAATTTCTATTCATTTGCTTGGTTTATTGTTTATCTAAACTCTTCCCTTTTGCTCTTTTTCTCGTATCTCTCTCTCTCTCTCTCTGGTTTTTTTTTTTTTTTCTCTCCAATGAGCCTGTCCGACCTGCAGCGATTTCCTGAGCCTGGTGCAAGGCATCATGGACCTTCAGGAGCTACTTGCCAAGATGACCCTGAAGGTAAGAACAATGACAGACCTCCCACACAGAAAGCTAACCACCTACAGCTCACCAGACTGCACAAAAACTAAGCAGAGTGTGTACTATATTGAAAAACTCAATATGGGAACTATGCAAAGTTAGCAACCATGTCAGTGAAAGTCTTTGTTCCAATTAAAAGATACACTAATACCTTTGTTTGTGTTGTAGCCTGACAAACAAATACATAAATAACCAAAAATGAATAAATAACTTCCGTCTCTGCTACAGCCGGAGACAGCAGAATACTTTGATTTCGTTTCTGCTTTCATTGAAGCTCATCCTTTAAAGTCAGTATCTGATTTTTGTTTAATTTCAACAAGACCACGCACATAAAAAAAGATAGTTATTGTAGGAAAACAAAAACAACTAAATTAACACGCACCTTAATCTGTTTCTGTAAATATGATTATTCTGTCAATTACTACTGTGAGCGGGTAGTGAAGTTATTTTTTTTAAATATTCACAAACACAGAGAGATATTAATATGCATGTAAGTGGGAGCCGCAAACAGACAATCGCTTGGACCCATGTAATCTTCTTCCATGGTTTTGTTTTTTCGCAGCTTGCAGTCACTCTGGATAAAGACAGGAAACAATGCAATCGATTTCATTTTGGATATAAAAGTCAGCGTCGTAACAATAGAGGAAAATATAAATGCCTGAACTTTAGCCTTATAATATCAAGCACTGAGGAAAAGTATTGACAATAAAGAAGAGTAGGGATGGCAGTTGGTTATTCTTGACCTTATAATTAGCAGTTAACTTTCACAAGCTTGTCATAGGGATTTTTTTCCGTAATAGCAGACTGAGTTTACTCAGTGCAGTGGAACCAAAAAGACCTTCAGTTCAGATTGTTTTGCCAAAAAAAGAAGAAATAAAAGAGTACAGTTTGTTGTGGTATCAGATAAACACCCTGTAGGGGGTTTGGTGCTTTTATATCAGTTGAATAAAGCAAGGAAGGAAGGAAGACGGCAAGGACGAGCAATGTTTTATGAGATAATGTCTTGTTGTTTGAATCAGAAAAGTGACTACTGTATTATTTCCAGGAATCGGATACATGTAGTCTAGAAAAAAGGACAGCATGTATCTTTTGGAGGAAAACATACGCGTATGATAATTTCTTTCTCATTTTCCTCACTTCTGATGTGTGTTTCTTTCTTGATAAATCACAATCTGTTTTAATTATATGGGATTCAGACAATTTATTCATCAGGAATTGTGATATGGGAAGATTTAGATCTGTAAAAGATTTATAATTATCTTACATACCAACATTATAAACTTTAAATACTGACCCGTGAGAATGTGTTGCAGTATGTTGTTATATTAACCAAACCAAAGGAGCAGCTGCATCTATATTTGGGATAAGCAATATACTGTTTACCTTGATAAAAACACGTTTTAATCATAATGTTTATTATCCTGCTGTGCTATCTGCTATCTATTGTGATGATAGCCAGATTGAGACTAGTAGAAACACGCTCATGAGGGACAGGGTACATTCAGAGTTCAGAAAGGTGTCAGCAAATAGAGGCTATATTGTCTCAACGGGTGGTGCACATTCTGCCCTGGAGTCATGGGGAAGAGCCTGAACCACTTATAAGACTAAGCATCTGCATAACTACGTGCGCGAGTGTGTGTGATTGACTCTGTATGAGATGGAGTCCGTGTGCTTCTGTGCGCACGAGTGAGTGCTATCAGGTGGGAGTGAATGAAGCAAGGACATCTCAGTGGGCAGGCGAGCTATAGAATAATTTTCGGTGTAAATAAGGGTGAAATGAAGAACATTACCCTACTGCTGTTTCAACGCCTACTCCTTCACATTAACTCACCCCGACCTATCGCCACCTGACCTCGTTGCTCATACGAGTCGCAGCAGGGAAGATGCAGTCATTTCAAGCTCTAAATGGCTTTTTGCCTTTATGTGCTGGAGAATAGAGGGATTCAGCACAGGGATGAATAATTGCTCGGTCCTGAGTGCACAATGTTGAGTGTCAAGAAAAGGTGAGATGACAGTAGCCATGCACTGTGTGGGGATTAGTGTAATGACATTTTCATCTAGTACATGTGTGTGTGTGTCAGAGAGAGTGCAGATATGTGGTTATGGCTATTTTCACACAAACATGCAGTAGAAATAGGTCTTTGGAGTTTTTCTCCATGGCGACAATATAGATTATACATTCTAAGATATTCTCACCTACTCTTAGTGGTATGTAACCATCCAGAAAGTTGTATTCGTCCAGGATTTCAGACTTCAGTCTTCCTCTCTATCCACTCTCAATAACTGGTATTACATTACATTTTTCAAAATTACATTTTCAAAGTCAGCAGCAGCATCTCTTTCCAGAATCAGTGTTCCTGGTACTCTGGATAATCCACAGACTTCACCGTCAACATTTTTTTTTAAAAACTATATTTGACCAATAGTGCGGAAATGTTTGACAGCAAGGTCAGAGACAGATATGAAAAAATAAACCCTAAACTGTCTGCAGTAGATACCGCTAGAGGTGAGTGAGTATTACGGGGGAACTGACCCTCTAAAATTACTTACAGATGCAATAACAATTTTGGTTTCTCGCTTCCTCTGTGTTGTGCTTTAAGGCTGCCCTTTGAAGGCTAAAGAAAGAACAATTCTCCTACTTACTGCAGACACAATCACACCATTACAATCACACACCATGACATTTTAGTACGCACTAATATATTCAGCCTTCACACTTAGCATCGCATTTAGATGTCAAGTATCAGTGTCTCAGTGTTTGTTTCATTGTTACTGCAAAAATATTCTAATTAGTTAATAACAGACATCCCAGATCTGGATTATCAACGAAATAAGTTTAATTGTCTCTTGGCCCAAGACTGATTGGTCCCCAGAAATGTATGGAAATGTATTCATAAATGCTTGACATATCCTCCAGACAAGCAGGTAAACAAAAAAAAGAGCTGGGTCAGATGTGTTAAATGCACCTTCAATTGGACCTTGTCTTCAGCTGTTTTATAATTTCACTCGTGTCTCTCTACCTCATGTATCAAACATGGGAGATACATGCCTATTAGCCTCTGACTCCTTTGTGGGTATCACTTTGCCATTTGATGCTCACGTTGTACAGGAAAGGTATTCCTCTGTGGTGCCTGGAGGCAGCCTCCTAGCCTTTGAAATTGCATTTCAGACATTTTGTTTAGGGCTTTGACAGGGCATACCCCCACTGCTCACCTTGAAGTAAAAAGCCTCAGTGGTATCCAGCATGTTTCTTTTTTAACTGAGAAGCCTCTATCATTTCATGGTGAGTCCTCTTTCTCTGACACTGTGACCTGAGCAGGTCCCTGAGGAGCAGAGGGGGCGGACACAAAGCGGCAGAGTAGCATTGAGTGTCTTAAGTGGGCCTACAATTGCTGAGTTGACCTACGCTGCGCAGATCAATTGGAGCTTTTTGAATTCCTCCACCTTCTCACCTTTCAAACAAGACTCTGATAGTTTGTACTGTATGTGGGTCAGTCAGAGAGTAAAGATAGTTGACTTTATATGTGAATTGCTGTTTTGGTTTGGGTAACTATGCAGCCCCGATACAGTACAGCAGGCTGTTCTGCTTTAAAAAATAACCAACTGGAACACAAATGTGCAGATTAAATCACAGTAGATGCTGAATTTCAGAGGGGGAAAAAAAGTCAAGATGTTTGCAATTTGTGATTAATTTACATGATACTGTACATTTTTACTTTGAGTAATGTCATATAAACAAACAGGTGGATGGACAAGCTGCAGATTATTGACGACTTTTCTACTTAGCTTAAATATCAGCTTAAACTAGGCTGCAACAATTTGTCAATCAATTGATTTGTCTAGTGACAGAAAGTTAATCACCAGCCATTTTAATAATTGATTAATTGTTTTGTCATTTTTTAAAGAAGAAAGCCATAATCTGGTTCAAGTTTTTTTAAATGAGAATATTTTCTGGTTAGTTAGTCCACTATGATATTAAACCAGAATATTTTTGGGCTGTCAACTGTTTGTCAAAGCAGAATATTTTACCTTTGGGAAACACTGAGGAACACTGATGAACAATTTTCACACATTTCTGAAATGTTCTAGTCAAAACAACTGTGCCAAAATGCATACGAGAAAAAGATGACTCATACTGTAAGTGCGAGGTTATGTTTGGAAAATCACAACCATGGTCAACCTTGATAGGAGATTGATTGCTGGTTTTCTGGCACTATAACATCATACTACTAACAGCTTTCCTTCTCTAAAGCAACAGTCATCATTCGCATGACCATCAGTTCACTTGTCAGGAAACACTGTCTTGTGACACTTCTGTCTGTCAAAGATGGACAAACATCAAGCATGTTAAGCTTGAAAAAAGCTGAAGAAGACGGGCTGATCAGTATGTAGGAATAAAAGAAGGGTGAGGCATGATCGGGGTTGTCAGTCCTGTCTGTCATTCCTCTGTAGATTATAGCCTAAGGTCTGCAGCATGAGCTGAATGATGATTACTTATTATTCTTCTAATGAGTAGTTCCCACTGGAGCAGCTCTCTGTGAAAGCCGACCGGGTTATGCTGTAGGGCGAATGAGTGGGGCAAAGGGTTAACCAGCCTGCACATTCAGACCTTTTTTTTTATATGTATGATTCATTTGTGGAATTTCAACACAAAACACACACATACATAAAGAGTACTCGGCCAGGAGATGAAGGATGTTGGTTCAGTATAGCAGGTCGCTCAGCATCCAGCTGAAGGGAACTGACATGTTCTAAGAAGGGTTGCTAAATTTTAGATAGTTTTATGTGAGTCACAGAAAGCAGGTTTAATTTTCTCCAATTTCACAAAGGTTAGGGCATCCTTTCTCCAATGGGTATGAGAGGGGATGAGGACTTTTCAGGTGCAGCAGAACAACACGGCTTGCTAACAATGTGAGACAAGCTCTCAAAAGTCCAACCAAATAGGACAGTAGTGAATGGTCAATTGGTATGACACCAAGCAGGCCAGCTAATTGTGAGGGTTAGCAGCTGCAGATATGATGACTAAGAGTGAGTCAAAGACAGACTTGCAAAATAGAGATAGGTTGGCACATGTCCAGAACATGTGGGTGAGATCATCTGGTCCTAGGTGACATTTATCACAATTTGGATCAGTGCCAGGATAGGAGCTGGTTTGCTTTTAGACCAGTGGACTCTGTGATCTGCTTCACATTGTAAGACTCCACGACGGGTACACATACATGTTGTGTGGGAACATTTCAAAACTGACTGCCAAACCTTATTGTCTATTTCTATACTGAGATCCTACGACCAAGTACAGTGTATATTATCAGAAGATGAAGATTAGCATGTGAAGGCAGTACTGTACAGTTTAAGACAGTTTTTAACTTTATTTATAACTGGAGTTGATGGTAACGCTAGGGGGAAACACAGGAGGGATATTAGAAAGGAACACCACATGAGGTGTCCTCCATCTGCATCCAATTAGAATGCCCTTTTCAATTTCTGCAGGTTAATGATGAACCGAGGAATAGAGCTATCAAGTGAATGGAAAGAAAAAGTGGAAATCAAACCGTTTTGGATTGAAAGTGGGAAGCAAATACATTGTTATACAATGTATCATGCTGGCAGAAAGTTTTGGGTCAATCAAACATGCAAAGGGAGAAAATTACATTTAAGCACATCTGAATAGTGCTTAGTCACACAGATTCTTAAATATTTAAAATGTACATTAAGGCATTTGATTGAGTGACTCTGGTGATTGTGTGCTTGTCCCTAGTTGAACTACGCTGAATCCAGGCTGACCCAGCTGGAGGGCTGTCACTGCGAGAGGACCTGCAGCGCCAACGGCCTGGTTTACAGGGATAAGGAGCTGTGGGTGGAGCCGGAGAACTGCAGGAACTGTGCGTGTAAGGTGAGTGTCACCCTCATCTTCACAATCAAAGAATGAAGCTCTGTTTTTTGGGGTTTTTTTTCATTCTACATGAGCTTGTTTCTCTTCATTATATTGAGTAAAACATTCAAACTCAAGCCTGCACATTTTGTATCAAATTGTATTTGAAACTGGTTGAAACTGTCACACTGGTTGTAGATCTCCTCGCTTCTTAAAATAGGACAAAAATGCCTCCATAGCATTTTTGCACTGTATCGTGTGAAACCAGAGTAAAAATAGGAGTACTGAAGGGAAATTGGTTTAGAGCAAAAAGGCAAATGACAGGATTTATAAGAAAATAACCTCACCCTCAGCATCACAGATAGATGATACATAACAGCTTAGTGGGATCTGAGGGGGGATTCATTCTTTAATGGAAAGTCACTACAATCCTTATTACCTTCACTCTCAATACTTTGCCTTCCAATCCTATCTCCCTCTTTCCCAGCCCCAGCATCCTCCCTTCTTGCCTCTCGCCCGCCCCCTAATAAGCGCCCCCCTAATAAGCCTCCCTGCCTTGACTCATACATCGGTGCCAGACTTTGAAATGTGTTGAAACAGGCCATCCGGGGCCCCAGGGAATTAGACTTGCTGCATCATTGCACATCAAGCACAGGGTGGAGTTTAGTCAGTCTGATTTCCTCCTGCAGACATACCATTAACTGATAACCGCGGCGTCCTGGGGGAACTATTTCCGATGACTCATGAAATGAAGAGGCGCACGCAGAGAGAGATATCAGCCTCAAAAATGAAGGCAAACTACCTGCTATCAGCAGGCCACTCGGCTTCAGTATCCACCATCCAGCACTCGATGATGAATCTGTTACCTGATTGTGTGACATTATGAGAAATGTATTTTTTTAAATTGTAAATATGATATCTTTCAGTTTCAGATTGCAGTGCTGAAGGTGGCATTCTGGATAGTTTGTGATTTGGTTTGCATGATGATAACACTGCTGCAGCATTAGACTCTAAGGGTTGGGCTGTACTGTTCTGTACATTTGAAGAAAGTATAAAGTACACTGCATGTGATATATGCAGTATGTTAACTCTTGATGTGCTGGGGTAAAGTTTTTTTTTTTTTTTTTTTTGCAGATAAATAATGCATGTGTAAATGTAAATTGAAAAATAGGGGATATGTATTCAGTGTGGATTTTGGCAGTGCCACAGGCAAATTTATGTTCACACTGAGTTCTGCTTCTGATGTTTCCATGTTTTTTTGCTTTAAAAAAAATCATTTTCTTGCAGAATGGTGTGGTGGAGTGTCGCAGGATTTTCTGTCCTCCGGCAAACTGTTCAGAGGATGCACTGCCTGTACACATCGATGGGACCTGCTGCAAGAAATGCAGACGTAAGTGTGGACCAGGTAGCAGGAGACACTTTCACCAAAAAAAACCCTTTGCATATGCACAAAAATACCATCCACACCTCCAAAAATAAGCTCAGGTACCATGTAGTGTTGATATTGCTGCTCTTTTATGTTTCTGCAAAGCATTATAAAAAGATGCTGAAGATGATATAACATGCTGCATGCTTACAGTGAATTGAGGGACATTGATACTACGTAGTGACAATTAAACTTTTAGAAAAAGTGTCAGGTTGTGTAGTTCTGCTTTTAGCCTGAAAGCTTATATTTGCAACCCTGACTACACTATTTCCTGTTGCTCCTGCTTTCTGTCACAGATAGAGTAAATGTATAATCTGACAATCTGACCACACTTTTTGTAGTGTTATAAAAATATCATGCCAGGGAGACAGTCATTATTTGTTTTATGTATTTTGACAAATTACCACTGTTGTTGGTTTTTTTTGGTATGTGTGTGTGTGTGTGTGTGTGTGTGTGTGTGTGTGCGCGCATGCGCGTGTATGTGTGCACGTGCTCAGCTTGATTGCTTATAATATTTCATGGTTTTTTGCTGCCAAAATCAAAATCACTGTACAGACAAAGAGAGATGCCTGGTGGTTGATGTTCTGCTGTCACAGTGAAACTAAAATAAACTATATGAGAACAAAGACCACAGATTTGCATGGAGGCTGAAATGGAAGCACTATTTCTGGTATAAAGCACACAGGGGTCTGGAAGCTATTCAGATACCAACGGACAACTGTGTCTCTTGCTGTAATGCAAAAACCCTACATCCCTTAAGCATAGCCCATCTTTGAATAATTCCCTCCTCTTCCTCCCTCCATCCCTCCATTCGTTCCTTCATCCTCCTCTTCCTCCCATGTGAACATCAGAGCTCTGGCACAGACGAACGAGGGAGCTGCGCTCCAGAGCTGCGACTCAGCGCTCCGCGGTCCTGCACCCTGGAGAGGAGGAAAGCAGGACTTCATATCATATGCTTCATTTTCTATTTCTGCTTTATCGCCAGAGGAATATGCAGAAGGGCCTCCTCTGTTGTATTCTTAATGCGCTCTTACATTTTCTCTCCGCTTATTCACACCAGCCAAGAACAACTTTGTTTCTAAAGGAATTAAATATGCAGAAATTCAGGCTGGAAACATTGTTTTCTTTTTTTTCCAGTCAATCTCAAAAACAGTTTTCATTCGTTGTTGAAAGTACCACAGGAGCAGCTGAGGAATTATTCCATTCTATGATATTTTATAGCTACTGTACTTCCAATAATAGTGTTATAGAAGTAGTTATGTTCTATTTTTTCTGCCCACAGCGAAATGTACTTACATGGGCCAGACCTTTTCTGAAGGCCAGCGCTTTTTATCCAGGAGCTGCAGGGAATGCAAGGTAACACCTCCTCGTCTGTTCTTCTGCACAATTCTTTCCTTGGCGTTAATCTTTTATGGTACAATCAGATTATCATGCAGCATTTCACTTTCAGCATGAACGTGTAATGACTCTGTGTGGTGGACTGCTTGCTGCGTGTGTTATTCAATTAACCAACATGCCTTGTTAGTTTTCCTCCCCTCCCCCATTCTGTTTAATCAGCCTTTCTTCTTCCTTCTAATGGCGAGATAGCCAGGTAATTAGAATAACTTATGAATATAGCAACACAAAGGGCTGATTTGATTTGGAGCGTCATCACTGGGTGTATTATAATTAAAGTCATTATTCCAGTTCACTCTAGAACAGAGGTGAGGTTTCTTCACTGAACAGCCATTTATCTTTAAAGACACTGTTTTAAGAGGAAAATTAGCGTTGTATGCATGTAATTGCTTACAAAGAGCCACACAGTGGATTCCTGGACTCATTATTGGCTCCATGAGACCTTGAAACATCATTATATTGTTTGTAAGCTTTGCTTCAAGCAATTATAGCCATCCTACTCCTGGATGTGTACGCTGTTAAATGAGCAGTTTGTGGTCAAATTATTTTAGAGTGGTTTCTAGTGTCAGCGTCCGGGTCCAAGACGGTCCATAAATCTAAACTATGTATATGCACATGTGTGTTTTGTTATGAGAACTCATTAATTTATTGGTGATCTCTGCATTTCACATATAGAAGAAGGCCTTTGGAGACTATTGATTTGCCCTGTAACCTTGCATCTTTCTCCAGACCATTGCTCTGTCCTCTCACCCTCACAGTGGGAGAGGTAGGAGATGTGAGAGGCTACGATAAATATATGCACTGACATATGGAGAGATTAAGCAAGAGGAATGAGGCCATAATAAACTATGTAGGGAGGATATTTCAAAGGAATCGGATCATTCTGGTCCATAGCTAAAACTATCAGTGTCATACTGGTGATTTTCTTTTTCCTTTTTTGTTGCATGTTTAAGCCTTTTAAGACTAATCATATGTACTTCATTACTTTCCATCAGTTTTTAGTTTATCTACCTTTTAGGCAGACATTGTTTTCAGTTTAGAGCCAGGTCATCTCTACGGACAAATAACACACTCAGATGTTGTGTTGCTTGTTCTGTACTCCAGGATACAGCTGTGTTTGGTAGAGTTGTGATCTAGAAGAAACAGATGCCTAAAATATTCAGATAATTAATAGGAGTGATGGGCAAAACAATGGGAGTAAGACCAGCATTGAAATGAAAAGTTTAAGTCACCTGATTATTAATGCAAGCTGCATTTATGGGTTAATTTAACCAACTAATAATAATTAAGTGGCTGGTTGGCTCATGGGTGAAATGCAGATTGGGCACTTGTGTCTTGATATGGAATCAAGTGTTGATGATTAATGATGTGAAGTTACAGTTGCTGAGTTTTTTTTTTTGAGAGAGAGATTTTTTGAGACTGATGCTGATCTTTCTCTCGTGTTCCAGTTGATTTCATCCTTGACCTCTATTATTAACATGAATCTGAGATGATGAGTAAATAATTTGTTTGGTCTGTTTTTATCACACTTGTTAGTTGCCTCTGAAAAGTAATATGTTTAACATGGGATAGAAAATGAGAAAGAAGTTGGTAAAATGCAAAAAATAAATGAAAAAAATAATGAACTGGGTACAGAGTTGGTTTGTTGCCAATCTCTTTCTCATTTTAGGTTATTTTACATTAGCTCTTCATTTGATCAGCATCCTCCTAAATTATACAGCTGTGCAGAGAAGTTTTCGGTAATGATCTCATCAGTGTTGCCTGACATGATGGATAATGAAACTAGGACTGAACATTTTTAATAATTGATCAATTGTTTATTAAAACAAAAATATTAAACAAAAATACCCAATATTTGCTGATTCCAGCTTCTCAAATGTGAGGATTTGCTACTTTTTGTTGTCATACATTATTGTAAATTGAATATATTAGCTATGTTTTGATATCCACCAACTCTTAAGTTAGATATTACACTTTCTTCACCAGCTAGTCGCTAACTTTTTCCATCTGTTGCTTGGTAGGCAGTGGTTCATCAGTGATAATTTGATGAAAACAGCTCCCTGTTGCTTTCTTGAAATGGAGTGAGAGCTGAGTTTGAGGGCTGTAAGATTAGAACAAAGAGCTGTAGTGGTATTGCAAACAGGATGTCTTTACTGCTTGTCAATCTTATTCTGGTACATTTGTGACAACATTCAGTACTTCTCTGTGATCTATCAAATTTGAAAGCCCAGCTCTTTATAGCCATGCTTAAATCTCAATAATAATACAAAAACATCAAAAAAATGAACTAAAGGAAGCTAAACAGTTTTATAAAGCTACAGAGTTTGTGCAATTCTTCACTGAATAATAACCACAAGTGATACCCTTAAAATGAGACACAGTCATTTAATCCATTGTCAATATAAAAAGCACATCTTTAATCGATTTTCTGAAAATAAGATTAGTTTATCATGAATAATAATCATTAGTTAATGGGAAAATGATGTGACTGATAAAAGGCTCACAGTGCAGATTGACTGTATGATTTAAAATGATTTGAGCATGTTTTGAAGGAGAAAAGCATCTTGGGGATTTGAGGTAATACTTCAGACCTTGAGAGGTATCGCGGGAACCAGCTGAGCTCTGATCCAGCAACCAGGCTGCTGCTATGGCTGTGTGTCTGCTATTTGTTTTGAAGGCCCAGGGGAAGATGACACAGAGTTTTATCTACCTTTGTTTTCCTCCTTTGGTGGCACATATCTGCACCTTACCTGCTATCTGTATTCCTGCCCTTCTCGTGAATGTGAGCAGCATATACAGCCTTTGCATCCTGCCTTCCCTGTTGTCATGGCAGCCTCATTCTGTCAGGAGCATCTTAAAATACCCTGATTTTTAACATCTGAAAACATCCTTTTTAATCCTTTTAATGATCGGTGTGGTGTAATACATTTGAAAAACAGTGTCATCCTCACCTTGTGTGAAGTTCAAATTATATGGTTGGGATGACAGAGCATACAAAGACGTCTTTTTATTAGGTCAGAGAGTTTTGAAAATATTTGTTAAACATAGAGACATTAGATGAGGTCACATTTGGCTTCATTTGCAGGGTTGTAAAACATGAAGATTTGATATTTTAAACATTCCCTCGAGAGACAAAGAGCCAGGCATTCAATAGAGACGGGTCATTATATGACTACATTACAATGGTCAGTATGATTTCGACAATATTCTTTACAGATTTATCATGGAACATATGTTTTGTGCAGTTATGTATTAATTTTACAGACCACTGAGTTTCGGACAATTTAATTTAAATCATATCTTAATGTAGCACTATTTTTCTTGTTGTTTTCCATGCTGCCTGCCCCAAACACCATTCATGTTGAAATCTGTTTCAAACCCAGGGCTGCATGTATCTGAATGTGTGTACAAATGGACAAAATAGACATAAGATCCATATTTCTGCTGGTTTCCATGTGAAACCATCTTGTAAGATTAACCAAACCATATTTTTACTCTATATGTTTAAAAGTTCAAAGGGTGAAAGGTGCATGAAAATGTGTGAACATAGGCCTACTTGTGTCTACAGTGACATGTATGTGTACATGATTAGAAATATTATTGTTTTTCAAAAATGTGTGCTCAGCATGCTTTCAAATCAAGTTCAATGAATTTTACAATAATCCATATTGTGTGTCTACTCAAGAAAAAAAACAACACTATCGGTCTTAATGTCAGTTACACAAAAAACAACCTATAATTACCTCTGAGTGTCAAATGCCATTTAGCGGCCATAATAATCATTATTCAGAGCAGTGGTGCAGTTGAGAGAATGTTTCCATGCATATGACGGCACATGGAAGTGTATAGATTAACATTTACGAGTGTGAGTCAGCACATTTTTTTATAAACAGGAGCTGCAATTGTCCCCAGAACCTTGTGGTTTTTATTCAAGCCATGATGAAGATCACCTAACTTAAAGGATGTAGTAACTTTAACCCACATTGCATGTTAGTCTGTCCTTAACAAAGTGATAATTTGTTATGGTGATCTTTCACTAAACAAAAATCTAAGTTGTGCCTTAACTTAACAAAACCTTTAACATAGTGTTGTCACATCATAAACAACATAGTGATTTGTAACAGATTGTGAAAGCACAGAAAAAGATTCTATATGTCCTTTTGGAGTCTGTGGTCAAATGATGTATTTGGTCTTAAAGGTCTTGCTGAAATAAATGTTATATCCCAAAGGTTGGAGAATTAAGTTGAATTGGAGTGTTGCTCGTTTGATCCCCAAGACGGTTCATATTGTGTGTGACTTTTGGCAAGGACAGTCACTCCTCCATACTTATGACCCCTTGTCTACATTGAATGCTTTATGGTGTTCCACTTGTTCAGCAGCATTATAATTATCTCTCCCTGCCTATGTCTTGTCCTGTCCTTGCAGAACGGCCTGATGGTGAAAGTCGTAGAAACTTGTCCGGAGCTCAACTGCACTGTCGGTGAACAGATCTTACCAGATGGCAGATGCTGTAATGTTTGCAAAGGTATGTCTTCCTCCTTCAGTTGCACAAATCGCTATTTCTATAGACGTGCGCACACCAGTCCCCTGTCGCTGTGAAGAGTAAACACAGCCTGTCTGCCGGATGCTGATTTAGGCTGCGCCTCGGCAATAATTCTGTTTCCCTCTCTTTCCACCCGGTATGAATGCTTCTTGGCTCGGATACCTATCAGAGCATATTGGTGTGTCTGCTATAGAGCACCTGCCATGCCAATTTGCCTGAACCCCACTGCTTTGGCAGGGAGGTACTACAGGGTAAATAGCCACCAGTAATTCAGTAAATACATTGAATAAACAAACTGTAGGTGGCTGTCAGCTATAGAGCCATAATGAAAGAAACCCGGGGCAGGTTCTGTGCGAAGGAAATTGCACTCTCATTTAGGTAAGATAAGCTTCATGCCTTAGACTTACCATATTCAGAGGAGAGTAAGATGAAAAGGAGGGAACAAAAGGGAAGGCAAGAGAGGGAAGATGAGAAAATAAAGTGTAAAGGAGAGGGGGGAAAGGAGGAGGGAAGAAAAGATAAAGTCTTAGACTTTTCATGTTGAAATGAAAATAAAGGAAAGAGGAGAAGTGAGAGGGGAGGAGAGGGAGGTAAAGAATGTAAAAGAGATAGGAGGAAGATGAAAAGAAAGCTGAAGTGAGGAAGAGACTGAGACTTGATATGTTGAGAGGAGAGTATAGAAAAGGAGAGGAGGGAGATCAAAAAGAGGAAAAGAAAGATTAAGGCATACAGTACTTACCATGTTAAAAAGAGCAGAAAGGAGAAATAGGGTGCAGAGAGGGAGGGAGGAGAAGAAAGGTAAAGAGTATAAAGGAATGGACAGCAATGATAGGAGAGAAGTGTAGGCAAGAGGAGAGTTTGTACAGTAAGAACTAACAATTAAAGATTAGAGTCACAGCGCCTCTTCCCATATGACCTTTTTTTTCTATCTTTTCTCTCTTTCTTTCTTTCTCTTTCTCTCTCTTTCTCACACACACCCCCACGGTCGCTAAAACTCAGCTCATTATTTTGAAATCATCTCCAGACCTCTTCTCCACTGTGTGACTCAGTACTTTGCCTCCACTCTCAGATTTACTCATGCCTCACTGTTAAATCCTCAGATTCACGCTGTCTCTGTTAAACTGGTAATTACACGATTGTCAATGTGTGTTCGTACCCCTCTAGTTTACTGAAAAAAGACAAATCCACAGCTATCACAAATCTCACACACAGCTCTGATGTACTATCTGTGGCCACAACTTTACTTCACATACGCACAAATTCACATGTGTATTAATTATAGTGTCATTGGCCCCATAACATATATAATATATATAGACTATTCTGTAGGGTATTGCTGTGCATGGTAGATGGGGGTGAGAGGGAGACTAGTGCAGCAGCTCTTTCCCTAGTAATGGCTCCCCAGGCTCTCTGCCTCTCAGGGCTTTTATGTGCAGGCAGTCTGTCACTCATTACGCGACATGATGAGCTACATCAGCCCAAACCTATTGAGCAGGAGACAATCATCACTCCGTCTGTCTATCTACCTCCTTATTTGTCTGTCTCTGACCAATTCTCAGTCCATCTGTCCAACAGTCATTTCATATTTCTGTGCATGTGCAGGATCTCAGTGTGGTTTGGTCAAAACTGTCCAAAAAAACAACCCAAAAAAAACAAAGTTACTGTGTACTGTGGCACTCGGGCATTCCTGAGGTAAAATTCCTATCATAGAGACAGCAGTGACTTTTTAAGGTGTAAATCTCAGTAGCAATGCAGGGAAACACTCACCACCTATAGCCACCCATCCATTTCTGCCGAGTGGCAGCTGTATTCCTGCTTGAATTCACAATAGTTACAAAATATTTCAATTGAGACCCAGACTCGGGGCAAAAAAAGGAGTCAAAATGTACCAAAACATCCATTGAACATCAAACCACTGCAGCAACAGAATCCACTTCTCCAATGTTTATCCCAACCCTCACCTCTAGAAATTACGTTTATAGTTCTGTTATGTTGTGGTGAAAAATGTAATCACTGCCTGGATTGTGTTCACAGACAATATTTTTCTGAATGGATGAAGTGCTGCCTTTATGTACCATACAGAACTCACAGGGAGTAGTTGTTGGATGGTGGACACACAAAGCGTAGTACTTTCACACCAGCACGCTGAGTCCTCTGTGTGGTTAGGGTTAGACAACAAAAGCACATCACTTAAGGTGGAACTGAAAGAAATAAAGGATTGTGGTTTGGGTTTAATGTTAACAACTCCATCCATACACATTTTTAGATAGGTAAAAAAAACTCTTTGAATGATCATTGTGTCTAGTAGGGCTTTTTCACAGAAAATTTTTCAAGTACATCATTAAAATTATTACAATAGCATCTACTGCTTCTCCCTCATTGAAAGGACCAGAATCTATGAATATGCAGCTCCTGTTCAGTTCAAATGTTTTAAGTACTACTACTGAAAAGCCCATTCTCAGTGTATGTGCTCTGGAGGCTTGTGTAATTGCATACTGGACTATGAGTGGCTCACTGGTGCATGTGTAGAACACTGAAACATTATTTCATATTTCTTGCTAATTTTATATCAGTGTCCAGTTAAAAATTATATGTTTTAAACAACTGTTTTAGAGAAGATGGACATGTTTTATTTCAGTTCATTTTGAGGGTGCAACACATTTCTTAAACTTAGATTTAAGGTGAGCTAAGAGAAAGTTTCCCCCTTCAGCACATTAAGGTGAAAACAAGTTGTGTGCATACATCATTTGGCACAGTGAAGCTCAAACATCAAACTGACAAAAAAATAAGCAAAACACATTTTTGAGTGGAGGGGGACTTAAATAAACACATTGTGCTTCATGTATCGAGTCACTACAGACGTTTGTCCTTGTTAAACCAAAACCACAATCTCCTAACTTTAGTCAAGTCCTGCAAGTGCATAAACACAACCATAGAATATTTAATAATACTATAATTACTACAAGCGGATATTGTATTGGATATTGTACATTGGATATGTTGGCAAAAAGCAAATGAAATACAATCTAGTGAACATTTTACTGATACATTTAGTATCAACATTTTGCAACTTGCCGGATCTGTTGATTAACAGCATTTCATCATTAAGTTGACAGAAAATCCAATCGGGCTGCATTATGTTCCCTCCAAAATGTATTTGCTATTACAAATTAATAGTCCATAAATATTAATAATGTAATCGAGGCAGGGTTGGTTTCATATGTTCATAGTGTAGGGTCTCCACAGCAGAGCTAAATACACTACTTCCATCTTGTGCTATTACCTCTTCATAGCATGGAATTACAACTTCTGGGTCTGCCTTGGTCCCAAAAAGCATTTTCCCACATGCAATCATGGATAAAGGAGCGTCTGTAAAATGATGGATACCATTTTTTTTGTGTCACAACCCTTGCAAAATGAATTGTTTCACTAACAGAATTGGATCCATTCACCCTGATCACAATTGAACATTTTAGAAGAGCAACATGGTTACATTATTTTATTCCCATTCAAGAGGGCTAAACTGTAAATTAGCTGGAAGTCTCTAGTGCGGCTGCTCTATGGGCCATGATCCAGAATCATGAGCAACATGTGGGTTATTTCTTTTTTTGGTTTCTTGCATCACCGAGCAACTTACATGGAAATGAACAGGGCCTGGCTTCCAATGCTGTATCCAGTTCTCTTTATACATCCAGGGTCCCTTCAGCTCTTCTGTTAAACACCATAATGATGTTATTGTGTTGAAACATATTGGCTGAAAAAGCACAGGCTCTTCCAGTAAGCCAGTTAGTGTTAGGGTTTTGTTTGTTTGTTTCTTGTTGTGTTTTTTTTTGTACACATTTGGCTGTTTTGCTGCTTGAGCACTTAGTTTCCTGTTGAATTTATTTCAAGGAGCATCCTGTAAAAATCAGCTTGTCAGCACACTTCACTCAAGTATGAACACAGAGAAGCAGAATAACACACTGTCCTGTACTACAGAGCAGCACACTAGTGACTCTCTCTCTCTCTACTGTCTGGATGAAGGATATGCTCTGGGATCTTCTTACATGAGCAACATGTTTTATATGTTTTTTTTGCATTGTTAGACTGTGCACATGCTTTCATGCAAGACATAACTTTTACTATTGCACCAAATTTACTGCAGCCATAAACTTCATACATCAGGTTTCTTGTCTTCCACAGTAATGCGGGCGACAGGAACAAGGTTCTTTGTGCATTTGTCTGCTTTTATCTCTGTGTACAGAAATGTGTGTGTGAGTGTGAGTCACACAACTTCTCACTGCCTTGAGTGAGCACATTTTAAGACCAAAATAAATCAAGGCATCGTTTGTCCCTCTCTTTCAGGTTATGACTTCTGCGCAGAGGGGCTCATTTGTGGAGAAAACTCTGAGTGTAAAAACCGGAATACTAAAGCGGAGTGTGAATGCAAGAGTGGCTTTGCCTCCATCCATGGGGATTCTACTTACTGTGAAGGTAGGACTATACTTTACCCAGCTCAGGCTGTGCTGGGGCTCATGTGACTGACTCAGGATGTAAAAGGCAAAATGGGTGGTAGTGGTTACTGTTCTCTTTAAGGACATTTATGCAGCCTGTGGGATTTGTAATGAGCTGATATTAACCCCATTGAGTGTATGCTGTGGTTGGTTTTGAACCATGATCTGCTCCTTTATTGTGGCATTAGTGGTCTGACAGAGCACAGGGATTTATTAATTTGGATAAAAGAATAAGATCTGTTATGACTGTGTGTTGATTTGTCTGTTATGTGATATTTTACCTGTGTTTTAGATTGAGTAGAGCTGATGGTTTACGGTTCAGTTTAAGTAAAACTGAGTGATGAACATTTGGAAGCTTGACAAAGTTTTGATATCTAATGGTAATGCAGATTTTGAATGGATTGTTTTAAAACAATTTACTTTGTGGTGTATTGAAGCTACAGCTCTTGTTTCTGTGTAGTTTGAATGCAATTTTAGCATTATTATATTATTGTATTCAAGAATTTAGACACAGCTGCTGAAAAGAATGACATTCACCACCAGGGGTTCCCTTTGTGAGCTGCTGTGGCTTAAAGGGAAATGTCTGTATTGTATGATGAAACTTCAACATCAGAGCCTGAACATCTGTGGGTAGCAACAACAAGCACTTTAAGTGGGCATACATTGACAAAGTACATTTGCCCTGTCGGATTACATTGTAGCCCATTTTTCAGCTTCTGGTTGCAGTGCTCTCATTCACTACTGGACCAATTTCAAACATTGTTGTCCCCATTAGTCACTTAGACACGTTTAAAGATGTGAAAATAGCATCCAGGTTGAAAAATACAAAAGTTTCCCTTTTAAGATGACAACCACGAATTGTAACATTCCCGCTTCAAGTCTCGCTGGGTACCTTTGTTGCGTCTCCTGACTTGCATCCCTGACGCAGCTTGCAACTGCAGAACATGAAAACATAAGAGATAATACAGGCGTAATATCCACAATGATGGATCACCTAAGCTTTGAGGTTACAAACAGTACCTATTGCTTCCAGTTGTGGGTGTGCTTCATGTAATCTTTTCCATTAGTTTGAAGACATAATTTCACACATTTTCAGAAGATCCCAGTCTCATTACGACGAGTGTCAGTGTGTTTCCAGTTTGCTGATTGTTGGGCTTGGCTGAGCAAAAGCCCTGATCAGTGAGTACTGGAGGCCCAGAGTACTTGTGATGAAGCTAATGGCCTTATTTGATTAAGAAGCTTGGGAGCTGCAGTCAGCGGATTGAAGGATTTGTTCGATGCTCGGTGAAGTTGTCTTTGGGTCGGCGCCACAGCAGACTGAATCCACTAAACACATGGAGGGCTGGGCAGCCACAAGCCCTCCAGTCTCTTTGCCACTGTTTGATCTGCATGGTAAAGAGGTTTACCCAGAGCTCCACTCCAATCCACAACAGTCCCACACCATATGAATGAGGGCTGGGAGATACTGATTGTTAGATCAACTATGTAAATCATCGAGCCAAGGCATTATCCGTGTTTGGGGGTTGCTCCCCGAAGGCAGCTAAAACTTCTATTATAAATGGATTAACTGGAATCTTGCTGTAAAATATGATGATATTTGACATGGCTTCACTGACACATGCAACTTAAATTGGCTTAGGATAACTTATCTTTCACTAAAGGCTGTGGTAACCTAATCTTTTTTTTTGTACTTTTGTTTGAGTTATAAACAAAGCGCAACAGTCTGACAGGGTGTCTGTTCTAATAGATGTTTTACAAATTAATTTCTCCACTTGTACTCTTGTTAACAGGAGATTGTGTCTGGATGTGGCTCTAAGCTGTCATTAAATGTGACTAATATTTCTTCATAAATGTTTTAATGTGCTGCAGAATGATTGAAGATAAGGTTATTTACTTGTAATCAGAGGGCTGTTTGAGTATGGACCAGAGGATTTAAACAGAGCTCAGTTTAAGTAGTCTGCCTTGCATTCGGTCACCTCGTAGTACCACAATTATTTAGCCAGTCTCCCTCTCTTTATATATCATTATTCTATTATCAGTGTTATATGAGGCTGGGATACTGGCCTCAAGCGTAAAAGTGCAAAATATTTTACTCTTGATCTTTGCTCCCTTTATTTACAGGCTTATTCGAATTGATCCACAATAGTAAGTTGTGCTGATTCTAGCAGTATATGTATGGTGGCTGTGTGTTCTCATTTGACTGATATATGACACTGAGTCATTTTTAACACACACACAAAAAAAGCATGACTTGGGCACTAGAGGTTAATGGTGTTGCAGCATCTGTCAGCTGCAGCATATGTGACGTAGGCCTGATTTTAACACCCAGCAAAAGAACGTGGTGAACATGTTGATATTCAAAGCCATCTGTCTAATTTCAGAGAAACCAGAGATGTGCCTACTATGCAGAATATGCACATGTATAAAAACAAACATGAGCTAATGTTGGTTTGTATATCTCGCTAAACCATCCACCAAGGCTTGTGTGTTTATTTATCCCATTAAAGATGCATTACTGCATATGGGCTGACATATTTCTAGATTTAAGAGATATGTTCAGTTGGAGGCATTGCTCTCTCACAGCTGTTCCTCCTCTCTTGAGCTTGGGAAATACTTTATAATCCTGGAAGAAGCCTGGGAGAAGGCAGGGGTTTCTATTGATTGGTCTTGTCAACAGTGTTGGCCTGCTGGCTCTACCTCAGCAACAGCCTGGACACAGGAAGCACAATAGGCAAGGCTTCAGTCCTATCAGACTCTGCATGAACTGTCTGTTTGCACTGAAGGGCATTAACCTTTCCATGTTCTCCCCACAGCTTAGTTTTTCCTCCATTACCTTCTTTCATATCCATCAAACTATGTGAGCAGCGTGTACATATACTGTGCAGTGCTGTCTAAAATCTTGTTAAAAAATATTGCTAACTGTATGGTGGATTACCAACTGGGCAAAGGGCTTAACTGCCAAGGGGGCCTCAGACACACAAGGGCCCAAAGGCTCCCGGTTCATAAAGTTCAAATCACTATGCTGTGCAGTTTGAAAGCACAGCAGGTCTGCAGTGTTCTTAAATAGGATTGTAAGAGACACTTGTAGCCAATCAAAAGTAAGCAGTAATAGTAATAGTAGCCAAAAAAAGTTATTATTTACAAAGATAAAAAAAGACTAAAAAGTGTCACCAGTTTCCCTTCCCATTTTGTCAATTATTAAGTCTTCCATGACTTAATGGATATTAACTTCTGCATACAGTACAGCAGGTTAAAGGAAGCTATTAAAGTATTTATGTGGGTAGATTTACTTAATGCAGAAGAAAGCTTCAGTGTAGTTGTGACCTGCAGTCAAGTAGTTTTCATGGACATGGTTAGTTACTGTTAAGTTGTTAAAATTTGTGTTTCTTTCAAAGAAAAAAAAAGCATCCTTTCACTGTCAAACCAAAAATGGAAACCTTGCAGCAGTCACTAGTTTGACATGTATCATGTTTGTGACTTTATGTTTATCAAGTGAAAACATATTTGATCAGATTTTTGGGGTAAAAGAGTTTGTTAGTTGTGAAGTGGTGTAATGATATGCCATGTGCCAATGAACTATAGGTTAATTCAGTTTGTTTTGTTTTGCATTTTGTCATCAACTACTTACTTGCTAAATAGATGGTACATGTATCCATGACTACTGTTGTCACTGTGTAGGCAGATCTAAATCCAGATGCACATTAGAAATGTTGTCTAATATTAAAATACATTTTAAAATGGGCAAAATAATATTTATACATCCAACATACTGTAACATTTTACTATACACAGCATTTAATCCCTGTCTATTAATATGTAATGAAATAGAACTATCAGTTTTGTAGCTTGGGATGAGATGTGTAATCTGTAGGATAAAGTTAATCCCATTAGGCAGGACTGAACATGTAAAATACTTTGATGAAAAGCAGTGGGTTGTTCTCTTTCTAGCTCAGTGTGTCACGCTACCTGATGCTGCTCCATTCAGCATACTTTATTTTTTCACGTTTGTGCTAATGGGTTTATAATAGGCTTATTATCCTCATCAGCTCTTGTTTATGCTGTCAGTGATATTCTTAGAGTCCCAGCAGATCTACTGTATCCTCTCTTGGCTCCAGAGGACACAGACACATTAACACTGTTGTTACTGTTTTGCTGACAGCTTGTTAACTGTAGCCTAAAAAATGCCCTGTATTGCTGAAACACTAAGTGCTGAACCCACTCAGAATAAGGTGCCAAATAAAGGAAGTGTCAGACCTACTGATGATGGGAACAGTTGCATCAGCTAAAGAAAAAATAACATAATTCCCAGTTCCACAGCTGAGTGCAGCAGGGACCCTCTTCCCAAATGGCCAGTTTGGCCTTCTCTGTGTATCTGTCTCTGAGGTGGGTGAAATCCCAGCATGGGTCTAATGTTAAAACAAAATGCACCTGGATGATGTACATCTTTCTTATTTATGTTCTCAGTTTTATGGCCCTTTTTCCCCCCAACACACCCAGATTTCCCACTCTGCAGTGTACTTTTTTTCTTATATGACATTACAGCCTCCCAAGTGCGTCTCCCGTGTGCTTCATTCCTCCTCCAAGTTGAAATTAAAGGCTCCATCAGCACAGTGCATCCTTGGAAATGTTCATGGATGAATGCATTTGGGAAAAGTCAGAGCAGTTAGTGAGGCACTCGAGTTGAGTCAAGTATTTTCACATATGCAGAGTCGAGGCTTATTTCCATAGAAATCCTCTCATGAGGTTGATGTGGAGAATTCTCCTGCTGTCAAGAATCCTCCTGGGTCACTATACCCACATTAATGGCAACATTAGCTCTTGTTGTGCCCTCTAACTGCTTGGAAGCTCCTACGATATGTGCAACTCAACCGCTGACTCGCCTGTGTTTCATGTGTAAAGGTGGATTTGTTTCACTGCTTCACCAGCTGTGGGTTTTTCTGTAATACAATTGCTAAGTTTAATTGGGCCTAATTAACATGCATTTGATCGGAAATGTGTTATGACTGCCTCTCTACTTCACATGCTTGTCAATCACCAGCTGGGGCTACATTCTTCTGCAATTTTTATTTGGCCAACAGACTCTGCCCTACTGTTATTTTTTTTCCTGCTATGGGTAATAAGATTAGAGCCCAGTGTGAGGCTGACACATTAAACCTAACAGGGCTATTTCTGTTTGTTCAGCTCGCTTTCATTTAGCCCCAGAGCAGCCAAACTCCCTGGGTTCAGGGACTGACTCTCTGATGTGTCCCCTTGGCTAACAGGCTCTGGGGAGGCACTTTATGATGTCCCTGATCTCTAGTCAATCTCCACTGACACCACAGTAGATTTCAGCTCTTTTTCTCTTCTTTGCTCTCTCTCTCTGGCTTTTACCACTCACCGATAATATGCTGTGATGTTGGTGCTGATGGCGTCGGAGTCGCTGCTACTGGAGATGCTTGAAAACACCTAAGGCGTCTATTTTGGTTGACATTTTGTTTTTTGACTGATTGACTAAGGGGGTAATCAGTCAGTTTGAAATGAAAGTTTTTATACAGCCCATTTAATAAATTGAAATACATCAGGATGTGCTTCATAGAAAACAAAATAATAACAATTTTAAGAAGCAGCAAAAGATGACATGATGATTATATTTTTGATTAAAAACAGACGAAAAGCTGACAAAATTGTCCAAAAAAATGTATTTAGTCTTGCAAAACTGCTGCATTAAAAAAAAGAGCAAAGTTATGTCTCACAGTAGTGGAATTACTTCATCATGCTGCATGGACATCATTGGATGACTCATCTTACTTACTGTAGCTATAGTGCCTTAATTATGTCCAGTAGCATTAATAGAAAATAAGCTCAATAAAATCACTTAAGAGCGCCACCAGTGGATGCAGCTACATCAATCTGAGATGTATCCATACCGTGTTTTTACATAAAATCTATAAAGTAAGTGTGGGTTTTGAACGACTACAATTAACTACTTATCAAATGTTTAAGTGCTGGTCCTGAGAGGCAAACAAGTAAGTATCTTGGCTGTTAATGACACACCAATGTAAAAAGTTACCATAACACCTTTTTGGGGATAACAACCTTGTCATTCATCCGCATATTTGTTTCTCTCAAAACTGAATGAATGAATATAAGTTGCACTCCAAAAAATACTCCTCTATAAAACAGCTAAATATTGTCGGAACAGCTTACAATGATCATAACTACAGTAATTAACCATTTGGATCAAACAGCAGTCTGCTAACAGTGTTCATTTTGTTTGTTTTTTATACATTAGAAAATACTGAAAAAAATGTAAAACTATGGTAATTTTATTTTTTCTTTACTCCCATGATAAGTGGCTGCAGCACCATTATTGCCTCAGTAATCCGTCAGCTTCCAGCTGGCAATCTTAGGCTGCTTCTGCGTGCACATTGAAATCATGAATTTAGTAAATAGCGATGCTGTTCATTCCATTACTTTATTTTAATGTTGGCTAATAAACAAACAAATGCCAATTAGGTGGTAATCTGCATGATAAATAAATGAAAGAAAATAAACTTGGTTATAATAACCCACTTATAGTAATCAATTTGACCCAGACAGATGTGATCACTATAAGCACTTTCCACTGTATCAAACAAACAAATGTGCTATTGGGGTACATAAAAATGGCATGAAAGTAAAACCATTACAAAACACTGCTTAAACATAAATAGACTTTATATAAGAAATGCAACCTCAGAAATTCAAAATAAAAAGCTTGATAATTATGCCTTCTTGCTGGTGATAGGGGCATTATGTTTTTGGGTTGTCGGTGGCTCCGTCCCATTCTTCTGAACATGATATCTCAGGAGCATGTGGAGGGAAATGCTTTAAATTTGGCACATACGTCCGCTTGGACTCAAGGATGAACTGATTAGAATCTAGTGGTCAAAGGTTAAAGCTCAATGTGACCCCATGTCCGTCCCATTCTCATGAACACAATATCTCAGAAACGCCTTAAGGGAATTTCTTTACAATGTTTAGAATTGGGTGGTCAGAAGGGGAGATTGTGATTATATTTCACATTTGGTCAGATACTGAATTGGTGACACTAATCTTGGGTGGCCACCTTGAAACTGTGGTGATTGTATAGATCTTCTGTGCTGCCAAGTTGAAGATGTGCGTGAAGCATCCATGTTTTAGAATTTGTAGCTTCTTTGCATTTTGGTTTGTATCAGTCCACCCACTTCACTTCCTGTCCCTGGATTACAACCAAGACAGGGGCCCTCCTGTTCCTCTGGTAGTCCAGCACAAGTTAATTGGTTTTGTTGATATTGAGCTTCAGGTGATTATCGTGATCAGCATGTGATGAACAGTATACTTAATACATGTTATTAAATTCCTCTGAAGTCTTCACTATAAATATAATATGAGTCTGGACATACATGGATTTAAACTGCAACTTGACTGGTTGGCAGAGGCATACAACCACGAGCCATTATTTTTTTGTTTATCTTTTAATTCAGCTCAATTTAATTTCCTAGTGCAGCAGCCCTTCTTACTTGATTAGGTTTTATGATTTTGCAGTGTTGACTGTGTCTTTTAGTTTAACAAAACACAAAAAGTAGTGTTGATTATACCTTTACTATATTAACATTGGTCCAATTCTTACAATAAGCTGAGGCTGAAACTGAAATATTGCTGCACTTTTGTCACTTTTGAGTTAATAAAAATGAATTCCTGAAGAATACCAGCACAAACCTCTCATTATATTATCACCCTGAAAATTAGATTATATAACATTCTTGAATTACTCCTTTGACAGTGTACCTTTTATATCTGTTGCTCACCCTTGGAAGTTTGAACTTTCTTTCTCCAGTGCAATACAGCGGAGTTGAAAGACACTTTTGTATGGGCTTCTCAAAGAATTCAAAAGTTGGAATAGAAAGGAAAATAATTGCAAGATACCTTTTCCAAAAACTGTGTCGGATAATATTTCTTAAGTAGAAAGTAGTTCAAGTGAAAATAATTGAAAGTGAGATTTGTCATTCATTTTTGAGTACTGCAATCATCATCAACAAGTATTGTACATGGGCTGTGGCAGAATATAACATATTTGAGAAAATGTCCTTTTAAATGTTAATAATTTGGCTGTCTTTTCAGTTATTCTAAAGTCCCGACTGGATGCTTTGGTTGCTGGCTCAGTAAACACATCCCATATAGTGTGTCCTCATGTCCTGAGCCCTGATTGCTGAGATGTTAGCAACTGATTATATAGTATCAGTATACCATACAACCGGGGAAAGATGAGTTAGGACTTAGGAAGTCATTTGTGGAGGATTTTCCCCATCTTGTCTCCCCATGTTGCTGTGGCTGACAGAGGTGCTGTTATCGAATGTTTGCAGATGAGCTGAGATGAACTGGGCATTTGGCTCCCGGGTGGGACAGACGATACACTGACTGACAGAGAGACAGACAGTCACAGCCATACAAGAGAGATTTATGGTGATGGAGGCGGCGCAGCTAAAGGAATACAGACAGATCACTGGGAGTGCAAACCTGCAGGAATCATACCCACAAAGGTTGGAAATGAGCTAATCAAGGGCAGCGCCTGCCTGCAGAGCTTCCACAGTCGGGATGAAAGTGTGCATGCGTGTGTGTTTCTGTGTGTGTGGTGTGTGTAGCTGTCCTGGGTTTTCAGATAAGCTCAGGAAAAAACACGATGTGTCTCCACCCGTAGTGCAGCACCTGCCCTTATGCTACAGGTAATCCGCTTAAACTGACAGCTTCTGCTCACTCTTTCCCACCAAGTTTGGTCACACATAACAACACCAGGAGCCACAGAAAAATGGAAATACACACCTGTGCCGTGTCAAGAAGGTGTTAATTATCTTATATCACAGACCACTTTAGAGTCAAGTCATTACTATTAATGTTCTGAATGCAGTGCTGATGGGAGCAAATGAGATGTGCGCTGAGAGGCGTAATGCAATAGAAAGTGACTTATTGATTGGGAGCAGTTTAGGTAATCCTCATTTGTCCTTATTCAGCCTGCGATGATGGAAGCAGTGGTTTTTGTCTGTCTCCTGTGGCATCGGATAGCACTGCTGGCTGAATTGGCTCTCACTCAGTGGCATTAAAGAGTAATTGGCCATGTTTGTACTTTTGTGAATCAATCAGGTTCTCTAGGAACTCTGCCTCTGCCGTGTTAAAACAAGGATGTAATGACAGGGAACGAATGAACTCCTCCTCTGTTTTGTGCATTGAACAGAGTGGGTGTTGAGGTAGGGTTAGAGGTGGGGAGAGATAAAAAAGGGGTAGACAGACAGGTAGTGGGTAACATAGATAAAGACAAGGACAAGCTTAAAGGCAGTAGCAAAAGCATTTGCCAACAAACTGCTGTAAAATGTGTTTTTTGTAAATATCTGTGTGTGTGTTTGTTGTTTGACCTCCTGAAACAAAACAGCACATGATTGCCTGTTTAGCAATCAACTTGAAAGCCCACAATATTCTCATCAGCACCCACAGCAGCAATAGACAGGATGATACCAGTAGTTCAAAAATGCTAGTAAAACACTAATTATATATAAGGGTTCTGGTACAGGCTCAGAAAGTCTGTGTAAAGAAAAGTAATTGTCGTCCATTACATAAAGTGTCCTGTTGAACTCACTGTGTCAAATTCACAACTGTGCTTTGACAATTCAAGTTAAGTTGAAGCAAAATATATTAAATGGAAAAAAAGAAAAAACATCTCAATGTGGCCATGAAATGAACTGTCATCCATTCAGTATTATCAAAACCTTTCTTTAGATTCCTTCCAGTAAAATTCCAATGAATTTCACAAATATGCCATCTAGTTAAGCAGTTCTCACTAGACTTAGTCTATCTGTTTTCCTAGAATAAGTTTGCATTTTTAAGATTAATTGATAAGACACTTCGTGAGAACTAATTCAATAAATGTCCAATCCAGGGTAGAACAAACATCACAGGATTTCAATGCATACAGAAATACAACAGGGCTCTATTTTGGGCTGCATCACCACCAAACCACTCACCAGCTAATGTGCAGGTCAAGAGATATGCATCAGCCATATCTGAGTCAAATCTAGAAAGGTCAGTGGTTCAGTCCCTCAATCAGCAGGACCAAATATGGCAATAAAAGCAACACTTTCCCCTCAGTGCTCAGTGGCCAACGGATCAGACAGTGAACATGTGAAACTGTGTGAGTGCGGAGCAGAGTCTTCTCAGAAAATAGGTTTTAGCTTTCTGTGAAGCTACCCTGGTTAAAGGATTATCTTGGTTTATCCTATTCTAATGGGTTTCTTGGTTCTATTTATTATTAGGAAATTGTACCCAAGTTAATTGCACAAAAGAGGGAGTCAGATGCCACATACTGGAAGAGGAAACTGACAGTAAAAGTATTTCCCAAATGATCCACTGTAGACATCCATCTCAGTCTACAGATCAACATCCTGCTTCAGCTTCGACCTGCTGTACTTACTCTAGTTGTGTGCATACGGTTTTTCTGTACATTATGGAACTATAACATAAATGTCTGATAATCTGGCTAAACTGCTGGCTTGCTTACCTGTCTGATTATCTAACTGCTGGAGTTTCTTGCCCTGCCAGGGTTTGTTGTAGTGATGTTGACATATTCCTAGATCTCAGCAGTTTCACTGGTGAGTTCAATGTTGTCATAACTGATAGAAAGGCTAAAGCCATGAAGATACAGTAATAAAGATTTAAAAAGCCTCTCACTTGCTAGAAAACAAAACAGACAGACAGACAGACAGACAGACAGGAGGAAAAAATAACAATAAAACCCTGTTTACACTGCTCGGAGATCATGAAGGAGAGGACACAGTTTGAAAATGCAACAGTGCTGCTAGCCAAGCTCTGTCCATGGTGCTGAAAGTCTAAGAGTGTGAGCATAGCTTCCCCTTGTGCAGCGGGTGGAATGACTCAGCCTAAAGTGTAACACTGGCAGAGATCTGCTGGAGCCACAGTGGGTGCACACTCTGGTAAAAGGTCAGTGAAAGACTTGTAATGAATTACAGTCATTTCACTGAATGAAAGTGTTCTGTGTGAGTGTGTATTGTTGCTCCTCTGAGTCCCTCCTCTCTCTCCCCCGGTCTCACTTCTCAAACTCTCTTCTGGGTGGCATCCATCTTTGCCATCTGCACTACACTCTCTGCTTGTGATCCAACACAGCCAACGCTGTCCTTGGCATCACTCCGTTCCCTTGCCTCATTCCTCATACGGATATTTATCCCTGCTTATTCCCATTCAATTTCCTGACCATTTCCAAGCTGTAGGGGATTGGAGTGGTAATCCTCGAGCCAGAGGGCTTGCTGGCTTGCTGCTCTGCATGGTCTGAGGGCTAAATTGTTAAAATTTCCATTGGAATCAGGCCTGAAAGCTCAAATGCAAGCCTGAAAAACTTATTTGCTCTAAGTAGCCTAATGGGACTGAACACAGAACACCTAAAGGCCTGTTTTATTTCATTACCATGGATCAGTGTTTTACCCCAAACACTAGGACAATTTGTTATTCCCTATTTTCATATTAAGTAGATTGTGATGTCTATTAAAATTGTGTTTTGTGGTTTTTAGTTTTTCAATAATACATTATTACTCAGCTGTCAAACAAGGTAGGATAAAATAGTTTTTCTTCTATATCACGCAGTAAAGCAGGTAACTATCTAGCTGTTAATAAAAAAAGTCTTCATTATGGTAAAGATAAATCACATATTACCACTATAATCTTTTTCAGAGAAGCCAGGTTTCAATAAAACTTTGACTAAAAAGTTCAAATGTAACCAGTAGACATGCGTTACAGTTTAGTATTTCAGATTAGCACTGGATTGACCAAGAATACAGTAAATATCAGTGATACAGTTGAGCGAGTCTGATAATTGAATCCTCTTCAGCTTTTCAAAAGTAAATTCAAAATGACACAACATGGTTTAAATATAAATGTTAAGCATCTAATGGCAGTTTTTAAACTTGATTGATTCCTTAGTTTTAAGTATTGGTTAGTTATGAATATGTACAAGTTTGAATATCCTGTAAAGCCCAATAGTGACTGACAACATATCCAGGCTGCTAACAAAGAAAACATTTACCTGATTTCCATTTTTTAAACTTTGAAGTTGCTTTTTTCATTTATCCATTTCATGAGATATATTCACCAGGGACAGATGACCACCTGAACACAAACACTGAGCAGACCAAACTACTTGATTCTTTAACATATTTCCTGATGTTTTCATTCGGAAAAAGTCCCTGAAAGTAATATATATCATGACTGGAGTGCAGTTGATTTTGTAGGACAGCCTTTATTATGTCCTATAAATTCAGGAAAAGACAACTTGGACTTGGAGGATCCTTTGCCGTGGGACAGGCCTTTTTTCACTCGTTACAACATATTCAGTGCTGGCAGGCAGTGAATTGGGACACAGCTACAATCTGAACATAGACAGTCAAAAAATCAACACTTTAAGTCATCGCCTGTGAGTTTTGGCTGGAAGGTGAAGATATGGCTGCAATCGGGTTTGGACACGGACAGACGCTCCTCCTCAGTCTTCCCTTCAGTCAACCCCGATCCGCTAATTACAGTAGAGGCTTCAGGGACTAATGATCATGTTCCACAGGGTGGTAATGACACAATTATGACTACGAGGACATCAGTCAACTCCACTTAGCTTAGACAGTGTCCTTGGCCTTTTAGACACACGCACACAGACCATTCAGACTAGTGAATAAGACGAGAACTAAATTACTTTCTTACACAAAATTACTGAACCGACAGGGCTTTATTAAAGACAAGATTATTATCCAGGGTTGCACCAAGTAAATGCACAGGTTTTAGTAAAAACTATGTATCAACACAACACAAATCATTCTGTTCTGTCTAAATATACAGTATGTCAAGTGATGAATGACTGAATATATATATATATATATATATATATATATATATCGGCTCATTCATCCCTTTGTTGAGGGAATAACGAGATAGTTTGTGCATCAAGGCTCTAAATTTATCAGGAAGTTTGGCTTTGTTCAGGGATTGATTTTAGCCGTCAGAGTACATGTCAAGGATTTTCCCTTGGAGTAGTGATTTTCTGCTTGGCTCCACAAAGCACAACAGCACAGAGTGGTTTATGACACCAAACTGAGGCCAAGCTGCCTTATATTCACACCATATTTAACCGCTGACAATTAAACCAGCCAACAACATTTCATTGTAACTGTCACAGCACTAATTTAATGCTCCAGTGCAAGCGAGATGAGCTGTGACTTTATAAGGAAGCAGGGATGATGCCACACACACATCATGTCTATAAAGAAAATGCGCGCAGAGTGAAGGTCAGTTAATCTAATTGAATGTTTTTGCAGCGAGTATTGAGTGTTGTCCTTTGAAATGCTTCCATCTTAGAGATTTTCAATTTTATTTCCTTGTATTCTCTGCAAAGACGGGTGATGTCACCCGCAGATTTTTGAAGGTGCCTTTTTTAAGATTTCTGAATAAGAAGTGGGGAGTTTTTAAATGCATCCCATGCAGTCTGAGTTTTTCTTTTTTGAAGCCAGCGTCAAGCAGCCATTAAATAAAGTGCAGTTTAAGACTCTTCTGGATTGCCTTCCAAGCATTTCCAAGCAGTGAGATTGGTGTGAATAACAATAAATGTAGTCATAGAAATACTGTCAGCCAGATTACAACAAAATAAACCTTTCCTACCTAATTTAGCTGTGTTTTATCATTTGACCCACTGTATAAATGACTAAATACTGAAAATAATGCTTTTTTTGTGTATTTTTTTCTGTATATTCTTTTGACCAATCCTCACCAAATGTAGAACATGAAGTCAAATGTTGTACATTTGTTAGACAAGCAGAACAACTTGATTTGCCAAAACTAAACACTTTTCTTACACAAACAAATCTTACCATGCTAATATCCTTCAGTCTTTCTGTCCCTGACCATCTGGGTTTGTTTGTTGTTGTTGTTTCCTCTTTCATAATTGCTGACAAAGTGGATCTAAGTGTTTTGTGCTTTTGCCCACCTAGGTTTACATCTTCATTCTCATGCAGTACTATTCTCCTTTTTGACAGTATGTAAGTACATTGTTGCATATTTCCAACTGTATGAGCATGCTGCGTTTATGGTATCAACAGCACAAGTGCAAGAAGTTAAAAATATTTTAACTTCGAACTCCACTGCACCATGCTTTAAAGGGGTTTTCAATAGTCTC
This sequence comes from Scomber scombrus, assembly GCF_963691925.1. Lineage (NCBI taxonomy): Eukaryota > Metazoa > Chordata > Actinopteri > Scombriformes > Scombridae > Scomber > Scomber scombrus. The sequence continues at coordinate 32,090,919 of NC_084970.1, read as the reverse complement.
ATAGCAACAGTGAGAGTCTCATCTAGTGCTTCCCCAAAAATATCTGCCAAGCACTCCCAGCTATAATACAGATGCTCAGAGTACAAAGGGCCTCAGCTCTCTGCACCTGTTGCCCAAAGAATCTCAACTGTGGCTGTCTTTGAGGAGTGTAGTTTAGACATGCTGCAGCAGTTCAGGCTGCAGGCAGAGTGGGGGAATAAATCATCGATTTATTAGAGGTTTACACGATCAAAGCTGCACGTGAAGCGGTGTTATCATTTGGAATTCAGGGGAAATCTTGGTATCCTACGCTGTGTAGCACAAATCTTCCCCTCTAATATTCTGATTTTCAGATTTTTCTGATGTATCAGAGTCCAGAAGAGGCAGGTATGGGAGATGAGATAATCATCTGCTATTTGCCAGTTCAAAGGAAAGTTTACACTCTCAGTTGGCTCACAATTTCAGCTGTTTGTGCAGGGAATCACTTGCTACATTATAGGTTTTAAACTCTGGGCAGTGTGTGTATGTGTTTACAACTTTATGATAGGCAGCGTAACTTAAAAGGGTTAGGATTTGACTTGTAACCAACAGCTTTATTAGTGGTTAAACAAACATTTCTAATGCTTTACACATCAGTAATACGATACGAATGATTTATAAGTTCAACATTTGAGTTTACCCACAACTCGATTGAAGTTAGAAACACCTTTACTAATGGCTTAATTATGTGTAGAACAACAGATTTTATGGCTCATTAAAAAGTGATAAACTCTAACTCATGACCTCATTATTAATGAATTACTGACCATCACATTGGCAGTTATGAAGTCAAAGGGTCACCAAAAAATTCATATGTAATGGTTTATTAATCATTACTATGGAATTTTCTGTACACATTTGTGTGTCGATTAATTGATTTAAAAGTGTAGTCATTTTGTCCTTAACTCAGCCAATAAATGACATTAAGTGACACAAGGCACTCTTGTTTTTTAGAAACACTGGAACAAATGCCAAATGACTCGTGAACTGCAATGATTGTATTTCTGTGTTCGAGCTATGTGTCTGATATACAGTTAAATTAAAACTGATTTGAAATAATTAGAGCTCTAAACTGCCTCAGTTTTTTTTAATGTTATCACATACATGTATTAGTAAAGCATGACTTTCTTTCTTTGCTGAGTTTGCCTTATTAGCGGGTGATACCTATTTGCTTTTAAAGGCTTTTTATGACATGTGACACATTGTTTTCATTCATGTTTAGTGAGTTAAGTTTTAAGAGTTTTGTAAGAATTACTTTAAGCTTACGTTAGTTCCATGCTGCTGTCACATCGTTTCAGATGAAGCAGAGGAGTGTGTTGAACATACAATATTTTGCTTGCAGAGCTGATTGTGAGAGTGTGAATATATAATTGCTGATAGCCTCGGTCTGCTAAATTAAAATGAATTCATGTTTTAACCCGTGTTGATATATTTTCCCAATTTCTATTTGGCTAATTAGAGATATCAAGGCCTTAAAAAAAAACCTCCGAGCCCTTCTTGTATTTACCACCAGGGGGCTAATAAATGAATCAACTTTTCCCCAGTCTTCAGCTATTTTAGAGTAAATTCAAAATGACAGAACATGATGTAAAGATAGAGGTTAAGCATGTAATAGGAGTTGTTAAGCGTAGTTTTTAAATGTTGTCAGTGGAAGGTCATCACAACTGATGAGATACAAACCAGTGTCTTCTGTTTATCTTCACACTCACTCCAGAGAGGCTTTGAACCGTTCACTTCTCTGGCTGGCAGATGGCCGCATTGAAAGGTTCAGTGTTAATGAAGAGATGAAGAGCAGCTGGTGGAGTTTTGGTTTGACCTTCATGTGATGAACGTCTTGCAGTGAGTGGAGGGGAACTCCCCAGTGTCGTGTGAGCAAATCCTCTGATGGATGACACCTAACAAGTATACTGAAGCCCACATAACATACACACTGTCAAACATTCCTATCCTGTTTCAGTGATATGAATCTAACTAACTTCTAAACTAAATATTTTGGTTCTCAGCTAAATTCCTTCTGTGAGCCTAAAACATGGCACTTTATCATTATAGTAAGAAGAACAATAATGACTGGAATAGAGAGAGATTCAGTTTTTTTATGGAGGGGCCCTCCACAGATGTCACGCATGAGTTTGAGTTCCTGTATCATAAGGAGTACTACTTAGACTGTGAGAAAAAAAGTTGTGTACTGTCCTATGTGGCTCTGGATGGAGATTTATAAAGTAAAACAAATAATCCTGGTGACATTATCTCTGTTTGTCCTGGAAGTTTTCACATTTGTAACCAACACCTTGCATGCAAACAGAAGGAATGGAGTTTGAAAGGAACGGCGAGTTAGACAATGGTTCTAATTAACTGAGGGCAAGTAGGCATCCAGCCACAGCCGTTTGCACTTCCATTGTGGATCTGAAAGCTTTAAAAACATTTTTTAATTCAAAATCAAAAGCGATGGTCTAATCACATCATCCATTTTGATTAACACCGTATCATCACACACGCTGTCACTGAGAATGAACTTCATTATCACCTTTAGTAATGATGTAAAGGACCCAGTAGCACCAGTGGAAAACAGAACTGTCTCTTGGTGCATTTTGAAGAGCTACTAGTTCCAGGTTGTCAAGCATGTCAATTTGTTTAAATGTGACAACGCATGGCTAACATCTGATCTAAAAATAAGTCATTATAGGAAGTGTAGGATTCAGTGTGTTTGATGCATTGACTGATTATAAAGATGGACAACACTTCCTACCACTATTGAAAAATTAAGCCAAAATATCCCCTTTCTCGGAGCTGTCCTCATGTTTGTCTGATGTTATTTGGAGCCAGAGTCAGTGGAGTAGATTCAAACGATTGGATGACAGCTAACATCAGCATGATAAAAAAAAAAAAAATGCTTAAATTTAATATATTAAAATGTTGATTTTTATGCCAAAACAAATCATTCAATTGTGTATTTCATCCCAGTGAACAGCATGACCAAATATCTAATACGATAATAGCTAAAAACCTAATCAGGACATCACCAACACCCACAGTACCAGAACAGGCTGAAGTTGTGACTGAGTTTCAGTGTTTCTGTGTGAAGAGGAGGTGAGCAGGCACAAGGACAGCTGAGTGACTTGGTAATTGAGCCCTGGGTTATTCACATGTTAGATCATTTAATGAGTCAGAAAGCAGAGAGGGTATCCTTTGCTTGGGAGCTGCTGACTTCATTAAGAACAGTAATGGTGTGTAATGATGTGATAAGGCTTTACCCTGTGAGAGTGCAGCAGCAGGGTGTTGACATCGAGCCCTATTACCATAATGACAGGGCACGTACTATTGTTAGGGCATATGCTGTCCGTCTGATTGGCTGAGTTTTGGGTCAGTGATCAGGTTGACATGATGAATAATGTGTTGTGAGGTTTGTGCCACCCATTTCCCCGGGTGAAAAAATGTTGCTCCACAAAGCTGATGATCTACTTCACTGCTAAACTTGACATTTTTACCTTTTGAGTTCAACATTTTTAACTAGGATACTTCTGATTCTAGAGTTACTTTATATTTCATCCATCCATTTCTGTTTCTCATTTTCAGGTATGGACAAGTTGAACGTTTATCACAGGAACCTTTTTAAAAACAGGAACTTTTCCAGGAACATTTATGGACATTTTCTTCAGTTCAATCATAGGAAACCAATTTCTAAATTCATAGTTCTTGCTCCCTACAATGTCCCTGCTATGGGGATAGTACTTTCACATATCCATTGAACTAATAGAGCAGTCTCTGCTATCACTAATTGGCCATCAACTGTTAACATCTTTTCTTCAGACTGGCTAGAGCTAGAAACCTGACTAGAGCACTGGTTAATATAAACATTATGACTGGAGATAGACGTTTTACTGAAAGATTTTGCCTTTCTGTCTTTTTAGGTCAACTATTGTTATACATATGTGAAGACTTGCAGAGTAGGGGGCAACAGGTCATGGTGGGGTTGCTGCTACTGATTTAGTTCCTGGGACTCCGTAGCTCTTGGGACTATTTGATCAATAGGGGCCAACAAACTTGCACTGAAATGTAAGGTCTTTACTTAATCTAAGTTTGCATGTCTTTGGTCTGTTGGAGACATACACACACACACACACACACACACACACACACACACACACACACACACACACACACACACACACACACACACACGGAGAACATGCAAATTCCACAAGACCTTCTTCCTCTAATAGTACTAACAAAAATAATAATAATAATAATAATAATAATAATAATAATAATAATACACTTTATTTATACAGCACCTTTGATATATAAATTGCAGCTGAAAGAGCTTTATAAGAGAAAATAAAAGGCACTGAAATTAAAAAGATGACATGAAGGGCAATTATATAAATAAAAAAGAGCAATAAAAAGATCAATAAAACACATTTAAAAAACAATAAAAACAACATAAAATGGGTATAACAGCTCTGAGGCACGAGCTAACCATGTATTTTAATGAGGGATAACTGTCTAACCACCAGCAGTGTGGGTCAAATGAGCTTACATCAGTAGTGTAAGTCTGGCTTTAGGATGTCAGTCATTCATATGCAATGATTCATTGTCTTTGCCTGGCTACTGTTATGCAAGATTGAGGGAGTTGAGGGTCCAGAGCCTATCCCATTCTGCACTAGACAAGATAAACAGTGTATTAACTACTTTGATTCAGCACCTCCATTGAAAATGCACTGTGATATAAAAAGGTAAGCTTATATTTCAAAATGCAGCGAAAAGATTAAATAAGCAGTGATATTAAGACTCAAACCAGTCTATTATATCTGTAGACATTACATTTTATCACAGACAGGAGCTTTTTCTCCCTTGCCGAAGATTATTAATCTCCTGTGAGATGGGAACAAAAGTTTGCTTTCCTGACACCTCTGCTTTATGGTCTGAAGTATGAGATTCAGAGCAGCACTCGCAGAATTGCTACCAATTTAATGTTTGGAGGAAAACCAAATAACGTCAGTGGTTGTGATTGGCAGAAGGTTAAACAGTCTCTTATCTGCAGACACAGGATATATAATCACAGAGGGATGCTCGCATCACAGGCTGCTTGCACAAAAAAGGGCCAGCTATCAGGTTATTAATCGCGGGAAGAACAGCTGTCATCTGTCTGCTAATGCATGTGTTCAGGTGCAGATTCCATCAGACTGGAGCTGGATGGGTCCAGGGTTCACTCAGCCTTTTATTTTATGCATCATCCCTGCTTAGTGTGGCTTAATCCAGTTCCCTCCCACTTTCTCTCTCACTCTATTTCCCTTTTCACACAGTCATAATAATGGGAACATGAACACTTGGTCTCATTTGTGAACAAAATGTCAAGGGGGACATTTACATGCACAGGCCACTCTGTTTCCTATGTAATTGCTTTTGAGTCAATATATGTATATAAACCTTGTTGATGTGGTGCTTTGCACTTATCTTGTACTGTCTGAGCCTGTATGTTTCCTTGCTGTATGTTGGCTGTCTTTGTGTGAGGGTGACATTCAATTTCCCCTCTAAGGGATTGATAAAGTACTTCTTATCTCATCTTATCTTATCTTTATAAAAGTCTGAGTCAGCCCTAATATGATGTGGTTTATTATCATATTCATTTAACCTTATGTTTACCTTTGGTGCAGTTACCAGCTAAATAATGTAGTTGTTGCATCTGACTGGTGGTCACTCTCTCAATGTGTTTTGCACCCATCCCACACATTTTGAATACAATCCCAAATCCAGTTGCCTTTGACATAGAGACAAATGTAACTTTCTGATTACGTCTCACTATCAAACTGTAAAGAAATGTATAAATATTTGACACATTGACACATTTGCAGAGGACATTTGCTTTCCTTGTTTGTGAAAGATAATTGCCAAGATCTGATAAAGACATCACTGCTCACAGCTTTAGCAAATCCACCAGTCATTTGTTTAACAATAGCAGCCACAAATGTGCTAATACAAAGTATACCAGTATACTACTAGTAGTATAATAGTTAGATGTATTTGACATTTGGTTACATTTAGCTTCAGGGCTCATAGTAATTTTTTATGTGATCATATGGTTTCAATAAAGTATGTTTTACCTTTCATCAATAGACCCATCTTTATTCATGCATAGAACATATGCTCAGAGGAGGATACTGTAACCCGCCTTTGATATATAAGGAGTAGTAGTGAGATGAGAAGATTAATAATATAAAACTAACATATCACCTATTAGGGCAGGATGTAAAATGTCCCAATTAAATATATTTACACCCCTTTTTTTCTGCCTTTTAGATGTATATAATTCCACAAACAGATAAATAATGCATGAGCGAGACATGATCAAGCTAACAAAAAAACAAAAAAAAACATAAAAAAGATTTAGGTCATTCTGTGTTATTTATACTTTGTTTCAAAATACTTACATGATAATTAAGTAATCTTTATATTAGTAGGTATATAATATATATTACATATATTGCTATAAAAAGAAAATATTGTATCTTAGTAATAATATGTGTTAGTATTCACTATCTTTTCTTGTAACTGTCTAATATCTGAATCAGATTTTACTCTGGCTTTGAGATATAATTATTTTCTCTCGAATGCACCAAGTTACCAAATGATGATGTATGACTTTCATTATAATGAAAAAATGTATATTTGTAACATTCCCAATGTGATACATCATTATTTACCATAATTAGAATCACTGAATCATGTCCACAAACATCTCCTTCAAAGTGCTGAGATTATCTCAGCTCATTACTGTCAAACTAAATGGTTTTGTAAATGTGATAATATATTGATTCATTTGTCTTTGATGTAAAAGTAGGATGCAGAGTACTGTATGCATTTTTTAAACACATTAGCCAACACATCACTAGCTAAGATATTACTTTATGACAAGAGAACCCTCAATATACACAGATATTTTTATTTTCATTTTTTAAATAGAAAAAACAGGGCACAGTTCATAATCCCTTCCCCATCCCACATACAAAAATCAAGTGAAAAAGTGAAAAAAAGAGTGTATTAGTTTGAGATATATTAAGGTTAACCAAAGGTACTACGGTCCATTGCAGTTTTGAAACATTCTTTGGTATTCTTTTCATATAGTCTAAATAAGACTTCAGCTCACTGAGAAATAGTGGCACTGCTTTCCTGAGAAAATATGTGATCTTTTCAAGTGGAGCACAACTTCTCATTTCAAAACCCATTTAGCTATAAGGACAAGAGTATTAAACATTAAGGTCACTGCATTTTTATATTTTGCAATACATAATGGTACAGTACAGTATTTCTGTGCACAACATTTCCTTAAAGGCAAAGGTAAGAGTCTGGTGATATAATACTTTTAGTCATATCAGTCAGCTTGTCACAGATGTTGAGTTTTATGCATGGCTAGGTACAATGGAAGAGGGAGCCTTCCTATAGGCCTACACCATACCTACACTAAGTCTGCTAAATGAGGTTTGCATTAACAGTATGTAGTTTCTGTACAGTGAGATAGTCTATGAGGTAAACCTAATGAATCAGTCTGTATCTGAAGTAGCAGTTATGAGTAGGTTTAAAGGCACAATTGGGCGGGTTTTCAAGTATGTCATTTGCATGTGTAAACGTTATAGTTTTAGAAATCCTTAAAAAAAAGAATCCAGTACAAAACCAGTATAGGGACTTTCGTAGAAAACACCAACAGAGACTGGGATATTCTTCCTGTCTGTCATGTATGCTGGTGCATCCTCAACTTGAGTCATGTTATAATCAGTGTTGGAGGTCAGGTTGAAAAATGTAAATGAGCATGTTAAACTAAAGTAAGTTCATTCTCAACTGCAGAGGTAAGTCAGTACAGAAATGCCAAAAAATGGTTGAGATGCCAGCTCCGACAGAGATGATCAGAAACCTGGACGATGACATAATCATGTAAACAAATATGTTTCATACAAGCATAATAATCTGATTATGATCAAAACCATGATGAAGCACCCTGGTGACTCAGTAAACTAATGGTGAATATAGTCTAAAAACTGTCTTTTACATCAGTCTTTATATTCATGTGTGATTCCTGTGTCTCCTTTGAGTTACAGTATACAACCTGCATTCATTCATGAAGAGTACAAAGACAAAGACAGTGACATAGGTACCCATTTTCAAAGCAGTCTTCCAGGCAGAGGTAAATACAGTAGTACACCAGGGTGTTTTAAATGCTGGTCCAGTTCTCAGTCCAAGATTTCAGTTTCCTTAACACTTCATTTGGATTAAATGTAATAACAGTCCTTGTAGATATGGCTGAAGGATAAAAATACAGACATAAAATTAGCTGGCACCTTCTCCTTAACAGCAATTTTAAGGTCATGAGGTCACTCTACCACATAATACTGTCTTAAGCTGGTTAGTTAAAGACCGTCTAACAAGTACCTTTACAGACTGGGAAGCGACAAACGCAGCGTTAAACATTGTAACTCCCATGTGCTACATCTACAACTCCACTCCTGAGTCGCTGAAGCGAAGAAGCAGCTAGGCTCTCGCTGAAATTACACAAGGCAGTAACACACTGCCTCCCAGTTCGTAGGAGAGTTTACAATTCCATATAAATTCCTAATGCTTTTTATGAAGGGTTTTAGAGACACTTCAAGGTTTTGTAATAGGGTATGACCAGGAGACAATATACTGATTATTACTGTTAATTCTGCCATTCAAGATAATGCATAGATTAATCGATTTATGTAGATCCTCTTCTAGTTCACTAAAAACAAGACTTTAAAGTTATATGCTCTACATCTAGGTATTCAAGGTATTTAATACTACTTGGGGGCTATTTGAACAGGTTTGTTAAATACTCAGTGTAAACATGGGGGTATGAGGTAACATGGGTATGTAAGTGTTAGTGATTTGGCAAAGAAAACCAAAAGAAAGTTTGACAGTTGTTACGATCAAAGGCACACATTTATGAAGGGTGAAATACCAACCTAGCAATGATGCCTGAGCAAATGTGTTCCTATTGCCTGTCAAATGCCCTCTATACAAAGAAGTAATGTAATGTAGTAATGCAATGTAGTAATGTAATAAAGTAATGTAGTAATGTAATAAAGTAATGTAGTAAACGTGTAAACAATTAAGTGCACTTACTTAGATACATATGCTATTGCTTCTATGCCACTGACTGTAGCAGTTCCTTAAAGTAGTGAAGCAAAGGGTTTTTTGGCAAGTGCTGCAATAGACCGGTGACTTTCTTTTGCAGACCACACATGCCCTTCTGCCAGCTGTGGCTCGATCTCTGGAGGCTACATTGCTCATTTGTTCTACAAAGTAAGATGGCAGGTGACCTAAACCAGGAGCATCAGACACTGTAGCAGTTTGCACCTCAGAGGACGGAGAAGCAGGAGGTAACGTCGAAGAAGAGGCAGGAGGTCCTTCAGATGGGGCGGGTGACACTGTGGACAGGGAGGAACGTGTAGGACGGGCTAACAGGTCTTTGGATGGGGAGGGAGCCGGCATTTTGAACGGAGAGGCAGGCAACATAAAGTTTTGTGGACCTGACCGGCGTGGAGTAGACCCAATCTCAGCCAAGGACAAAATCAGTTGCTCCCTGAAGCTTTTCTGTGTTAATACATGCCGTTTCTGCAGTTTGCACATTTCTTTATGGAGGATGAAGGCGTTCACAGTAGCTATGTCCACAAAATGATAAAACAGAGTTTTGTACCATTTCCGGGTTTTGTGGAGGACATTGTAGTAGCCAATAAGAGCATCTGACAAGTCGACACCTCCCATGTACTGGTTGTAATCTTTAATGCAGTCCGGGATAGGCACATTCTTCACTGTCCACTGTCCATCTGCATCTTTCATCTTGCGTTTAACCATGTCATTGCTGAATGCTTTGTGTATGGTTGTACACATTGTTACTGCTCGGGCGTCTAACCATTTCAGAAAGAGCAGCTGTCCTTTCCTGATCCACCGGATAGTTCCTCTTGCTGTTTTCTCAGACATGTCATTCGTTTTTGTTCTGGGATAACCAGATACATTAGAACGGACGGTTCCACATGCCCAGATTTTTCTCTCAAAAAGGTCAAGAAATAGAGTTGGACTAGTGTAAAAGTTGTCCACATAGAGCTTGTATCCTTTGCCTAGAAAGGGGATCTTCAGCAGTCTCATGACAGCGTCATAACTTTGCCCCTTACCTGTGGGCTGACTGTCCTTTCCCCCATACACAAAAAAGTTCAGGGTGTAGGCAGTCTTAGAGTCTGCTAAAACAAAAAGCTTAAAGCCCCATTTTGTGGGCTTGTTTCTAATATACTGCTTGAGCCCGATCCTTGCTTTACTCGCCACCATCCTTTCATCAATGGAGATATGCTGGCCAGGGTGAAAAAAAGTGTGGCAGGCTTCCAAAATCTGTTGATATAGTGGCTTTATCTTGCAAAGTTTGTCATACCCTGACGTCCCTTTCTTTTGGTCATTGACTGCTTCGACTGCGGGATCATTCATGTGTAGACTGCGAGAGATGTTGAGAAAGCGTCTGCAGGGCATGACAGATGCAGGGAACGGCAAACTGAACAGCTTAGATCCTCTCCAGAACTCTTTTAGAGTTTTTAGCGGCACAATACCCATGTAGAGGACAAGGCAGATGAAAGAGTACATATCTGCTGTTGTGACAGGAACCCAGGTTTCCTTATGGTCTTGGTATTTCCTTTCCCCATAGCGATTGGTGTTTTTCACCAATGTATCGATTACTGTTGTAGAGAAGAACAGCTGGAACAGTTCAAGTGGTGTGTAATTTGCAGTTCTGTTCAGCTGTGGCCCAACGTCCCTCTCAGGTCTGAAGCGTGGCTGAGGGGGCTCCACATCTTCCTCATCCAGATTATGCCAGTAGTCCTCAACATCATCTTCTTCCACTCTCCTAGGATTGCTTTGTGCTCGTCTCTTTCCACTTTCACTTCTCGTGCGTGGAGTGGACAATGTGCGGCCAGCACGGGGGGAAGAGTCTTTTTTGGTTGTAGATGCAAAGTGGATTTTCCTCCTGAAGGGACTCCGCTCCCACTTCTTAGATGGGGATTTTAGGGGTGATGATGCTGAAGAAGCAGAAACTGAGCGGCAACGCTTCCTGGATGATCTTCTCGTTGTGGGGGTATTATCCCACTCCTCATCTGAACTGTCCTCAGTAGTTACATCATTCCTGTAAATAAAATAGTTGCATAATAATTTAGATAATGTTGTTTCTATAAATATAATTGTTCAGTACTGCTTTCCGCAAACCATTCTCTATAAGCAAGACTAAGGTTATCTACAGAGCAGAAATAAGGTAAAGATGAAAAGATAAAATAACAAAAACAAAACATGAACATCACATTAAGTGGTCCTAAAAGTGGCCATAATATTATTTTAATACTGCCAATTTTTTATCCATTGAGAGTTTCTTAGTGCATTTCCCACAAACTTCACTACATCAACATATATTATATTATATTATAAAGTATATTCATATATGTTGCTGTAAAAGTAATGGGGGAAAAATGATTACCATTACTGTATACACTCAGTTGCTAGACATTATTTACAAATATTTTAACAGGCCTAGTTGTACTGAACTTCATGTGTTAAATTGATACAATGACCCTTCAAGGGTTAGGCATATAATACACAGACTATTGTTTTGTCCAAAATCAGATTTGCATTAACTCTGTGATACAGTAAATACGTTAATGAAAAGCCTTCTAGTTGATTGTTTTAAGGTGTGCTGACCTGTCCTGCCAGTTGCAAATTGCATTTCATTCAAAGTTAGTATCAAGATCAGATTTTTAAAAAATGCAATGAACAAAAATGTAGGCACCTGCCTCGCCATCGTTATACCCACCCCCATCCCCCAGGCACACAGCTTATCTCCAAAATCTGGATCCGCCACTGTCCTGCATGACATCGTGTATGCCCCTATGCTTACTATTGCTATCAACTTAAAATACACCTATAACTTGGTGCACAACATAACTACATATCATAGGCTTTCCGTAGTAGTAGTACAGTAGATGGAGAACCGATGTTATTGTGGCCCGGAAACGCGCACGCGCATCATTGTAGATAAAAGCCGGGGTTTGCGTGCGCGAAAACATAAAGACACTGTTGCAAACTTTGTTTAATTAAACATCACCAAACGACCCGCGCTGTTCACGTTTCACACTGTTAACTTTCAGCTTAGTTGACTGCGTTTACTGAAAATGTTCAAAGTACAAACTATTGTGTCCGAGCACAAAGGCAACCCTAGCAGAGAAGGACGGGAGCGCGCAGCAGCCGGGGCACGTACAGCAGGTATCCTGACTGAGTGCATTTCATTCATATAACAGGCTTCCTAAGTATGTCTGTATCAGCACATTTGTTCTAGTTCATGCACGGGTTAATTTCGTTGGACTGATGCCAACTGGGTATCTGTACATGATACTCACTTATTTGATCCTCGTCCATTCGGAGTATAATCCTCATCCAGACTGCAATTGCTGTATTCACTCTCAGATTCTAACTCAGACTGAAGCTGTCCCGTTTCATCCTCAGACTCTGAGAGAAACATTTCGAAAGTCCGAAGACTAAGTTTTCCTGTTTAGACAGATTCAGCAACAGAGTTAAAAGTTCTCATATCCCGGTGGATTTAGACTTTGTCCTTACGCCCCCCTCAACACACTGAATAAATGTCGTTTTACGCGGGCGTCTCTGGTCCCGTCCACCACACACCATATATGGTTACAGAACTAATTTCATTGGCTATACAGCCAGGGGGTTTACACAATGTGGATTCCCGATTTGATGGATAAGGTGCCATTAAAATACACGGTGGTCTCATTTGATGATGTATTACTGGCATTGGATGAATGAATTAACAGACCTGTTGGTCCGCCTGTTTCTGACATAAAAGTATGAATTTGTTAACTTTAAATGCAGTTTTTTTTATGATATAGTTATTCATTTTAGATTTATGATCCACAATTAACTCAGGCTTTGTTTCCAGTCTTTAAATTCAAAAAATGTGGCATTAATGCAGGAATAGGCTAATGAAACCCACAGGAATTGCACCTGTAGGTTGGCTGTTTAATCATTGTCGAAAAATAATGTATAAAAACTCTACTCCCTGAAAGTTCTTACTTTTAATTAGAAGATACAACTCCAACACAAACTGTGTGGGTTTTTTTAAACAGCCATAACAAAAATAAAGTGTCCATGTTGATTAGTGCTGCCCAATAATCATTAATATCAGCATTATTTGAAGGGCTGCTGCTGGCCATTTGGGTGCCCTAAGTGTGTTTACTTTGTGGCATTGTTTCTTTTATCAAGGTTTGGCTGCGAATATATAACCAACTTTACCAAAGTGCTACTTGGTGCCCTGTGTGTGATGCACATGTAGCAGCAGCACTGTACAATTGATAGTACTTTAAATACAGTTTTGAATGATGAAAGTATTTATTCTACCTTGTAGTCTATGTTTTCAGTCTTTTAAAAATAGACAGATGTGAGATTAATGCAGGAACTGGCTAATGAAGCTCAGGACAGGAATAACACCCATGAGTTGGCTGTTTAATCATCGTGAGAAAAAAATTGTTGCTCCCTGTGGGTACTTTAATTAAAAAAAACACAAATCTGCAAATAACCAGGGAAATGTTTTTTTCGTTTTATATGCACACACACTAAGCATAACAAAAATAAAGTGCTAATCAATAATCATTCATGTCAGCCTTATTTGTAACGTCTTACCTTTGAAAATTATGAAATGAAAGTTGGCATCTCCACCAGTGTGGGCCCCATGATTGAACTCAACTCCAAAAGATAGTGCCAACAAAGCAACAAGTTAATCTCTGGTGACTTCTGCGAAAAGTAATTAAAAATTGTTTCATTTGATATTGTATTTTAAACCCCTGGCATTCAGTGAACAAAGGGAAATGTTAGCTTTCAAAGAGAACATTTAACTCTGCCACTAATGGAAAAAAATAATAAGCAGTGACAGGACAGGAACAGTTAATGAAACAAAGAGAGGGGGAAACCCTTTCCCTCATTTTAATCAGTCATCAAGTATATTGAATTTGAAGCATGTTCTGTTTAAATCTCACACAACCTTAAGTGGGGGTAGTTTGATCTATGAAATATGCCATTTTATGTATGTACATGTCACATCTATATTTATTTATTTCATCTAATCAAAAGTATATTTCCTTTTGCAGTTCATTTGTGTTGACAATTGATTATACCAAAAAATATTACTAAAAGGTAAATCATATGAGGTATGCAGTACAAAACAAACAGGGAATCTATTCTGTAAGTGTGTTAAAACTTATAATAGCTGTTGGTAAGAGATGTAGTAACTACATAAAGTATATCAGCCACAACATGGAGTTATGGGGAAAGAGTAGTGGAAGCTGGGTTGAGAGGAGAGGTGATGATTAGTGAGCAGCACCACAGTTGCATGCCAGGAAAGAGCACAACAGATGTGATAGATGTGATGCTTGCTTGAGAATGTTGATGGAAAAGTATAGAGAAGGTCAGAGGGAGTCGGATTATGTCTCTGTGGATCTAGAGAAAGCATATGACAGGGCACCAACCGAGGAGGTGCGGTATTGTACAGGGAAGTCAGGAGTGGCAGTGACGTATGTAAGAATGGTGCAGGATATGTATGAGGGCAGTGTGACAGCAGTGAGGTGTGCGGTTGGATTGACGGATGGGTTCAAGGTGGAGGTGGGATTACATCAAGGATCGGCTCTTAGCCCTTTCTTGTTTGCCATGGTGACAGGTTGATGGACGAGATTAGGCAGGAGCCTCGGTGGATGATGATGTTCGCGAATGACATTGTGATCTGTACTGAGAGTAGGGAACAGGTTGAGGAGAGCCTGGAGAGGTGGAGGTATGCACTGGAGAGAAGAGGAATCAAAGTCAGTAGGAGCACAGAGTCAGAGATGGAATACATGTGTGTGAATGGGAGGGAGGACGGCAGAATGATGAGGATGTAAAAGGAGGAGGAGAGGTGGTGAAGGTGGATGAGCTTAAATACTTGGGGTCAACTGTTTAAGGTAGAGGGGAGTGTGGAAGGGAGCACAGGCAGGGTGGGGTGGGTGGAGAGGAGTGTCAGGAGTGATCTGCAACAGAAGGGTACCAGCAAGAATGAAAGTGAAGGTTCACAAGAGGGTAGAGAGACCAGTTATGTTGCATGGTGTGGAGGAGGCGGTGATAACAAAAGACTTGAGGTGGCAGAGTTGAATATGCTAAGGTATTCGTTGGAAGTGATGAGGTTGGACAGGATTAGGAATGAGTATAGAGACAGAGTGCAACACGTCATACTCTGAAAACTCTGTGTTTACCAGACAGCCAATGGTAGGTTATAGCATATGCTGAAACCCCCGACATTAAGATGCAATATATGAATGTAAGGGCTGACATCATGTCCACAGTAGAGATTGCACAACTTTATAGCAAACTCCACCACATAACAGGATGACATAACACTTTTGACAGCTGGTAGGTGATTACACTTAGTAAATATAGGCAGTGAAATTGCATGCACAGACATGCAATCATTTCTCCTTCAGGCTCTTTTTACAGGTATAATTTCGGCTAAATGAAGGTGAGCTATTCTGTGATTTATACATCTATACAAACACCACATACCTTAAATCAAACATTTGTCTGTTTATACTTTCAACCTACATGTTCACTTTGAGTAGCAGCGTGTCCAGGCATATGTGTGATTTTGCAGAGGTTTCTGAGCTGCAGCTCAGGTCTGTCTCCTTCCCGGCATGGCACACAGCCCTGTAACTTTATCCACTTTGTCTTCTTAAAGGCTCAGTTTCTCAGTTCGGCAGCTTATAAAAACTTAGTTCTGGGCTCTTTACCCTGTTGGTAGTGCATCCCACCACACAGCAGCTTTTAGACATTTTTCTGTTACTTAGCAGACAGAAGTGACAAAACAAAGTCAATGGAGAGCAATGAATTGTTTACTTCCCCTGGGTGGGTGAGACTTAATTGTGCTCTGTCTTTAGAGCGACAGCTCGGGTCGGACAATTTGGAGACAACGCCAGAGAGGCGAGATTGAGATGGGTTGGACATGTGCGGAGGTGAGACATCGGGAGAAGGATGCTCTAGATGGAGTTGCCAGGCAGGTGGATGGTGCAACAGAGGACAGGAACATAATGAAACAGATGATCCACTGTGGTGACCCCTAATGGGAGCAGCCAAATGAAGAAAAAGAAAAAGTTTTAACTTATAATAGCACTCATATATTCTTACTACTGAGTAGATTGTATCAGTTGCATGGTGGTGTAAATGCTGTGATGTTGAAAATTACAGTGTTGGAGACATAGAAATAAAAACATATTTACTCATAGGCAAAAGTAACAATAGACACTGTTTTCCTTGGCCATGAATGCAGACTGTTAGTAAAATAGTTCATCATTAGCCACAGCATGAGAGGTTTTCATTCCTTCATGTATATGACATTAGCTATATGAAATGACAAATATATGCTGGTTGGTCTTGATTACCATTCAAAGCAATTTATCATGGTCAGTGAACAGAGAAACAAATATTATATTTGAAGATGGTATTGCCATCCAGCTAGACTAGGGCCAGGATGCCTGATGATGATGATGACAATGTACATAATGATATGTGGAAGTACTGTGGATAAGTAGTAGGGAAACCTTGTGAAGGTTTTAAGAAAGCCCCATTGAGTCAAATTTAGTGCATGTTGTGTCTGTCAGTCTTCTGTCATAGGGAAAACAACAGTATCAGCAGGAGCTTAGGAACCCTGATTGCTATAACTTTGTGTGATACAATCGTTATAAATCAGCTTTAATATCCTTTTTATACAAGCGAGCAGTTTTTTTTTATTACCTCATTAAAGAGCATGTTGGGTAAATCTTTGATGTGTGAGTACAGCAGCTTTGCTATTATATAGGAGAGCATATTGTCTGCTGCGTGGGCATGACATCTATGCTAATGTGTGTTTGAAAGTGCAGCAATCTCATCTTCTGGGTTATTAAGAGTGAGTCTGACCATGCGGCAGTTGAGTGATCTTTCTTTACATTCCCCATTAAAAATCAGAGCCAGTAGTATTAGCCACAGTGAAGAGGCTGAATAAACTCCCACTTACTTTTATAACCAGTCTCTGAGCGTGGAAAAGCTAAATAAAGAAACCCAAATGATATTACATATTCAATACGTGGACTATTAAAAGAGTTCCCGTAAAAACATTTTCGTGTGCCAATTTTGAGTTTGTTTTGAGACAAAATTATCATATATTTAAAATTGAATCATTTAAAGTGAAAAAAGGGCCAGTTCACCCAATTTCTTATGGCTTTATATATTTCAATCTGCTGAAGTTTTTAGATATCTGCCTCTGAGATTTCTAATGCCAAAAATGTTCATGGTGGTGAATTATTGAATTGTGTTTGTGGTGCTCAACTCGTGCGCCTTAAATTATCCCCAGACCTCACTGTTAACACTTGGAACTTCTTTCTCGAGAAGAAATAGTCCATTTGAAAGCTGTTGTTGTTGTAATGGTGAAATTATTATAGAAATGGATGAGAAGCTCATTTTATGTCCAGTTTTTGTTGTTGTTTTTTACCCACAGTGATATTTGTGACAGACTTTTCTTTGTTCACACATCTATTATTTGAGATCTGGCCATTATATTTTCTTTGACAATTAGGGAAGGGATATATGACCTAACTTTCCTCCCTGCAAATATTTCGTCAGCATCATCATTTCAGAGCACAACAATAAAATGTGAAAGCAGTAAACGCTTGTGAAAAAACTCCTTAGTCTTTCTGTTTACAGCCAGAGTCATGAACTAACCAACAGGTCATGAATTATTCAGTCTGTCATAGCTCTGCTGAAAAGTTTAAAGGTCCCATTTTACTCACATTTCAGCCTTTTGTGAATTTGTTTTTCATTGCACCATGTCCCAGGGTAAGTGTGCCTCATTCTTTATTTATTTTTCAAATAGGTGGAAATCCTGCCGTGCACAGGCTTTCCAGACAAACACCAGTAACTTGAACCAATAGGTCAATATACAGCAAAATTAGGCTGAAATAACTTTTATTAACTTTTACCTGATTCTCGGTACATGCTCACGCTAATAGTACCATTTACATTCCCAAGTTATTGAGCATTACTACTTTTTCTATATATAATGCACTAAATTCCAAATTGGACAGTATAAAAAAAGGCTTTTATACAGTAAGTGAAATCCCTTTTTCATCATTTGTATCATGTCTTACAAATTACTGTTGACTGGAACACCATGTTTCCATAAACAATTATCTTTATAGGCAAGGCAAAGCAAGCCAGCTTGATTTATATAGCACAGTTCATACCCAGGGGCAACTCAAAGTGCTTTACTTAAAAACAAACATTTAACAATAAGAATTGGAAGCATAAAAACATACAATTAAAAAGAAAATAAAACCCAATTATAGTAGAAATTGGAAACATTATAACACACAATAAAAAAAAAAACAGTTATAAAACTGGTAAATCACCCAAATATTCCACTGTGTAAGATATTTAAGAGGAAGTGTGAATTTAGTGGCACTAACAGGTTGTAAAGCAAAATTAAAAGGTGTCTTTAATCTTGGTATTTACAGTAATGTTGTAGTTTTTTGTGTTTACTGGCAGAATCTGGTAGAAAGTGGACTGATTGGGGACCCATATACAAAACCGTAGGGCTCCAAACCCAGCATTTATTTGGGATGTGTAAACATATGTTCCATGTTCTACCAAAATGCTCCCAATAATGGGTAAAAAAACAACCCCTGCTACTGAAAAAGTCATCTAAGTGGTGGATGTAGTTACCAGTCAGGCCTCTGAATGATACATGTTATGGATGTCTCTGCTGTGTGCTGTTCTGTCAGGCCTGTTGACAGGATGCTGTGTGTTGTGTGTATGCATGGGAGTGGGTGATGATGGCGATCACACTTGTCACATGTCGTACGGGCTGTTGTTTGCCTGAGTGGCGGATGTAATCTCTGTTAATGTTTAATAGAGTAGCAGAGTAGAAGTAGTTGTTCTTGGTTCAGGCCCTGGATGTAAAAGTCTTGTTCATTTTCCAGACAATGTAAGGTGCATTTAAAGTTTTAGATGGATGTGAAACTCCCTGAGTTGAATCATCAGTACAAAAGATGAACATTGTCAGAAAATATTTGGTTCTTTGATCAAATGTCTAAAATTCAAACCAGATAAAAACATAACTCCATTCAACTATGATTCCCAGTTAGCATGTCATAAAAACTTAAGAGCTTAAAATTGTGTTGCTAAACCCATAGTGAGCTGGAGCTAAAAATGTAATGTTGTTTTCTTCACATCAATGGCAAGTCATATTTACTAAAAAAACAACAAGTCATCCAAATAAAAACAGCTCTTGTAACCAACCTCCAGAATGACACATGCAGTATAACTATAAAATACTGTGTAAGTATAAAAACATTTCAAATCAACATCAGGAGGCCAGATGCTCAGTCAGTGTTGTCAGTCCAGAGAACCATACAGTAAGGTGTTCTTTGAAGATGAAAAACATTTTCAGAAGTTATATATATATATATATATATATATATATATATATATATATATATATATATATATATATATATAATAAATAATAAATAATAATAATAAATAAATAATAAAAAGTCACAGTTGACCTTAGTCGAGTGTTGGAAGGAAACAAACAGAACAGCTGCCTCCTGTATCTAAGTCTGATTTTTGATTACCCCCTCACCTCGACATCCTCCCTCTGCTGACTGCGGCTCTACAACAATGCCAGCTATTTCCTCCTGTTTCCGATAGACAAGAGAGTTTTGTCATTTCAATGTAAACATACTATGTGGCTTTTTTTTTTCTTTTTCTGAAACAACTTCTCTATAAACATGCAACTTCTCATTTATTGAAGTTGAAATATTTATTGAGGCATAGATTATAACATATGCTTCCATGTTGAGTTATTATACAAGGAAAACATTAACTCAAAAGCAGTAAAGTGGCTCTAATGCTTTATAGAGCTGTGGTGGACATGAGTAAAAAAAAGAGTCTGACTTGTACACTGGCAGCCACTGTTTGGATCCCATTTCCTACCAACTGTCAACATTTTTTTTTTAAATCATGACTGAAATCTTTCCCTAGCCCTTAACCAAGACATTTTTGGCTCTAAACCTAACCGTACCATATTCTAGTGGAAGTTCGATAGACAGTCTTATACATTATTTTGTACCAGTCTGAGGTAATGACAAACAATGTCATTTTTTTCAGTACCAGACCAGAATGTGTCAATTAGAAAGACACTGGTGATGTGGACTGTGTAAGAGAGCAAATGGAAAGAAAGAGAAGAAGAACAAGAAACCAGAGTGATTGTGATCTCTAGCTAGTGCACCCTTGAGCTGTGTGGAACAGCAGTAGCATGTACCATTCTCAAACGTGCGTGCAGCTTTTATAACTGTTTCCCCAGATGAAATATATATGGGACATAATGCATATTGCATCAATTCGGATGCCTTGCCCTGTTGTTTTCAACTGCTGTGTAAATACCTGACAGGAAACGGTCAACCTTGACTGCAGTTCAGACTGTGATGAGCACTTCATGCAGAGCCACTAAAACTTTCATGACCCTGGGCTAGCAGGTGTGTGTGTGTGTGCGTGTGTGCATGTGAGAGAGAAAGAGAGAGAGATAGAGAGATATAGAGAGATTAAAGAAAATAGAGGGATAAGGAAGTAAAAGAATAGTTTTGTTGTTTACAATCCACTATCTCTCAGCTGCATTCACATGCTGTTGAAGAAAACAAATCCTCTGACACAGCACAGCACAGCACAGAGCCGATGTTTACTGAGATCCCCATAAAAACTAAAGGAGAATGAATGATTCAGATAACTGCAGCAAAGTCTGCAGCATCTGCTGCTCTCTGGGCTCCCAAGAATTTCTTCTCTCACTGCAGCCTCACCTTCTGCTCATCTACACCTCCATCTTTATTTTATTCGACTCCTTTTTTCCATTTGCTCCCCACCCAACCAAGCATATTCCCATGCCTCTTACTCTCAGCCCATTCTGCTCGCTGCTCACACACTCTTCACATGCAGCACACCTTCCGTCCCTAACCCTAACCCTCTGATACCGACCACCCCTCCATGTGTGTTTAACACATTAACTCACTCAACTGTTCCTTTTCAATGTAGGTGCTCTAATGTCTACTGTTTCTCTGAGTTTGTTTGGATCATTGGTTTGCAGTGTAGTGATTTGATTATTCTAATCTGGTTTTAGAAAGGTTTGGTTAATGGTGTGTTCACACTGATAGCTTTGGATACCTGATTTAGTTCCTGCATTGATTTATGTCAAAATAACCAAGAGATGTAGTTTTATATCTGCTGGAGAATGTTGAATATTTAGACATGTGTAAATGCCGCCTCCCAAATGTTATGTGCATACATATAAAAATTAGAAAAAAAAAAATCCTAAAAGTCTGCTCCACACCATCTATCTTTGTCTGTAATGGCTTACAGAAGTCTGTTGACATTTTCTCAATATTTAATAAACAACGTTTTGATTAAATGTTGTATATTCACTCAATGACATTTAGCCTGCAGGGTTTATCATAATCATTATAGCAAAGCAACATCATGTAAACGGATTACTGACAGTAATCAGTTTTTTTATAAGCATGCAAGTGTAGTTTTCTGCCTGCCTCATCGGCAGAATCAAGCAGCATTTAACCATGAATAGAGCATTTTGAGGGAAAATGTCACCTCGCAGCGACTGAGAGTGATAGAGGATGACGGCACCTCCAGAGGTAAGAGTCTCCTCTGACCACTCACAGCCATGGAGCTCATTAAATGTTCAGGCTTTCCTCTTTTCTTATCAGCTTTTTCCTCTCAGCAAAACCCTTCAGGCCCAAATAGAGATTCAGTTCAAGCTATAAACTGACTGCATTCACACTAAACACATTTGTAGATGTTCCCTCGAACTCTGAAGTGCTTCCTCCTACAATCCACTTGGTTTGGACAGATGACAACAAGGGCATTTCTGCTCAGGTTTCAAGAAATTGCCTGCGAAAAGAAGTGAGGCAGTGCTCTGTGAAGGGAACCAAGTGAGCTTAATTAGAATGGATAATGTAAACCAGCTGCTGGAAGCACACTGCAAAAACAATGCAATAATCACAGGTAAAGAGTTAGTAGTCCTATTAAGACTGTCTTCATCTAAAAACTGGTTGCACTTGTTGTTTGTTAACGTGTACCAGACAAGCCATCTCTTGAGTCCGTCCAAATAAAACTCTCTCAAAAATAGCTCATTTTGATGCAAAACATGTTTGACTTTGGCACAGTGCATTTGCATCTTATTTCTTATCAACAGTCAACAGTTTATTTGACCAACCGCCTTGATATTTCCTAACCATGCCCAATTAGTTTATGTTGCACAAACTTTACTACAGAGTTGGCTGGTCAAAAAACGCTCATGGAAGGCAGTGACAAACTTGTTTTTACATTTAGATGTGAAGATTTGTTGGCACCATGACAGCTGAGATCAGAAAGAACAAAAATGATCTGCTATAGCTACATAAACATGATGTGTCATATAAATAAGTAAACAGATATGATGCATCATACTCTTATCTTGAGCTGAATGTGATCAGTCTGTAATCATATAAGCTTGTTAAGATGTGAATCATGAATCGAGCATGCAGGATGCTTTCACATCTCTGAGAGGGCTTCTGGCTGCAAACCTTTTTCAGAAGATGATAAATGAGGGTCATTGCTTGAAGAAACAGATGGGTCTCCTGTGACTCTCTGAGCTGACTCGACCCCTCAAAACCACACGAGAGTAAATCGGCCACAAAATGAACAGATCCAGTCCACCAACTGTATAAGGTTCCCCTGCTGCTGCTGCTGCAGGTGCTCTGATATCCTGGAGAGCAGCATAGGTAATCGCTCCGTTCAGTCCTCATTATCCAACAATCGTAAATGGATTTAGCGGTTGCTATAACACTTAACAATCGCCCTTTACAGATATGGGCAGACATGTACATTTTGCGTTATGTGAAGGCACATTGTAGTATATAATTCACTTAGCACCAGGCATACCAGTCACTGTGAATAGGCCCTTTAATTTTTCAGAAATCTAACTTTGTGACCTCATGTAGGAATTATTCTGTGTCTGTAACACAATTGTCATCATTTCCATCAGTTTGCTGGTTTTGTCTCCATATTCAAAAAAGAAAAGAACAAATGTAGTACAAAAGTAATCTGTTCTTGTTATTTATGCATCATATATTCCTGTGTTTCCCTGTGTTTGTTTGCTTTCTGCCTTTTGTTTTAGTTCTGCTCTGTTGTTCCCCTAAAGAGTTCATGCCGCTGTGTTACCTCTGCTGTGTTATTTTCATCGTCTTGTAATGAGAATGTGACATGTCGGCACACTCTCTGATTTGAAGACAATGATGATATAAAATTACAGTGTTTCACAGAAGAAAGGAAGCTATGATTTTTTTTTCTCTCTCTCTTTTCTTTTTAGCCAAGCAGAAGGCTTGAGAAATGTGGTTGCGATGTGTTTGAAAAGAGTTGCTCTTTCATCCTGTGATGTTCTGGTGCTATGACTCACTCAGAGGGGTCGACAGGGGACAGATGCCAGTTTCATGACCCAGTAATGGCATGTGAAATCATCTGTGGGTAGGATATGGATGATAAAAGGAGGAGCAATCTGAGGGGGAATTGGTAACTCCACTATATTAAGTAGGTTACTTGCTTTTCTTCACTTGTAAAAAAAAAAAATATATAACTCACTCTGTGTGTGAAAAGGTGCATACAAGTATATAATTGACACGTTTATTGGTGATGTTAATGAGGAGCTTTCAGGCCTGAATGCAGTTAAGGAGTCTAATTATCTCTCTATAATCCAAGAGGACATTTGATAATGGGGATATATTGACCTTATTACAATGGGAATGGTGGCTACAGTCTTCTATCTGAGACTATCTTTGGTGTGTATTAAGTTTTAACCATTGAGTCTTTGGAAAGTTTCACTCCTGTTTTATTAAAAATATGTAGTGTACCCTTCATGTAACAAGTTGGGAAGTGAAAGTGTGGATGTTGGCGTGGTTGATGGGCATGTAATGCTTCTGACTTTGATGCTGGATGCTGGATGACATAAGTTTGCATCCCATCAAACCTGCAATTAGTTTTTTTTTTTTTCCTTTTTATGAACTGTAACAATATTTCCCTAAACTTAACCAAGTGTTTTAGTCGCCTACCCTTAACCATATTTGAAATAACCATTCTATATTCTACTGTAGGACACTTATGGAACAAAAGTTTAATGACATTTGAATTTGTATTACATAACTCTAAGTCTAAAGAACATTGGTTATAGCGTCAGTGTTAGAGAAGTAAGAACCATGCTGGCAATACTTTCTGTTGATAGCGTAAAGCAATTCAGCAATTTTTCATAGAATTTGTCACTCCTGTTGTTTTCGTTTCTATTTTATTTTATTTTTTCATTTCCATTTGAGAAAAACCTGTTTGTGGATTCGCTGCTACGGTTTGAATCATGCAAGCAGAAAATTTTATGTTGCTCTGAAGTCGGTGAGCTACTCCTCAGTCCCATTTGTTCATACTTAAATTGTTTTGCATCTTGGCGATTCTGAATGATAGAAAATCGGGCTGAATTAGTTATTGGTCCAGTTCTTGTTTGCAATGCAACTAAAATACTAAAGAAAAGGTTTAAATTTGGTGGTTTTGAGGCAGGATCTGATGTCACAAGGAATGCTCATTTTTTGGGTGATTTGTAAATGGATTTACTGTATGTGAGTTTGTCTTCAGCAGACAGAATAATTTATCTGGTCTGATTCTAGCAGTATGACATCCCAGCTTTTCAGTTAAACTAATTTATGACTCTGAGATGAAGGAATGTGATTTTTGATGTAAAATGCATAATTTGTCTGCTACTTCTTTTGACTTTTAATGCTTTTTTTGGGATGTTCATACAGGGTGGGAGTAAAGGAAGCAGAAACCTGATTTGCAGGATTTTGTGGTGACTGGTGAGAGAAGAAGAAAGGCTTTTCGGAGTGACGGATCGGGAGAGATTAATGAGATCACGTACATGGATGATATAAATGGAGTGAGAGTCGTGGGCTTTAAAGGTAGCAGCAGGCATTAAATTCAATCAGCGGGAGCCTGTTGTTGAGTGTTTCATCTGGAAACAATGAAGCTGGTCTAAATGAAGCTGCAGACTGAAGGGGGAACCTTCTGTAATCAATAATGGTTCTTGTTGGTCTCGGCCTGCATTTAAAGAAAATGGAGCAATTCCCCTCTAGAGTTGGGCAATATATTGATAATATATCAATACTGTCATATGAGAGTAGATATTGTGTTTGATTTTGTATATTGTAATATTGTAATATAGCATTTTCTGAACTTACCAAACTGTTCTAGCTGTTCTATAATTTGCCTTTACCCAGTTTGTCATTATATCCACATCACTAAAAATCTCATTGTGAAAGTATTTTGTGAAAGAATCGATAGTCATCACTACAATTTTGTCGTAATATCGATATTGACATATTTGGTAAAAAATATCTCCCAGTCTGATTCCCCTCCACTGGGAAATGTTAGAGCTTTTCCCAGTAATGTAAGTGTTAATACTCCAAAAAGACCATTCTATTAAGGTATTAGGCACAAACACAATGTGGAGGCCAAATATGGTTTTAAAAAAACACCTGAAAAATACCAGGATCAGTGCTGAAAAGGAGACGCAGCGATCTGAATAGACAGCATGTTCTTTATTCTTGCCCTTTTCATTGTGTCCTTTAGGTTGTTAAAAGTTTCCTTGCGAACAAACATGTTTTTTTTATAATCATTTGAAATTCCTCACCAAAAGGCACCATGAATCACTAAACCTTTTTCAGTATTTTTGTGCTATTAATACTATATGAAAAAGATTAGGTAATGTGAAAAGGGCCGCTCATAGTGATGAACCCAGAGAGAATTGTCCCCCTGATGCTCCACAGAGCCATTATCCTCTTTTAGCTCATTGTTTTGGTTGTACTGCAGCAGGCAGCTATTTTTAAGCAAGCTAGCAAGCTTTTATTCACCGTCTGCACATCACCTGCTCAGCATCACAAAGGCAGACAGAAGAGGTTATCTAGCTGGTGAAGAAAGTGGAACATCTAGCAGCTAAAAATCTAACTCCTTAGCTGAAAGTGAATACTGGATTTAGAGTCATGACTTAAAATGAATGTTACTCTGTGTCTGCCGTATGTGTTAATACCGTTCTCAACCACATTAAACATAACTTTATAAGGCAGTGTGTGCCAGGCTGGAGCTGAGTTTCTTCTTTGTGGCCAAATAAATTAAGTAAATGCAGTTTCATAACCTAACAAATACAAAGAATCCATTTCCTATCTCATAAAACACTCGTAAAGTATTTTCCTGCAACTATCGACATGTAGAAGTACATTTTGGGGGACAGGTGCTCAAGTGGGGTAAAAAAGCGTACATTAATTCACATAACATATCTGTTGGATCATCTCATTGATCAGCAGACAGTGCAGCAACAATTCTGATGCAGTATGAACAAGCACATTGTGTATACACAGTGAGCAGAGGAACCAACCAGAGAAACTTTGATCAATTTTTACAATCAACAGGAAATCAATCAAACTGTCAAACTGCATCTCATCAGAACAACACTTTTACATTCAGGAAGTAATAATTCATCACGTTGACATCTAAGTCTTGTTTGTCAATAAATTCAGACTCTTTCTCAGAGTGGAAAACCTTCAGAGAATAAAAAAGAAAATAAAACTATTTTAAAAGTAATGAAAGATGTTGTTTATCATTTTAATACAAGATTGTGGAAGTAAGATCACTGCTTTTACCTTGTAACCGTGTGTGTTAGAAAGGATTGCTCTCACCTACTCTGTCTCATGTCCACATAATGTTAGATGCTCTGAGTTTTGGGACGAGCAGAACATGGTAAGATGTCATTTCCATAACATTATCAGTTGTGTTATCTTGCTTTAGCTGGACGGAGGAGGAAACTACAGAGACGGATATAAAGAGGAGGAAGAGGGTTTCATATCACCTTTAAAGATGGCTGGCAGAGTGTGATTTAAGTGCAGGGCATAACGGGTGGGGTAGCTTTAATAGAGCCTGTAGCTAATTACTCTGATGACATCTTAAAGCCTGTCTCCCCCAAAAGCCCTTGGAGCCTGAATACTGCGAACAGAAGAGCTGCTGACACAGGAGGGGAGGAGAAGAGAGGAGAGGAAATGAGATAAGAAGTGGGGGGAGGTGAGGAGAAGAGGAGAGAGGAGAGTAGAGATATCAAGATATGACTGTTTAGACTATTAACCACATCATGCATATTTATTTATTTCAGTTGCCTGACAGAGAAACTAACCAGCCTACCAGAGTTCACTCATTTTCATTGATGTAGCTATTTTATGCCAGACTGGCTCGCTTGCTGTTTAGCTTAATGGTAGGCTATTAGTTAGGCTGGCTGTGTTGAGATGTTTTTAATAGTAATAATAATAGTAGTCATTTCACAATAGTGGTAAACAATGCCATGGCTTAAGGCAAACATTTTCATTACTTGGCTGTCACCACTCGAGGCAGGTCAGGGAGACGTGGATCAGGCTTCTCCACAAGGTGCTCAATTTGTGTGCGTTAATTGTGGTGTGATGTGTGACAGGGGTAGTTGAAGTGGGAGGGGCAGGGGCTCATTAGGTCTTGTAGAATTAGAACTCAAATGCCATAGTTGGGCATTACAGTACACTTTAAATTGAAATTTGATACCACGTTTAAAGTCACATTTGAGTCACATTTAAAAACTTAAATATAAAACGAGAGAAATAAATGGGGGAAAAAAGAAAAGGCTACTTATTTAGTCAGTTTCCAGTCATCATAACAGACTACTTTCAAAAAATTATAGAAGAATCAAACTCAGTGCTGAGTTTGGAGGAATGAAAGATGTTAGTTGGTGGAAAGGTAGTAGGTTAACTTGTATCCTGCATATGTTTTATTACTATTATTAGTAGAATGTATCAATGTGTCTGTATGCGGACAAAAAACAGAAACATGTTGAGAAATAAGGAACTTACCCTGTGACAATGACCCAGTCTCACAATATAGATCATATGAATTTCATTTGATATAATATAACCATGGTGACGAATTAAAGTAAAGGATGTAAAGAATTAGCAAACTTTCATTGCACTCTACCCACTGAGACAGAGAGAGAGAAAAAAAGAAAGAGTTCACTGTTATCCTGTCATGCGGTACCCTTATTACCCCCACACATCCACATACATACCCATCTCCTGTCACCGGAGACTGAAACCAGTTTTTCTCTCCAGGTTTTTTCTGTACAACCCTGAAGGGTGAAGTGTTTATATCTGAGCAGTCCTGTAGATTATCATAATAAATCTGATCCAGGGCTCTTTTTTTGATGGGGGAGCATGTTATAACACGCTTACAAAATACTTTTGGCTGCGTTATTTTCCCATGCCAGAAGGTAGAGTGATTTAGCTCAGGAGCTGTACTCTTGTTTTTAGTTTTTTTAGTTTTTGCTCTTATTCTGCTGCAGGCTAGATGTGCAATGTGGTCATTTACACACACATGTAATAAAACACACACAGATACCCTGAACACTGGAAATCTCATTTGTACGATTGTGTTGCTGCCAAACTCTCAGCCACCTTCCCTCCCACAGCTGCTCAGCTGAATATGCCATCATCTTGTCCTACTGTAACCTTATGCTGAGCTACATGCACGCCTATGCAATCATGCATACGTACAACACACTGATTAACACACAGCATCATCTTTGTCTTCCATGTGAGTAGCGTGATATTCCCCTCTGCAGTAGGAGCGGGAGTACATCTGACAGCCTCCTCACCCGTCCTTCCCCCTTCCCCCTCTCCGCTGCTCCTCAGTGGCTCTATAAGATATTTATAAGCATTTTGATAGTTTTCTTCCACTCTCTATCATCCGAGGTGAGTGCTGTCATGTCAGATTACTCCATGAGACCTGCCGTTGCTCTCCCGCTATTCACTGAAGACTCCGGCGCACTGGCATGTTTCTGTTTAGACCCACATAGGGTTTGTTCTGAATTATTAATTGTATTCATGTCATTAACCAGCTCCACACAGCATCCGCAGCCAGGGAACTCTAGCTTAACAGGGAATAGTACCAGCAAGACAGTGATTAAATCTCAGCAGATGTAGCTGAAACCTTCTGCTGCACTTCAAAAAATAAACAAATTAAAAAAAAAACTAAAAAAAAACTTGTTATTAATGCAGCTTAGAACATCGAGCTTATGTAAAGGGGAAAATCGGTTTTCATCATACTATTAAATTCTTGTGAAATGTTAACTCTTGTACATGAGATAAAAGTATAATTCACATACAGAGCTTTACACCAGGGGCTTAATTTGCCCCCTTTGGGTTTATTTTGGTGTCATGACCACTGGTAATATAGCGTATCCTGGCCAAAATACTCACGTGATACATAGATAGTATCTATGGCTACAGTACAGCAGCACTGGATCCATGTACAGCAGATAGCATCCATGCATCCAGCTTACATTAGCTAACTGGACTCATAGCAAGTAAACTAAAGCTGGAACCGGCTGCATGATTATGAAAGCCTATGCACCACCAACATGAACATATTTTTTTTAGTCTTGATAAAAGAGGGCAGTAAATAACTGAAAACAAGATAACTGGGCTATGAGAAGAGTTGCAATACTGGCCAGCCCCAAATATACAGCAAGAACATACTGTACAGACTTGCATGTTACTGTACTGAAAAAAGAAGCTGACATGCTTCAAAAACAGTTTGCAGTTGCTAAATTGTGTAGAAAAGGCAAAGCAAAGGAGGAAAAACTGCAAATGTAGATGGTGGATATGGTGGATGGAGACACAAGGCTTGTAAACGTATAGAAATCTTGAGGAGAGATAAAAGTGGGGTGAACTTCAGATTACCTACAGCTCTGAACTGACACCTGGATGGGGGGCCATTTAAAGACACAGGAGTTAAAACAGCCTGTATCAGACAGAGGCTGAACAGGAGCTGCATAAAGGGCCAGTATAAGTTAAATAAGGATATTTCTGGACTGTAAATAATGCAAAGATATTCCAATAGAGCTCCAGAATATGAATATAGACTAGGAAATGTGCACAATACATATTTTAAAGATTTTGTGAATGTAAACAAGTAGCTTGTCAACTAAAAAATAAAAGAACAATAGATTGCTACATTGTAGGTTTGATTGCTGATGTTAACACATGATTGTGCAGTCTGACTTCATATAATGCAACTGCTCATGTGAAAACGCTACTGCATGCATTGAGCTTGCCTCTTTTTTTTTTCCTTTTTCCTTCGACTCTCTCTCACACACATAAACACACAAACACACACACACACACACACACACACACACACACACACACACACACACACACACACACACACACTGGTGCAGATAGAAAATGGGTTTTGCCAGTGACAATAAGAGATGAATGGAGAAGTGCTCGGAGTAAATGAGGTGATTTCCATGATGAAATAGAGCGATAAAAAGGCATAGGAAAGATCGCTTTTCCTCTCTCCTTCTCTCCCTCCGCTTTGTTGGCCGCCCATTCATCATGACATCAGAGTGAGGGAGCGCACACACACACACACACACACACACACACACACACACACACACACACACACACACACACACACACACACACACACACACACACACACACACACATACACATACACACACATGCAATAGATGAAGTGGAAATTGACTGCTGAACTGAAATCATCCAGAGGAATGCAGGTTTAAGTTCTGTGATACTGTAGATCACCCTTAGGTGACCTTGAAGTGAAGAGGGTGATGTCACTCCTGAGCTTTGAGCAGCCACCGGGTGTGTCAGCTCGCGTGGATAAGAGCCTTCTGTGAACTCATGAGGATTGAAATAAGCCAGCAAGGAATTATTAAATGGACAAAGGCAGGAAGCAAGGGCAAAACCAGGAGTACTGATGCAAATGTACAGTACCTGTATGAAAGTCATTTTTGCCCTGCTAGGTGAGAGGCTAAAAGATGGCAATGTCAGGGGGTTAATTGGTCTGTTAAACGCTTTGGTCCAAGATATACTGTATTTTATTTTTTATTTAGCCTTTATTTAACAGGTCAGTCCCATTGAGATCACAGATCTCTTTTACAAGGGAGACCTGGCCAAGATAGCAGCAATACAGTTACAGTATTAAAAGAAAGAAAAAAAATCAGACAACAAATAATTAGCCAAATAAAAACATACTTATATAAAACACTTGCATACAATGTATCTATGACAACTGGTCTGATTACTATGTCATTTTAGATTTTCAGCCATTTCAAAAGCAACACCAATTTCCATAAATGACAAGATATCTCAAAAATAACAGCAAGGTTCCTAAGAAATGTGCTGTGATATTCATATTATGTTAATATGGATGTATCATAAAGGATAATCCCTTTCAATTTTGGACACTCATTACCTTTTCTTTGCTTCACTGAAAAAAAAAAAAATCATCATCATTTGAATCCAGCACAAATACCAAAAACAGATTTGCTGTTGTATTATAAAAAACAGTAATTGTTTTGGACTGTTGGACTACTTTCTGACATTTTATAGTAAAACCAATTCTCCAGCTATCTAACTATAAAGCATGTATGTATGTGTGTATGTAGGTCCTTTGCATATCTTGAGATCCATTCATCTAATATACTTCATAGTTAAGGTGTGTGTTGCTTGAGGCCTAAGGATGTGCAATATTGAACTTGGTGCAATTTGAACCTGTGCCACTTTCAATATTAATAAACTCTGAATAAAGTAGAGATCAACGAGCTGCTCTCCTTTGAAGCAGTGGGGTGGGACTTATGAGCTCTGAAAAAGAGAGACAGGCTGTGTAAAGCATGTGAATGACAGAACCAAGATGCTATTTTCTGATTATATCACAGCAGTTAAAGCACAAATAAATAAACATCAAATACTCAATAGGTGATATACTATGGAGACAGATACTCTTGTTTCCTGTTTGATTTTCCTCATCTGCATTTCTCCTTTTCATTCATTCATTACATTCAACTAATGCAGCAGTGAATACAAAGAACAACAGGACAAATTGTGTTATTTTTCGTTATGTGTGAATACTATGTTTCATGTGTGGCAGTTGAGAGTGAGGGAGCAGTGGAAACCTTTCTCTGAAACAGAAAGCCTGTGAATGCGATAAATGACCTACCAATCAGTGGTCTGCAGTCAGCTTTTAGTATCAGCTTGAGAAAAAATGTTCACATGGTGTGCTCTAAAAAGAGAAAAGCAGACAGTGACAACAGAGCTTTTAATCAAAAGTCTTAGTCTACTTCCCACTGGCAGTTCGAAACCAGTATGTCTCATAAGCACAAATCATTTGAGCAAATATACCCACCCAAATGATCCGAACTGAAACCACAGACAGTAAATGATTTAAGAGCCTAATATGAGCGGCTGCTTTTATTTTATTTTTTATTTTTTTAAAAAGCTCTTTATGTATTTTATTTTTAATGCAGTCTTCATTAAGCTTGAAATTAGGAAATAACATGTATTCACTATGACAGTACCTAACATCTGTGTATAATAAAATATTAGTTTCTTTTATGTTGTACATACTCATTCATACCTCACAGCAATAGTATTCATTTCAGTATTAATACTGAAGCTGTATTACTGGAGGCCGATCAATCACCCTGTTCCGTTTGAATGGGCACTGCACTAGTTTGATTAATAGTAAACATAATTGAGATATTATTAAATAATGAAAATACTTATTTATGGTCAGAAGATGATCCTTGCTTTTTGTGAACTCACAGCCTTTTTACAATTTCATTTCGCACACATTTATTGCTAGATATAATGGGTTAATTGCCATGACATTTCCTGAGCTGATTCAAGCTCTCCAGATGAAGAGTCCAATTGATTTTCTTTGTTTCCATGTCCTGTTCTTCTCCCAACTGGTCAAGGCAGATG
This sequence comes from Scomber scombrus, assembly GCF_963691925.1. Classification (NCBI taxonomy): domain Eukaryota; kingdom Metazoa; phylum Chordata; class Actinopteri; order Scombriformes; family Scombridae; genus Scomber; species Scomber scombrus. Next base: position 32,057,863 of record NC_084970.1, on the reverse strand, counting down.
GCTGCCCACCTAGAGCCCAGTTCTGCCTGAGGTTTCTTCTCGTTAAAGTGGAGTTTTTCCTTGCCACTGTTGCCAAGTGATTGCTCATGTGGGAATGTTGGGTCTCTTTAAATAAAATGTAATTAATTTAAAGTATGGTCTAGACCTGCTCTATGTGAAAAGTGCCTTGAGATGACTTTTTTTGTGATTTTGAACTATATAAATAAAGATTGATTGATTATTAAATACCATCCTGAGATCAAACTTTACAGATGTAGTCCACCTTGCAACAAAGCCCCCACCATCTGACCCCACTGGTCTGCTTTAAGAGTTCTTTACTATTGTTCCCATTCACGGTCTACTACATCCCTTTGTCAGTAAATGCAGCTGTTTTCTGTTGCCCAGAAACAAGACGGACACATGTGGACAGGCAAAGCCATGTGATTACAGTTGAAGGTAGTAAGACCACCCACATGAATGAAACATGAACACCCACTAGCAAAGGACAAAATATTCAGTTGCATCAGTGGTGTTTCATAAATTGGTGTGCATTTGGCATCTGTTGCCATTATATCTCCTGTTGTTTTGCCACCAATGAAGGATTACTCTAATGATTGTGATTGTCTTCTGACTGCACATAGACACAGTTCAACTGGAATCCGTCTTAGACAACCTCTGTGTCTGTACCAAAGTAGTAAAATAGTATTTGTGTACACCAATCCTGTATTTGGACTGACATCCCATCATGAAAGCATCCTCATACTATGTTAGACTTGTATATTTGCATTTTACGTTTGATTAGTTTCATTAGTGAATGTATGCTGGTAGAAGTTGTTGAAACTGAAGTATGGTAAAAGGCGTGTAAAGAAACAACTAGCTTGAGGGGATGCAGGAGACTTTGGTCATTTAAACCATAAGTCTTTATTGTGACAAGCAACACTGGCTGTGATTAGGAGTTTTTGGCAGGTTTGAGGTGATGGATGTCAAAACATTGTCCCACTATTCCTCTGATCAAGCAGAACTTGGGGAAGAGTGGGGATGTTTTTAATTTAACAGCTTGTGTTTTACCTGCAGGTTATTTTCCCCGAAGGGATCATTTATATAAATTTTTAACAAAGAAGTGATGTGATTCTCTTCTCTCCAGCTGTGCCGCGTGTTGACAAACAGCATGTTTAAGAGTTGCTCCCTTACTTTAGACCTGTCACTGAACAAATTAGAGCACACTATAGGGAGCTGACATGATGAACTTTCTAGTTCTTGTCCAAAAGTTAAAAAAAACCTGATTCAAAATGAATATTTGTAATGTAATAGCTACAAAAAATTAAAAATAAAAATCCAACCCTACAGTATAGCTATGTTTGTTGTTGGGCTGTTGCAGGTAAAACATCACTAGCATGACAGGCTGAAATGAGAATGGTCAAGGAGAGTGAAACAGCACAACAACAGCATTTTCAATACTGCTGCTATTACCCCTAAAAAGGGAAAGATGACATAAGTTGGATAAGAGAGAAGGTACAGTGGCTGAAAGAGCTCAATGCACTGCAAAAAAAACACAAGCAAATGAGGAAAACATCTTCACCACATTGACAACACAAATGTTGCATTTAGAAAAAAAAAAAACACTGAAAATTGATGAAGCAAAGGCAAATTAAGAAACATATTCACTAAGCTGGCAACACACATCAAAGAAACATTCTACAAATACAGAAAAGACACGAAAGTACAGTCCCGCTGTTATGTTAATGAAGTTACGACACAATAGAATCATTTCCAGGGGACACTAAATATGTGTGAATACACTGGTAATGAATAATGTGCTAACACGAGAGGTGAAAGTATATGTCAGTTTAGTACCTTAGAAATGCTGAGGCACATAATCATTTTATAGAATATCGTTAGACAAATGTAGAATATTTAACTTTTTCAGACATGCAAATGAAAGAAGAAAAATGAGAAAGTGCACTGAGTTACAGAAGCTGACGAAACAACAACTAACCAGGAGTTTTTATAAAATCCCTTAGTGACATTTAGAGCTAAAAGAAAGTTAATAGAAAGGATTTACATTTTCACTCGATGAAAGTTAATCGAATAGTTAATGAGGTGGTTCTTCCACTGGGTACTGCATTGTGGGGAGCTGAAACTATTGGAAAGAGTCCATTCAGCTCCTGCAGGGCCCCCCTCTCTCTCTCTCACTCTCTCTTCCTGTTCCACTTTCTCCCATCCCCCCACTCTCTATACAATGACAGAACTTCCTTCCCTTAATATTGAAAGAGAGTTGTCACCTCCCATCATTAATCTCTGTCTGCCCCCTGAGTTCTTTGTCCTTGTAGAGAAGTCTCAGACACACACACACACCCACACACACACCCACCCACACAGACACACACATACACAGACACAGACACGTGCAGTGTGTCACGTCGTACACTTTCCTACAACTCTCTTACTCTCAGGTAAAGTCCTACAGTGTACGACTTGTGAAAAAAGGATGAGGAAAATGGCTGACCCAGCACTCGGCTGAGTGCTCCCTGTGTCTCACCGCCGTACCCAGAGACAACCCCTCCCCTCGGGGGTGACAGAAGTTCACTGCTGGGGGTGAGGACAGAGGACAGAAAAGGACTATAGCAGCTAAAAGAAGAGAGTTTACAGCAAGACAGTCAGAGAAACAAACTCAGAGAATCACGAAATATAACAATTCGCAACATTTTAAATAACTCATTGACATGCATCTTAATATCATGAACATGATTCCATCTGTATATTTACCTTAAGCCGATGAAATTCAGTGTATTGCAAACATTTGCTTAGGACTCAGCACATTCTTAAATTGACCTTCCTCTTAACAAATACATATATTGAGGTAACACAAAGTTTACCCATTTTAAGTGTGAAACAGTAATTTGATCAAGGCTACAAATCTGAACTGTTGAGAAATCAGCACCCGAAATACTGTAGAAATGAGAACAAGTTGTCTTTACACTGTTTGAAGTTGTCTTGTAAAGTTGTTATGAGTTTTTCTAAAGTGGAGTGCAGTTAATCTACTGAGCCAGCGTTCAGTCTTTCCAATTAAAACTTTATCTTTTTAGCCAGTTAATGCAATTATAATGAATGGTTTAAAGTGATGTGTGATATGAAGAGCAGTGAGGTCACACAGGAAGGAGATAGTTGGACAAAGGCAGAGGATTTGGGATAGCTTATTCGTGACCTTTGGCCAGAAGGACTGAGCTGGTACACAAAACCAGAGAGCTTTGAAATGATCATCTCTGTAGCCAATAAATGTCATTTATTATCAGGCCTGAGCATTTAGCATGACGGGAATCTACTATGGTCATTTATACTGAAACCTTGAAATCAGCCTTAGCTCAATTCAACCCCAGGTTGGTTTAAAAGATGTCCGATTTGTGTTAATGTCACCTCTCACGGTGAAGGAACAATTGGCACATTATTTGTGTCCGCAAAATGTCATCAGCTTTTTAGAGTTTGTCCTCATTTTACGTGAGACTATTTTCCCCCCCGACAGGGCAGCGACGGCAGACCTGCTGTTTCACTCCCACACAGTAAATGATAGCTGACTGTATAAAAGATGTCACTGCCAATTGAGAGCAAATTTGTTTCCAGACACACATGCAGCTTGTCTCCGTCCCACTGTCTATGGCATTTAATTGCACTTGATATTTAAGCACTGGAGCAGATCACATTACAAGTGGCTCTTCCTCCTGTTTGTGCTGGCGGCGTATTCCATTATATGCTCCTCATTTCCCTAGCTGTCCTTCAGACTGCGTTGAATGTCAGCTGCTCGGGGCATCGGGATTCTGTATCAATCATAAGAGTTGAGGCGGCTACAGTGAATCAGTAGCTGATAGCATCAGTGCAGGCAGAGTAAGGGAAGCAGGGTCTGCTCAGCACAGGTAGATAGAGCTGTGGCGGGTAAAAGGACACGGGTAGACGAGCCAAGGCAGACTGCAAGTCACCTCTGGATAAACTTAGAGGCAAAATAAGAGATTTAGAGAGAGAAATTAATGAGAAATTGAATACAGAAGGTTGGAGGGGCTGTGACTATTACACTGCAGGTGGATACACAATTCATTTCTAGCTGTCCTCTACCAATTATCATTTCATTAGTTTTTCTTTCTTTAGGTCACCATAATCCTAAAAAGTGTCAACTTCTCGTCCATCGCACTGAACATTTAAGTTGCATTAATCCAATTGTCTGTGTCAGGTTAGAGGGGCAAAGATCATTTTGATGGGAAAGGAATGCATGGATGCTGTAAAAAAAAAAAAAAAAAGAAATTCAAAAAATGTGCTTCTTTGCTTGTGGCATTAAAAATATACATCATTATTGTGCACCCATGATGTGACAAAATGTATCATTGAAAGTTGTTTACTAGTGAGCTTTTTAAAAAATGGTGGTAATTTGGGGAGGGTTCTATAATATTAAACAGTTTGTCCTTTCTTGTATGCAAACATTAGTCAAAGTTCTCTGAAAAAGCATCCATCCATCCACACTTGCATTCATTCAAGACAATATTGTAAAGATTCATCCAGAAACAGATGAATTTGAGGATGACTGAAGTTAGTCAGTGTCAACATAACAAGGTCTTACTGAGTAAAATAATAGAAATAAGGAAATCTGAAAGAGTTTGCATAATAATGAAGACACATTGTGACATTGTGAGAGTTTGAATAAGGAAGATATTTATGAAATCAAGCCTCTGAATTCAGATTATATTTTAAAGCGAAGATAATGTGAAATTTCATGTGAACTGCTTACATCTGAAAGAGTGAAGAGACAGTTACATGACAGTTATTGAAAACCCGTACAAACAATTAACAGCTTGACTTTATCAGAGTTAATGTGTGTGAAATGACAGAAGGATCAGCCTCAGGATGAGAAGCGGTAACTTTTTAGTTCCCTCCAGGGAAACAAAGACAATACTTCTATTCCTTGATGGATCATTCATGCAGCATGTTTTCCATCAGTCCCAAAGGTTGAATTTGTGTCTGTACTCGGAAAAAATGAAATTAAATAAGTCTATCTATTGAAACTGGAGATACTACAGTAAAATATACTGTAAGTAAAATCAAATCAATACATGCTGTAAAATCAATAAGCTTCAATCTTGATTAAACACACTTTGTGGTATAATGAGCATAAATTGAGCAGTATGATGCATCTGCATGCATCTGTTAAACAACATGTTGTTCATATACACAGGTCATACACACGATTTCCCAAGACTTATTATGATGCATCTTCCGCTCTGTTTTTTTGGAAGTGGGCTGTCTTGCAGCTGGCAGAGCAGATGACAACCGTAGATGTTGCCAGAAACAGATGTGGTACCTCCTGTATGATTGGTGTATCACCAAAGTTAGTTGTCAACATGCTGTCTTAAAAAAATAGGAAGACCTGTGATGTAGAGAAACGGCAGTGAACATGTGTTTGATGCAGTTGTCACAAAGACAGGAGCTAGACTGTCCGCATCGTCTGTTACATTTGTTTGTTTCTTTTGATCCATATCCTAACACGAGTCACTGTTGTTGAGGTTGAGAATCCAAATTTGTTTATAAGATGATTTTTTTGAAAGAATTTGTGTGCAGAACAGGACAAGGTTTTGTTGTGAGATGCACTTAATCATTTTATTTGAAGACAGAAAAAAGTAACTGTTTTCTCCCTCTTCTATGTTTAACCCAAAAGGACAAACAACCATCGCAAAACTTTAACGTTTGAGGTAAAAAATTTGAAGGAAACTGACAAAACTGTGAGGCTAAGCAACCTCATGATGATGAAGTCTTTATGCTAAGCTAAGTTAAGCGCCTCCTGACTGTAGCTTCATATTTAATCAACAAATATGAGAGTAGCATCTACCTCCTCACCTAATTCTCAGCAAGAAAGTAAATATGTGTATTTCTCAAAATGTCAAACTGATCCTTAGAGGGTTAGGCTGTAATAGAAAAGTGTCTTCATGCAACCTGAGGACATGTATGTGTGTGTTTTTATGCACGTGTTGGAACATGAGAGCAGCTCCACTGCCATCTGTCTGGAGGATTCGACCTCTCCTCCTCCTCCGCTGTCCTCCAGCTGCTCTCTGCTGTCAGGTGGAACCAGAGGGGCTGGCCTTAATTATTGGGAAGAGGTTGACTGTGACACTGACACAGGACGTGGCGATGGCGTCTTGAGGCCAGGGCTGAACAGGGCACGCCTTGCTCCCTGTTGCTGCATTCTGAGACAATGAGAGCCATTGCAGACCATCTGCTGCTTCTGCCCTCCCAACAGCCCCGGGCACGGGGACAAATAACTCATTGTGTGTGTGTGTGTGTATATGTACATGTGTGTGTGAGAGGGAAAGAGAGAGTGCTACTTCTTCCATCCTCCCCTTCAGCTACTCTATCGTCACTTTGCTGTTTCTCCCGCTGGGCTCCCATGCTGACACATCTACCTTTCAGGAAAATGGGGCACAGCAGCAACGGGGCATGTAAAAACATTTACAAACTCAATTAAAAATGTAAGAGTCTGTGAAAAATCCTAAGGAGACAAAATGGAGCATAACGTCTTGCTTAAAATGTATTTTTAGTTTCACCCCAAAAACTAAATATTCTTAGATTGTTGATTTGAAAAGGATTTAGCTGTCAGGGTGGGTGATATCAGTAAAATCACACTTATAATCACAATGTTAGATTTTCATTTTATATTATAATTATGTCTCATGTTCACATAATCATGCAAAATGATGTCTTAAAATGTTGAATTATTATTAGTACACATTAAAGTACACCAAACTGCAAGATAAAGTATGATTAAACCAATGTTTTATTTTCAACATTACCTACTGTAATATGTTATGATATGATTGCACTCTATTTAATCTATCAGCAATTTGGTGTGCTTTTAATTCTTTACAGACATAGTAATGAAATAATTAAGATAAAATCTCCAATTCTAATTACAACTTGATTGGATTACTTTAACTTTGATGCAACCAATGAAGGAGCTAAATCATGGAAAAGTACCAGAAAGCACAAAACTATCAAAGCTCATGTTTTAACCATGACACACGCTCATTGTTTGGCTTCTCGCGGATGTGAACTGAAACTCTATGTAATGTACCATAACATATTCATTTCAACCATCAACACGTCGCTACAGTTAGTTACTCCCAGGATCTGCAAACGAATAATCCACAGAGTTAACTTCTCTTTTCAGTTTTTCTTTTCCTTTTTGCTCCAACTTCCCACATAAACTCACAAACACTTTTGAGCAGCTAATTTTTAGAACTGATTTTCTAACATCCACCGTGACTTCCAAATTAAAACAGAACTCAAGATAAAACCTAATGTGACATCCACATTTTACACTTTGTGCCCTCACGCGAGTATTTTGTCAGCATCTGCTCCAGGTAGCATCTGCCTCTGGATGGGAATAACAATGAAGCTAATTAAGCACTCCACACTGTGTTGTCAAATATTTATACCGTAATATCAAGTTCTCCTGTCAAATGATTACTGCCTGTCATCGGTGAAGTCACAACAACTGAATTGTTGTTTCCTTGATCTCTCACAGCTTCTTTCTGTATCTTCATCTCTGCTTCTGTAGGGATATTCTGTCTCTTTCACTTTCTGTCCATGCTTCCTCTGTTTCTCCATCTTTTTTTCTGTCTGTTTTTGTTCTTTTCCCTCTGTTTCTATCGTTGTTTTCCCTCTGTTTCCTCTCTGTCTGTTTCTGCCCCTGTTCATGTTTGTCTATCTGTCTCTCTTCATCTTCCTCTCGTCATTTTCCATGATGTGCAGTCAAAAAGATGGAACTTTTTTTTTGTTTTTGTTTTGTTGTTAATTTATCATAGTAACCAAAAAACATGAAACTCTCAGCACAGCAGCTCTGCACCTCCTCATCTAGCTTTATTTTTTTCCTTCTTTTTCCCCGTCAGCTACAAGGAGAACGGTGACTGATGGGATGTCAATTAGGTTGTTAGCTGCGAGGCATCACCGTTACCTAGCAACTGTTCATTAATAGTTGAATCTGGCTAATAATCTGGCACATACCTCATATCTGGACCTGCATAATACTATGTTGATGACAAAAATGTATGTGTGTGTGTAGATATTGTATGTATATATGTATGTATGTATGTGTGTGTGTGTGTGTGTGTGTGTGTGTGTGTGTGTGTGTGTGTGTGTGTGTGTGTGTGTGTGTGTGTGTGTGTGTGTGTGTGTGTGTGTGTGTGTGTGTGTGTGTGTGTGTGTGTGTGTGTGTGTGTGTGTGTGTGTGTGTGCTTGCATGCATACATGTTGCAGTAACCTGATACAATGAGAGTCCATTCCAGCCATCTGCTGCTGCTACCTACCAAAAGTATTGCGCACAGGGACAATCAAGGTTGTGCATGTGTGTGTGGGACTGATTCAGCTGATAGAATAGTAATGTATGCTGGCCAGGGCTGGTGAGAAACCCCCCCCCAAAAAAAAAAAAAAAACTGTGATGGATCTGATGGAAACAGAGGGTGACTGATTTAAGCAAAATACACACTCGAGCATGCATCAGACTGACAGTAATAGGTCAAAAAATTGCGTCTGCCTTTCGGGGGCTTATTTGTGGGTAATGCAGATATATTTTCACCACATTACCAGCTGAGGAAGTTTTAGAGCACATTTTGTGAGCCTGCTTTTTGTCAGCAACTTCTGTAATTCATATTTATGGTTCTGGTTGTTTTAAACTGGGTTTAATCAGCAGGACGAAGTTTAAAGATTGTGTCTGTGTGACGTTGGATAATAAGTGCTTTGTGAAGGCTTCATTACTCCTGTTAATCTCTTAATATTCAGAAAAAAAAGTCAATTTCATTTCTTAATCATGATGGATGATCTGATGTTGAAGCAGACTGGGCCATGTCTCGTAGCGATGATGCACTGAATGCAAACTTGATTCGTGACATTGTCCAGTGAATATAAAGAGAGCATTGGACACAGTGTCAAATCAGTGAGATTTAACTGTGTATTTATAGATACATGTATGCATTTAATGCATGGTTTAAATTTGTTTATTAATTTGAAAATGTCGGAAATTTGAAAACAAGTTTTTATGTTTGGCTGAGGTGGAAAAGTTATATTAATAGATTTGTGATGACCAATAAGGAGATTGTATTGTTCCTCAAATGAATACATGAAACAGACAAATGCTGTATTTCCATACATTAGCCACATGTTTTTTCATCGTTTGAGCTCTGACTGACTACATCATCTTGTTACATTATCTTGTCTTATTCTGGTTTAACCCTTACATACTGTTCAGGGTCTAATTTGACCCATTTTTTACATTTTAAAGAAAAGAAAAAAAACACCTTAACTTTTTTTTTTTTTTTGGTCAGACATTTGATTACTTATCCTGATGTGATCCAGAATACACAAAATTATAAATATTTCACTTTTCTAAAAATGTTGATGTGCTGATACACATTTACATACACTGTGTTTTTGACTCATATTTATTAAAAACAAATAAAGAAGGCACTCTCTCTGCTCTCTGAAAGCTTCATCAAGGATTAATCACCAATTTATCAATGACTGATGAGGTCATTCATGAATGATTTGTGGTTCCTAAATTATACAGTATATGGAGACTAATTATACGTTGACACTGTGAAATACCTGAATATGAGAAGTATGTAAAGGTTAACAGCACCAGACTGAAGAATTAGTGCAAGTAAATGATTGTATTTATTAGCCCAATTTGTATTATTTGCATCACATTAGTGGATAGAAACGCACACCAGTTAGCATTTTCTGGAAATTTGGTTGGATTTGAACAGAAACTTTGCTATTGACGAACCACCCATTTCATCACTTTAGCTGGAGGACTTGTTTGGTGTGTTTTGTCAATTTTAAAATGTTTTGTGTTGTCAGGTCTGAAGGAACAATCAGTCAGGTTTGGGCTGAAAAATCAAGCCTAATCTGTGGTTCAGAAAGCAGAGGTACACTGATTTCTCCTTGCTAATCACATGCAGTGTATTTTTCTGATTACAAGTATTGGTCTACAGTACTCAAATGGTACTTGTGTCCTGAAAAAATAAAAAATAAAGTACTGGTAAAACATGAGTATCTGGCTCAGCCCAACTTTTGGCAGCCTTTGTGTCTATTCTGCTATGTCAACATCTGTGTTTACCTCTCAGCTTCTTTCCCCATCTCCATACTCAACAGCATCTGCAGCGCTTCCTGATTATCAGCCTGTCACTTGAACAACTTTTGTGTTTGTGTGCCTGCTGGAGGATCCCCATGTGTGCATCCCAGCCTGTGTCTGTGATTAGTTTGTGCGTTTGTAAGAACCTGCATTGTATGTGTGTGTTTTCTAACAAGCTCAAGGAAAACTGTGCCTGTAGGTTCAAATAAAGCCAGCAACTATTGATTATTTTTGTATTCTACTGGATATTCTGACAAGCTAATTGTGTAATTACACAAATGAAAAAGACTTTTCTCAAATTCCTACCTTCTCCAATGTCTGTGTTCACTGCTCAACTACACCAGTCACCTCTGTGTTGGCAGTGACAGAGACTGTGTGGCGAGACAGGAGAGATTAACTAAAGTCTGGATCAAGTTTTGAGCGACAGTTGGACTGATATGAGCTGATAGATTCTCCCTTCCTGTCACAAATGGTATCTAACACACACAAGAAAATCAGGCTACCTGTAAACATTATATTCTACTCTTTATACCATGTTTAATGGTCTCTTGTACCGAAGTAAAAAAAAAATGAGGTTGTTGAGTTGAATGATAAGGCACAAATAGTATGATAGATTTTTGGTCTTGGCTTCAATGGCAGTGTTGCGTCAAGTGTGACGAAATATCTACAATTTCTTAGAAGTCAAACCTTAGAAAATATAAGAAAACACAACAATTTTAATTTCAACAATTATGCCAGCTTGCATTATTATTTAGAGATAATTGGAAAAAGTGATGCAGAAGAAGGTACGTGTGTGAATTGCTGCTGAGTTCAATCAGCAGGTGAGTGCAAGTATTCACAAGCTGGGACAATAATTCAGTCCAATTCAAACAGTCAGAAAGTCTGTTTTAGTTATTCCCCATGTCACTCTTCCAAATACCCAAGCAAACACTGCCTTCAGTCAACATTATGTAGACCCTGAGAGGCTGGGCATGTTAACTGGCCAGGTTTCAACAAGTCTGTTGAAGCCCTGATATTGGAAGTAGGTGATCGTCACAGTATCACAGTACCTAAACTCATCTAAAATGCCTTGAGACCTTGAGATGACTTTTGTTGTGATTTGGCGCTATATAAATAAAGATTGATTAATTGATTGATTGATTGACCTCCAGAGTATAAGTCTACAACTTGGCTTCTTGACCTATAGTGCATGACTTTAACTATTAGTTGAACGTGTAATGCCCCTCAATCCAATTGTATCCACATCAGGTGATCCGTGTTTCAAATTTTGCGTTATATGTTGCTTTGTATTGCTGTCTGGATGAGTTAGATTGTAGTTCTGACTCATTATCCATGCAGATAGTATTTCATTGTGAAACAGACACTGCTGTAGTGGATTGTGTCTGCCTTCTGTGATAAATATCTCTGGGCTTTGACAAAGCAATTTCAGTTTGCTTTAAGGATTTCCCCTGCAACAATAAGACCTTAGTGCAGTAATCTGTTAAAATGTGGGGAAAGGCTCACACTGTGCTGCCTCTCTCTCTCTCTCTCTCTCTCTCTCTCTCTCTCTCTCTCTCTCTCTCTCTCTCTCTCTCTCTCTCTCTCTCTCTCTCTCTCTCTCTCTCTCTCTCTCTCTCTCTCTCTCTCTCTCTCTCTCTCTCTCTCGCTGATATATGGATTTATTTCAGGTAGCGGGCACCCAGGTGTACTCTTCTCAGCTTTGCAGTAAGTATACCTGTGTGAACATCCTGTACACACTCAGAGCACCTGTCATCTAGGTAAACTGTTACGCTCCGTCTAACAGAAGGACTCTGTCACAGTTTGACTTCAGAGTGTCTGTCTGAAAGTCTGTCACTGTGCAGCGCATTGAATGGCAGCTCCTCATTGGCGCTACAGACTGACTGGCAGATAAAACCGCCCTGCTCACTTTTCCTGATATGGAACCATACCATCTTTCAGTACTCCTACCTACGTGCGTTCCTTAGCACGCTCTAATCTCCTCAACCAGAGCACTTCCTGCTCTGTATGCGTCTTCTAGAAGGACAAGGATGGCGATAAGAGCCGCTGCTCTCTAATAGCCCTCTAATTACATGCATCAGTGGTTCTTTTTCTCCTCTGGCTCCCAAAGGGGACACGCAGCATCAGAAAGAGGTGTAGTCTCATGCTACATGTTGATTGTTGTTTTGTTTTTGTGTCTTATTTGTTTGCAGCTTTGAAAGATAAGAGGGTTTTGTCATTGAGTTCACCCATCTGAAGCCTCTGCACACTCTCACCATGGCGATGAAACCCCTTTCGTGAAAATCATTTGGCCCATTTAATGGCTCAATCCATATTAAAGAACAATACTGCAGTTCTTTTCAAGTTTGTGCCAGTGGTCCAATGCCCACTAATGCAGGACAAATGGGGCATAGTAGGAGATATCCAAGCTCACTTTCCTCCTTCAGAAGTCAAAATGTGCAACTTTGTGTGCTGGCTTGGCTTAGCTCAGTTTGACTCGGCGCATCAGACTAAGCTTGTACATATCCATTTCAACAGGGCTACCTGCTTGAATGTGTGTCTTTAACTGATGGTGCACTTGTCTTAATTCAAAAAGCAGCAGGCTGTGTACATCGTGGTTGTGACTAGTAGTCAAAGGCGTGGCTGGTAAACACATTTTACTTCCTTTAAGCTCTTGACAATGAAGGTTTTCTGTTAGTTTGTCAGCTTTTAATATGAGGCAGTAGGAAACTAAGCTACAGTAACTCAACATGGCTCAGATATGACAGAAAGTGATCAGGCAACGGTAAAATAAAGCACATATTAGAAAGTATGAACAGGAACACAGGAGAGAAACTACACTTCAAACCACAGAGATTCACTTAGAAACTACAAAAGTACTGAGAGCTGAACCCACACAGAGACTTCTTAAAACAGATTTCTTTCTGGTCTCCAGCTCAGACAGGAGTTGAGTCTCACAACACATGCTTGTTTGAGGGGAAGAAGTGGGTAAAACGGGACTGGAGATGGTCCGTCCCGAGTGTGATGCACCACTCAGCAAGTTTAAACTGGTAATGGAAAGTTGAATCGTGTATGGTCAGACATGGCATGGTTTCACTCAGCATGGCTAAAAGTGACAGAGGAAAAAAACCTATTAGGGGCTACATAATGTGTTGCTGTCTTTTCAACTGCTGATACAACATACCTTCATCTCAGGCAATGTACTATTCTGAAAAGGAAATTGGAAAATGAAAAACTGGGGTTCTTTTAAAGAAAAAAATGGTCTTGTTCACTCAATTTGAGAAAAAATGGTATAAAAGCTTTTTTCTAAAAAGAAATAGGATTTATTTGTTTAAAAAAGGGCTTTAATCAAACTTAATAGCTAACACACACTCATGTAATTTCTCAAAGTCTAAACTTTTCCAATAACTAAATTATACACATCGGCATATTTTGAGGACTATCTACCTATTACAAAAGCTGAAATTCCTTTGAAATTGCCTTGAAAACTTTCCGCCACTGTTACACTAATAGAAGTGTGGAATAGTTCTGGCAGTCAATGGTTGAAAATATGCCTACTGATAATAGCTGATAACTTATTCTCTAGGAAATTGTGTATAATATATAAACAGAATATAGACTATAGTTTTGGAAATGTTAACTGAATCTAATACATAGCATCACATGGCCAAAGATCCTGTCAAGAGCCAATAGTTGCCTACAATGTCCTAATGGCCCTATGATCATAGTTAATGAAATCTCACCAGATACAGTTCCAGTCAAAAGTTTGGACACACTTTCTCATTGATGTGAATGGGAAGGTGTGTCCAAACTTTTGACTGGTACTGCATATCTGTCAAAAAGTAAAGGTCCAACCATTAACAATATCAATCACTGACCATTAGACAAGTAAATAGCCTATAATGTATCCTATTATTTTCCTTTCTATTAAACAAAAATATAAATAGGCTAAGCAATTTACAGTCATGTTGACAATATCAATGATATCCTTATTTAAATTAGACTCAATTTTACATTTGATATTAATGGACACTGGATTTTTAATGTTTGACTTTGATTTTGAGGACAAAAAAAGGGCAGCATAGTGGCTTGGAGGGCGGCGCGGTGGCTTGGTGGTTAGCACTGTTGCCTTCTTGGGTTCAATATGCAGATGGGCCGGGGTGTTTCTGTGTGGAGTTTGCATGTTCTGCTCGTGCTTGCATGGGCTTCCTCCGGTGCTCTGGTTTCCTCTCATTGTCAAAATACATATATGCTAGATTAATTCTCTTGTCAGTGTCCTGACATAGAACCACTCCTCCCAATACATAGGATGGGTTAAATGCAGAGACTGATTTTCACTTTACAACTGTACATGTGATAAATAAAGTACCTTTACCTTCTTCCAAATTGAATTGAAAACTCTATTTCTGCTTTTACAAAATCGTTACAAATGATGTTTTTATTATTTAAACTTTAGCAGTATGCAGTGTATGGTGCAAAACGGCTATCAGTAAAGGCTTAGCCAGTTTCCTTATTCATAATCATGGCCATAAAAACATTTCTCTCCCTTCATTTCACTTCAGAACTTCATTACCTTATGCTCTACTGCCTTCCAATCACCTGACACACGCAAGAAGAAATAAAAACCTTAAAAAACACATCACCAAAGCAACTAAAGTTTCTAAAAACACATCACCAAAGCAACTAAAGTTTCTAAACCAATATCCAATAAAGTATTGCAGTGAGGTGACAATAACCAACTGAAATCCTTAACTTGAGATTGATGATCAATAAAAACTATATATGCATGTAAACAGGCAAGCTGAGTGTGATTAAATCAAAGAGGTGTCAGTGTATTGAATAGCATTAAAACCTTTTTTTTTAATGTTTTAATGCTATGATTTTATTAGTATTTGCACCAGAGAGACAGCAGGATGCTTGTGGGGACAATGATATTGGGATTAATTTGAGTTCAGCTGACAACACTGTAGAGCTTAACAAAGCAAAATATGCATGTTTTGATTCTTATGAAAGTGAAGCAAGCGAGAGACAGCGCCTATTATGTCGTCATCAAGGATCCATTCAATCTCTCTTTGGCTAGGACAGCAGCTGATACAGCTGTCAGATATAAGCTGCCAGATGTAAGCCTACATGCAAACACCTTTGCCTATAACTCTTCACACATTGCAGGTAAAAGCTTTCAAGTGTGACTGAATTTTAGTTTCATTTCAACAATATGCCCATGTTTATGTCCAGGAAAAAATAAATAAATGGAAAACACTTCTTTGTACATTGCTGAATAATGGGTGTTGTGTATGTGCTGCAGCCATGACTGTGTTCCTGCTTAGGGTCTGATATATTAGAAAACAACATCTGGCTTCAAGAATATAACAAGTTATTATTCATATTACTCATTGATAAAGTTAATACATTACTGTGATAATTATTGAACAGCAGTAGACGCCAGACCACTTTCAAGTTTAGTAAGCACATGTAGCCAACACACTGGAGCTGTTCACTGACTGTCTTGAATGTAAGAGGAGAGGACATACACTTTGGAGTTATTGAAGGTGTTTTCCTTCTCTTTTGGATGAGTGTTGATCCTCTGATCCAACGACATCAAGAAGCAAATGGACCCTCACTACTGGGTTTAATGTAATTATAATGATAAATAATGTAATTAATGAATAGGAACTTTTAATCCTGGTTTACACTGATTATAAGTAATTACAATTTATTCACTGTATATAGCACCTACTCTGGACCAGTCACAATGCTAACTGCCCAACACAGTCCTGTTTGCAGTCGACAGTCCTCCATCATTTAGTTAAGTCAAGAACTTGTTGTAATTTCATATATTTTTATTTTTATTGCAGACTTGCTGTGCAGTGAATGAGACTTACTTATAAACATGATCATTAGTATAACATTTTTAGCTGTTCACACCGAGTGCATTGAATAAATGAAATATCCAATCACTATTTCAACACAGTCTATATGGGTGTTTATGCACACACACACAATGATGTGCTCTCCAAGCCTCAATTATGATGGTGCGTAATTGCTGGGTGAGATTAACTTCTGTGTACGAAAAATAGAAAACATGGAATGAGGCATAAAGAGGTCTGCTGATTGCTGTGTTATATTTGTGAAGTAAAGTCGTCAGCAGCACAAAGTAAAACATGTACAAAGACAGAGAGATACATGTCTTGTTCTGCCTCCTAATATCACTGTAATAAAATGTATCATTCATCATCTCTTATGCACAAAATACGTTTTGTAAACCAGAAAACACTGAAAAAAAGACACTTTTAATGAGCTGACTGACTGTCAGATCCCTGCTTTTGCCTTGTAAAAATATATCTTGTGCAATATGTGTTTTGTTATCATTAGGAGACCCATACATTTCCTTTGCCTTGGCTTATATCCAGATAAAACTCAATATAACACAATACCACATAGAAGTCATGGCACTTTTTTTCTGCTTGTTTGTCTTTCAATTACAGCTTTGGTTCTCTTTAAAACTCTTTTGTTCAGTGATGGAGTAATAAGTAAACTAAGTAGTTTACCCTCACACCCATGATCCAGGGGGATCTTGGGTGTGACAATAATGATAATGATAATGTATGACTGAAGGCCCTAACTTTGGGGATCCATGACCAGTGTAAGATGTTGATATGCAGATACGCTTTCGGCTCTGTGGTCATTTTCTATTGGGTAAAATCATATAGGCTTATATGGTTGTCCAATCGCAGATGATTTCTTTGTTCCCTTAGAAACTATAATAGTTTAGGTTTGCTCTTTGCTCGTTGAGATGAGCTGATTTCACTCTATGTGTATTCCGTCTCCTTATTGTAACACTGTTTAATCTTCAACCCAGCAGCGTCTTGTGTGTTATTTAATATTCATGTTTAGTGTTTTCATACAATTTCCACCACATGCATGTCGGACTTTCTAAAACATTGGGGAGAATTTGCCCTCTAGTAAAATTAAATGATGACATTGATAGTAGTGATGTCAGTGATTTCATTGAAAGAAGCTGGGATGAGCATTGATTGTGAGACTTCAGGCTGACAGCAAAACAAGTTTTAAAATCCATCAGTGATGCAGACTGTGAAAGGACCAAAAAGAAAAAGGGTATCTTTCTGTAAATGCCCTGCCATGTCTGAATGCTGTATGGCTTATTAGCGTAAAAGTCACCAGTGTCTGAATGACATTAATGATTGAATATCTGAATGACAAATAGCCATTACTTTAACAGACATATGAAGCCATCAGTGTTACATATTCCATGTCTGAAAAGGGCTTACCTTTCTTCTTGGCTGATTAGCAATTTATTATGAATGTGAATATGATGGATCTGCATATGAATGTGAATATCTAGGACCACCAATGATTTGTTCCATTGCCAAACACCATCTGATTATCCATCCTAATTTCACAGAAGTCTGCTCATAAGTTCTTCAAAACATCCTTTTAAGTGGCAGACAATCTAAAAAGCTGGAAATGAAATTGATGAACAATTCTGAGTTTGTTGTGTGTCAAGGAGAGCCTTTTAAAAATGTCTCTGCACACACATACACACATACACACAGGGGCTTTTTGTATTTACCAAGCGCCAAAAGTTTCATATTTTGTAAAAGAAAAAGAAAGGAAAAAAACACCTGCTGTACACTTTTGAAGTCCAGAGAGGTATTTATCTCCAAATTTGTTTCCACATCTTTCTGTCAGAGTCTGATGCAGCAGCTTGAGCCAGTGAACATCAAACGGACCAAAAATGAGCTACTCAAAGTTACTGATCAGCTGCAGTGGCTGAGGTCCTGGACTACATTTACAGACAAATGCACACACACAATCTGGGTTGATTGAGTGAGGAAAAGTTTTTAGTCAGACAGCAGGAGACAATATTGCTCTTGGATAGAAAGCTGTTTCCATTAACCTCTGTACATAAGTGGTGATGCAGATTACTTGCATGTATGCCCATGTACACCCACAAACACACACACAAGATAATGAAGAGTCTTTCTGCATTACACTATCCAGACACTCAACACCCAGGTATTATCTCTCTCTCTCTCTCTCTCTCTCTCTCTCTCTCTCTCTCTCTCTCTCTCTCTCTCTCTCTCTCTCTCTCTCTTCTCCTCTCTCTCTCTCTCTCTCTCTCTCTCTCTCTCTCTCTTTCTCTCTCTCCCCCTAATACACACAAAGGGGTGGGCTGGCGAAAGCACACACACATAATAACATGCTCAAACACACATGTGCACATACACATGCACACTGAGTCCTGCCTTATTTTTAGCTGTTCCCCTCCTCAGCCCTGACCTACATCACAGCATGAATAAAGCAGCAGAGAGATGAAGAAAGTGAGCTCAGAAGGGGGAGTGATGGAGAGGGAGAGGGAGAGGGAGGCGGCGGCGGTGGTGGCGGTAGAGAGGGGGTTTGGGGTCTAGGGAGGAGGGCGAGAGAGAGAGACACACAGAGACACACACCGGCAAATCCAGAAAAATGAATTCCCCCCTGTGTGAAATGACAGTTCCAGTTCTGTCAGCAGACCTCACCTGCTTTGTCGCTCCCAGAGGAGGCAGCAGAGGGCGAACACAGACACAGACACACACACTGGGGATACGGGACCTTGGACCGAAAGAGATCAGAAAGCCTCATCATGCCTCAGACTTGACAGTAGATGCTTTTCCCACTTTAAATGAAAGCTGACAAAAGCAGCGAGCACTCAACTCTGAATTATTGAGGCTGTGTGCTGGCAACATCACAGGCTGGCTGTCATCAGGCTTGAACAATGCTTTGGCGCCTTTCGCCAATAAAGGGTAGTTAAATGAGCAGCTTTTAGGGAGCAGTAGTGCTTGGGGACAAGATGGAAATTGGATTCAGGTGCTGCTTCGCAGCCTCAAAGCATCCAAATAAGTTCCATGTTTTTGATGTGGCAGATCAATGCTTTTTATGCTGAAGGCCAGCCAGGCTTTGTAAGCCTGAATACATGATCCGTCTCTCTTTGATTGTGCAACTCAACACTCCTACTGTACATTTTTCAAGGATGAAATTTGCCACGAAAAAACCTCTGGGGGTTGCATGTAAGTCAATTACATACTTCATACAAATTCATTCTGTGGTAAGGGGACAGTGTGAGCTGAAAAGCTCAAAGCTGGAATGTATTTATCCAAGGAGAGGATATGGAAATACTCTCCTCACTCTCTCTTTCCCTTAAAGGCATACTTTGCAGAATTTTACTAAAAAACAATGTATAGACTCATGTAATCCCTCTACAACTGAATGTATTTATCTGCAGAGACCCTGCCATCTGCCTGTAATTGATTATTGTCTTATTATTTTGCTGTGTCCTTTGGGCTGTGGTTGTGTAGCTCCCAGCCAAATGACAGCGCACATGGTGTGAGGTTGGGACTCATAGTGTAGCACCTGGGTTACCTTGCTGTGTTTTTATTTGATTCAGTGCTTGTCCTCCTCTGCTGGGTGTAGAGGGCTGCTGTGTGCTGCTCCTCTGCTGTCGGTGTTTCATACACACACGCTTAGCAGAGAGTCAGTGTGTTTATTCATGCTTTAGAATGTAATAGCTGTGAAACTATGAGAAAATAATGCTTTATTGCTCTAATTCTCACCAGCACTAGTCACTCTCTTCATTCACTCCATAGCTTGCTTGACCCTCTCTCTCTCTCTCTCTCTATCTCTCTCTCTCTCTCTCCCTCTCCCTCCCTCTCTCTCTCTCCCTCTCTCTCTCTCTCTCTCACACTAACTTTGAATGCTGTGTGTTCAATAACACAGACCAACAGTTCCTCCACAGTATACCTTTTTGTGTAGTAAACAGAGTGCCCTATGTGATGGAAAGGCCATTTTACCTCAGGAAACCGGTTCTCTCACACCCACATAAATACACTCTACTGTACTGGACGCACACGCACACACACACTGAATATTTAGGCCCTTCCGCATAACACCTCCCTTGTGTGTTTCCGATCCCATTTCATTAGCAGTCATCCGACTCGGCTAATGCCTCCCCGAGCTCTGTGTTTTAATGCCCATACAATGTCTTTCAAGCTACATTAGGAAGAGAGAGATTCTGCATATGAAGAAAGGCTGTAATGTGTCATGGTATTAGCTGAACGTTATGGATGTAAAGATGCTACTCTGTTCTGTCCTTTCCAGTTTGTCAGGTTATTTTGTTCCACCATCCCCCCAAGAATATATTCTCTTCTTGTCTCTTCTATTTGCTGTTTCCTCATTTCCTTCCTCTTGTCTATGGCTTCAACTAAATTATAGTTGTTGTTATTAGAGTTGCGTTCATTAAAGAAAATATGTTTTTTTTTTCTTGTTTGAATTGTCTCAAATGATAATGTAATTGTCAGGATGCTATTTTAAAAACGCTAAAAAACATTGAAAATTACACCCTCAACATGAGGTGCATTTGCCTTTGTTTCATGCAGTTGTTTCCTTAGACATCCAATAATTAAGGAGCAACTTAACATCCCCAAAAATCTTGTTTTTGTTGACCTCCTGCTGTTTAACTTCTCAACTTGCTAAAAAAACAAACTGTGCTTTGAAAAAGTTGCCATGTTATTCTGTGTGATTGATGAAAGACGGCAATTTTGGGGACTATTTTTGGATGGGTAACTCACCATGATAACAGTAAGCAGCAAGGTGAGACACAAAGACATTACCGTTCCACTGTGATTAAAGCAACAGTGTTGAAACAGTTCAGTGACTACACCCAACCCCTTCATCAGTCGCCTGAGGAATCGCTCTGTGTGTCATCAGTGTGTCTATTAAGAACCATCACGGAGGCATTAATCCACTGAATCTGCTTTCTTTGTTCTCAGATATCGATGAGTGTGCGACCCAGATGCATTACTGCCAGTCCAACACAGTATGTGTCAACCTGCCGGGCAGCCATAGCTGTGACTGTCTACCAGGCTTCATCCGAGTGGACGAATACTCCTGCACTGGTATGTCTGCATGGAAACATGTTATTGATTCTTCAGATCATGTTACATAATGACCCACATACACACATGCACACACAGCCACCAGGCAGTAAAGAGGTCATCATCAAAACTTTTTTTCTTTATCTTTATCTTTGCTTCCAATTTTTTAATTAGGAGTGAGGCAATGAAATGTGTTGTTTGTGTTGGTGAACCAGTGACATGTTTGTTTTATTTGTGACACTGTGTGAAAGCAGTTTTAAAACGACTCTTGCCTGCAAAGTATCTGCACTTTATAAAAATACACTAGTGTTGTGATCCACTCGATATGGGCAACTTTGAGTGTAAACCTGAAAACGGGAAAGGTAGCACACCTTTTGAGCTTCTTTTCTGCAGAATATACACATTTTAATATGCTAACCTGAAAGAAGGTGACTTGCATGATGGTTCTGGGCCTTTTCAGGTCAGTTTTCCGGTAGACTATTAGCTAGAAACCTTGTATTAAGTGGGTATGTTTACAGGTGGTTATAGACCTCCCACTTTCCCTCAATTCCAACTGTTTCTCTTCAGCTTTCTGTAGGCTTGATAGCAGTGGGACAATTTTGGTCTAAATTGAAATATCACCATGTATTTGGATGAACTGGATGTATGAAATTTGGTACAGATGTCAGGTTCCCTAGATGATCAATCCTATTGTCTTTGTTGGTCCATCACCAACAACAGGTGGACATTTATGGCGAGGGTTATTTCCTTTGCTCAATTCATAGTTTTTTGACCAAATTATAAAGATTATACATGTTAAACATATGCATGCAGGCGTTATCATTTAGCTCAAAGCACCACTGTGTCCAAGTATAACCTCACAGAGTAGCATGGCTATGGACTCTTCATTCATGGCCCAAACAGTTAATGGAAGTGTGTTTTATCACAATTTAAAACAGTGTTATCACAGTTATTCTAATTCATCCTCAATAGTATAGCACATTAGTAGAAGCAAGAATATTCAGACCCTCTAATTGATTCAAAGTAATAGTACATATTATGCTTGAGTAACTCCTCTCAGAATGTTCTTTTATAATATATCATATTCATGGATTGTTATTGCTGATTATACTTATGTGCAAGCAGTATTTAATGTTTAAAACATTTTTTTAAACTTCTGGAATTTGAATCTATAACAATTAGGGCTGTCAATCGATACAAATATTTATTACTTTTTAATTGCATGATTGTCGTTAACTCGCAATTAATTTCAAATTAATCACTTAATTACTCAAAAAATTAAACATTTTGTATTGGTTTTAAATGTACTTTAAAGGGATATTTTTCAAGTTTTTAATACTCTTATTAACATAGGAGTGGATATATATGCTTGCTTTATGCAAATGTATGTTTATTATGATTGAAACAATCCAGAACAATGAAATACTGTACTGCATGCTCAAAAAAAATGCTTAAAACATAACATAACATGACAAACCACTTGCTGTTCAAGTATATAGCTGATACAGATAGCCCTCCTCCCATTCGCCAAAGGCAGACCACACTAGATAGTTTGCAACGGAGACGCATGAACAACTCTACAAGCAACACACTTTCAACAACGTTAGCTAAATTGGTGGCTTGAAAAACCTAAATCTGATCTATAACATGTATTTTGACGCTCTCCATTTGTTATAACCCTATATGACACTGGTTGCAGTTTTGGGACTGACTCATCTTAACCTGCGGTGACTCTCACATGTTGCAAAATAGCTTCCGTCAGTTGTCAGCCACATAGCTCTGACTGTGATGCTTTATCGTTTGTCATTCAAAATTAAAGCTTTCAGAGAAATGAATGCAAACCTACGGATGAATACCTCAGCATCTGTCTTTTTTAAAGGTAGGGAGACTCAGCGTGTGATCGACAGGAACGAGTGATTGCAGCCATTCAGTTTTTTAATGGCTCGTCTACAGTAAATATTCAGATTAAAAATATTCTGTTTCCTCTACATCTCTAACCTTCTCAGAGCTGAATGTCAAGGCAAAATATGAGACTGGATTCACCAACATATTTACTTTCTTTTAACAACACAATGCAAAGTTCATCCCTGTGGATCTTAAGCAATTTCTCAACATAGTACAGTGACACCTGCAGGTATACTATGTCTTTTGTCTGAAGGGACCGTGAGCAGCATGTTTTCTCGAGAGTGAATAGGATGTGCTTGGTTGCTGCTTAGTGTTTCTCTGGAGTAGTGTTCTTTAATTAGCTCAGAGTTGGCAGCCACGCAGGGACAAGAATCCATGGACAATCAATCTATTTTGCAGCTTGTAAACTGTCCTGGCTTGCTGACTGAGAGCCCAAGGAGCACTCTACATCTGCTGGGAGAGATAAATCCTCTCGCTGTCTCCCTCTTCCTACTTCTTCTTACATTGCTCAAGGGTTTGAGATCCTCTAAGTGAATGTAAAACGGAGTTAGCGTTCACGGCATAGGGTGGCGACTGCTCATATTTCACAATGCTAACACGATTGCACATTAGCTCCTGTAATTGGAGTGTTGTGCTCAAAGCCGTATTGTTATTCTTCATTGTGTCTGCGGATCTGGAAATGTTTGTGTTAATGATATTATTGTCACTGCATTAAGCAGGACACACAGGCACACTGGAAACCAGTTTGTTTCCATCAGCCATTAGCAAGTAGAAGAAATTCAGTAGCTGAAATTAGCTCTGGTGTGCAGAACTGTGAAGCTTTTATCATTAGTCATAACAGAGGTTTCACATTGATTGTTACTTACATCACCTCCTAATACCAGTGGGGAGGTGATGATGTAACTGCCAAATAACGAGGTGCCGAATAAGTTGCTGTGGCTGCTGTGAATTGTATAGAGTTGCAAAACCAGGGAGGAAATCATTAGTATCTTGAATGTAAATACTAATATTAATTGTCAATGATCCATGTGGCATACCATACAGTTAAGGTTTCAGTTGTTTAACTTTCTACCATGCATGTTGATTATTTTTACAATGAGGCATTTTTTTTTAAAGACAACACTGACACCAAAAGGAAAAGTCCAATCATACATCACCTTTATTTTCATATAAAATTGTATTATACTAGAAGTCAAGGCAGTTTGTTTTGCACAACTAGTGTTAACACCCTGCAGGAACAACATGTAAATGTTATAGAAGGATTTCTAAGCCTGATGCTCACATTGACAGTTTTGTAAAAAGACATTTCGTTACATGTTTCATTCAGGAAAATGTATGCTTTGTCATGGTAAATGGACTGTACTTATATAGTGCTTTTCTAGTCTTTTGACCACTCAAACACTACATGTCTCACTCACCCATTCACACACACATTCATACACTGATGACAGGGGCTACCACACAGGGTGCCAACATGCTCATCAGGAGGACACTAACATTCACTCACACATTCATACATCATTGGCGCAGACATTAGGAGCAATTTGGGGTTAAGTATTTTGCCCAAGGAAACATCGACACATGAAGCACCAACCTTCAGATTGGGGGACGACCACTCTACCTCCTGATCCACAGCCTCCCCAAGCAGTAATGGAAGAAGTATTCATATAATTTACTTGCAATACCACAAACATTTCCAAAACTTCAAACCCTACTATTACATTGTTATAACTGATGCATTACTGTGCAGTCAGGTACAGCTATTTTTATTTGGTCATTTAATTGAGCCTAATTGTTTACATGTTTTAATCTGCAAAGTAACTAGACATTAAAGCTGTCAGATAAAAGGTACGACATGTCTTGTATTAGATATAAAGTAGCCTAAAATGCAACCTAAATGCAAGTAACATACAAATGCCTCTAAAGTGGACATAACATTATTGGTTATTAACCTACATAGCCCCTTAGAAATAGTTAATACTTCTTATTTAGTTCTCTTCTTGTTAGTCTCTATCGGTCTATACTAAAATCCGCTGTTAGTGCATATCAACTCAAACAGCAGAAGGAAAGATTTGGGTTTTTTATATGAATGCACAATGGCAGGTTGATACTGCTGCATGTTTTCCACTCAGGGGTGAGTGACTGTACTGTTACATCATGTACCTTCCCTCTTAATGTAAGGAAGTCACTGATAGCAGTGCAGAACTGTGTTTGTCCCTTTTTGCCTCAGGTGATTGTGTGCAAGTCTCTATGGACGTCAAATAGCTCTGAGCTTTATCTGAGCACAAACTTCCCTAACATAACTGTAGGCATCCATCAGTCTACAATTTTACCCTCAATATTATAAAGTGAACAGCTTAGTTCTCAGAGGGATAAAATGTCACCTTACACAACATGTCATGTGTCACCTTTTTTATTGGACATTCTCTGCCTCACTCATGTCTCTCTCTCTCTCTCTCTCTCTCTCTCTCTCTCTCTCTCTCTCTCTCTCTCTCTCTCTCTTGCTCTCTTTCTCGTTCCTGTTGTGTGCCTGGGAGACAAGCCTGTCCTTTGTGAAGACAGTGCCCTGTAAACAATAGGAGGCTGCGGTAATTGTGGTTCCACTTGATTTCACCTCTATGAAAGCAGGCAAGCAGCTCAGGGGAAACAGGCGATGGACAGAGAAAGGAAGAGCGGTGGCAGGAAGTGTGAGGTTCTATACCTTGCTTGTCAAAATGCCACCGAGCTGTAGTCACATCCATGTTTATGCACCCCAAATCAGTTCACAATTCACATCTAGACCATGACGACATCATCTGCTGTCTCCATGTTGTCCAAAATAGCATCATGTGTCCCCATTTAAAGGAAACTTCATGTGATAAACTTAACTGTACATGATTCATTGACTTTTTTTTGCTCGGCTCTCAACAATGCACTTCCCAGACACTGCCTATCAATCAAAATGTGTGGGAGGGATGACAACGATGATTTTTCTCACATCAGATTAATTACTTTTGGGGCCCTGTAACTAAAATGAGTGGTTGATGATTCCACCTTTCCTCTTATTCTGTGTGCAGTCTATACAGTTTCTATGCTGAAATCATACCTGCCCCCAGGTTTTTGTATTTAAGTGTACATTATGTCATCACAAAACTGAAATAGTAAAGGTATTTTGTTATTTTGACACAGGGACCTTCTTCAGTAATAATAATCTCTGGCCACCTCTCAAAGTTCTTGGGTGCAATGCTTCCCCCCCCCCATGCAGCTCTGATCCTAAACACACAGAGGTTACATCTTACATTTTTTGTCCTTGTTTACTAGGTTTAAAAAAAAAGAAGCTCCTCCAAGGTTGGCTTGCTGCTCCACAGCAAAATACTTGTTTTTATCCCCACTGCCCTGTCCAAACAAAACAAGGTGCATTCTTCTGTTACTTATAGGAACCAATTAGAAAAAATGTGACCTTCATTGCTAAATCATTTCCAGTGATTGAAACCTTCATGTGTATTAAAAGATGCTTCTAATAAAGACCATCTAGACCTAGAGAGAGGGATGAATCAGTAGCGGTAGAGCCACAATTATGATACTGATTTTTGTATTGTGGATTATTGGATAGATAGATAGATAGATAGATAGATAGATAGATAGATAGATAGATAGATAGATAGATAGATAGATAGATAGATAGATAGATACATAGATAGATAGATAGATAGATAGATAGATAGATAGATAGATAGATAGATAGATAGATAGATAGATAGATAGATAGATAGATAGATAGATAGATAGATAGATAGAAAACAGCAGTACACACAATAATATAAACACAGCACTAGTGATAGTCTAGCCACCAAAACTGCTACAGAGAGCTGTCATTATGATAGACTATGTGCAAATGCAAGGTGATTAACAGTGCAATAATAATAATTACTGTAAATAATATAAAATACAAGTTACAATTAAATATAAACCAATACAAATACTGCCATGGAAATTGTTTAAACTGTCTAAACAACTAAACACAAATATGAAATAATACACGAAACACAGCTGGGTTGAAGATTAAACCGTAATTATTGTATGATAAGGAGACAGCATACACACAGATCAGATCACTTTAACAAAAAAAAGCAAATCTAAACTATTATAGTTTCTAAGGGAACAAATAAATAATATGTAATTGGAAAAACATATAAGCCTATACCATTTTACCCAATAGAAAATGACCATGAGACCATATATCTGCACATAAACACATCTTAAACTTATATGATAAATGATTTATTGACGCCTTACTATGGTTCCCACACCCAAGACTCAGATCTTCCACATTCTTTGGATGTGGGCCAAGGCAAAGGAAGAGTAAGGAGCCTCCTAATGATAACAAGATGCACATTTTCCACAGAGACCCAGTTACAAGGCAAAAGCAGTGATATTCTTATACTCAACCTTGGATTAAAATGATCAAACCAATCACCTGATCCTTCTTCACTTTTACAACACTAAGTGTAATTTATTTGTTAATGTGCCCAGTGTGTAAAGGCCTTAAGGCTCACATAGCCAGTAACTGACAGTCAAACAGCCTAATAGCAGAATTCAGGTGAGCATGGGTGGCAAAGAGAAGCTGTATGGCCTGGGGGACAAAACACTTCCTCAGTTTGTCTATTGAGCAGGACCGAGACAGCAGTGTACCAATGAAAATACTCCTCTGCCTAGAGACTGGGCTGTGAAGAGGGTGATGGGTATTGTATAGTAGATACCAGTGTTCACCCTCAGTCTTTATGGTGCAGTGCAAGCAGAACTCAAGTGATTTCCCCCATGGAAGGTCATTATGATCTCTGACTTTATATGTTAGTGGATAATAGTTGTCTGCCATAGGTAATTGTTGAAATGGTGTTCCGGGTCCCAGTGTGTATGTATCTTATGATCTCTGGGTTTTAGAGGAAGGGTTGTCTGCATTAAGCAGATACTGATAAGGCGCACAGTTACAGATTAAACCGCTGGAACAAGAGGATTAAGGTCTTACTTCCTCCCAGCTCTGTCCTGTAAATAAACTCCAACAGCGGGTTCTGCTCTGGACTCCAGATAAAGTGTTGTATAGCTATTTAAAATGAATGCCTTCATTTGAAGCTCCAGCTTTGTACACTGTATGACTAGGTGAGGACTCGCAATATAGTTAATCTATTTGAGAGTTTTGCGACCACCAAGCTGCAGCCTATAAACCCCTCTCAGTTGACTCAGACACTGTAGTATATGAATCATTTTCAGGTCAATATTGTTGGCTGACTTAATCACAAATGTATTATATTGGAGTATATGTTGGCAGATAACCAGTTATTTCAGTACTTTTTTTCTTGGTTGATTTATTTATGTATTGGTCACACTTATTTTGATTTAATTAAAATGTAAAACTTTTTTTTGGTCTTTCCTGACATCCTAAACATCTCTATTTTCTGTTTATTTTTTAACAAGTTAAAGAGAAACTCCTTTGTCCTTTACAGCTACACATTTAGCCTCTAGACGTAGTGTTGCAGAGATTTCAGAAAATGTGAACTCTGGCAACCATAATATTGATTAGGGCAAGGAATATACTTTAAAATAATACTTCTATACGTCTAACAAAAAACTGTGGTATGTTATAATAATAACAACAACAACAACAACAACAGTAATAATAGTAATAATAATTATGATAACAATAATAATGATAATGGTCAATATATGTTGAGCAAGAAGAAGAAGAATGAAATACATGTATTGTTGTATATAAAAGGAAGTATCATAATAATCATTGTGTCAACCATTAGTCAGTAGTATTATGTTCACCCATGCAGTAGACATCCAGGGTGGTCCAGCGGGGTCCTAACCTTATCAGGGCTAATAGTAATTGGATAAGTGGGCAGAGCCAGACGGCATGGAAGTAATTGTATGTTGAGGTCAAACAGTGTAAACATGTGTTGCTTTGGCTACAATCCATGCGGTAGAGTTTGTGGGTAGTGATATGGGTTCTGTGAAGGACAAGTTACATGTCATGGAAAATGTGTTATTTCCTATATTTTGACATTTGATATCCATTTAAAAGTTAGTTATACCTGGGGTCCATTTGTATGTAGGGATTGATATTTTTCTATCATTGGATACCAGAAGTTTGTATACTTGTAATAACATGTTTTTAGGTTTTAAGTAATTCTAACTTTGAATAAAGGGAAGGGTTGTGACTATTAATATCTTTGAGGTTGATGTTTTTCTTTATGATTTCTCTTAAGTGGATATACTGGCAGTGTTGTATTTAGAAGTGTTGAATACTTTATGGATACGGTCGAAGGTCATGAGCAGGTCGCCATTAAGTAGCTCTCTCAGAATGTCGCTACTCTTCCTCCAATCCAGGTTGAAAAAGCAAAAGGGTTTCTTATTGATTAAAAACATGGGATTATTCTATAATGGGGTATGAGAAGATGGTGAAAAGTTATAGGAGAGAATTTCACTTATTTTTTATGTTGATTCATAGTGTCTGTTGCTGAAATACGAACGGGAGGCTGCACGTGTTGTTTCATTTATGACAGTTACCAGAAGTTTAATGCTGATTCTGTGTCTGACTTGCTGTCTGGTGCCATCTGCTCTGTTGAGCTTGACACAATTTTGAAACGGCTCCATCAAAAATAGACCTGCTGAGCATTCATAGCTCTGCGGCATGGAGAGCTGCTGCTGGGACGCTGCTGAAACATGCCACAGCGCTCCCAGTGGGGTCATACTCATTGATTAAAGTGGCAGCGATCAGCTCCGGTACCATGCAGCTGTCGGACCCAGTGGAAACTAGCCATTACTGTTCTTTTGTAAAGGGGGTCTCTGTCCTCATTATCATATGTGCTTATAGGCAGAATCTTGGATTTTGTCCAGTTGAATAGCCAGACACCTTACCGTCAATGCTGATCAGATAATGGATTGATGGAAGTGAGGATGAGGGGTTCGTAATATACAATAAAATGTCAGTGGTATATAAACTGATTTCTTATGGTGGTATGACTTTGATTGGATGTCTGTGATATGGTTACATTGTCTAATGGAAATGGCCACAGGTTC
Source organism: Scomber scombrus (assembly GCF_963691925.1). Taxonomy (NCBI): domain Eukaryota; kingdom Metazoa; phylum Chordata; class Actinopteri; order Scombriformes; family Scombridae; genus Scomber; species Scomber scombrus. The sequence continues at coordinate 32,027,854 of NC_084970.1, read as the reverse complement.
AATGAAAAGTGCAAACGGTATTTGGCTCTAATCAATATCAATATTCTCTCCACCTGTGACTGCTTTATTGTACCTTTAACTGCATAAACATATGGTGGTATTCTAACTGTATTGATTGGATTTGGCAGATTTATGTGTTTGCTTTCGGTCGACTAATCCTTTAATCAGACAGCAGCCATGTCATGTGCTGCTGCCTCTGATCCTTTAATGTATATTTCTCTTCTATCCATGTCCGCACTCCACTGATCAATACTTGACATTATTTCCTTATCAACCAGCTGTTCGTAGACAATATGCTTAGGCTCTGTTTTATGACTGACCAAAAGGAGCTGCCATTAATTTCATGCATCAGTTGTTACACATTCTCCAAAATTCTAGCATTGAGAAAGGCTGCAACTCAACCCCCCCAAGACACATTATATGTTTAATGAAAATTTAATCAAATCCAATTCCAATTATACATGTAATGAATGTGGAGCTCAAGTGTGGCAAGCCTAGAAACCTTGGCAAACCTCCCTGTATACATTGACTTTTCAAAAATGGAGGTCACGCTGTCAGGCAGGCTGGGCACCAGCCAATTTAATAAGCCCATCAAATACAGTTTGGGAAGGAGTCAGATAAGTTTTCCATAGTCCTTACTTTCATCCATTTTAATTGGCTCTGAGTGGTTGGTGTTTATATTTAGATTCCCCATAAAGATTTGATATAAGGAGTGTTTCTTCTTGCTCATCAGCAGACTGTACAATCATCCACAGTGATGTCTGTTGTCATGTTACGCTGCTTTTTTTTTAGCTCCGGTTTTTCTTTTTTGATGCATTGTCTTCCATTTCCCCTGGCTGAATATACACAGAGACACACTGAATAAAATGCACTGTGGGTATGGGATGGATGTTTACTGACAGAGCACCTTAATGGAACATGCTTTCATTAATGTGAATTGCAGCCTAAGCATCTTTATTACCTTGAGCTGTATATTTCATCGGGTAGTGAAGGTATTGCATTATCTTGCTGCCTCTGTGCTGCTGTTACACAAAGACAGGAAATGCACAGGCTGATCAGGAAAATACTGCACTATAAAGCAAACCCAACATTAATGCATCGCTGTAATTCATGATGTAAATTAACATATCTGCAGCTTAATGAGAAGTACTTGTGTTTTAAAGTGCCAGGTCTTTAGTGCTTCATGTTATTAATAATATATCTAACATGTGCGGACACACACACACACACACACACACACACACACACACACACACACACACACACACACACACTGCCTCGAACAGCCATAATGAAATTGTCAGGCCTGTGGCTGCATGTTTGGGCAAGAAACCGCATATGTGCATTATAATGTGTATTGATGCAGCCACAGGGAGGGCATCATCGGTTTGTGAGTGTGTGCGTTGGTGGATGGGAGTTTCAAATTTGCAAAGGCATTGATGGTGCACCATGTTTTGTAACAAAGGGTTGCATGCATCCTTAAGTTATGTAAGATGTGGATCTTACAGTGATTCAGCATTTAAACCCTTACACTAAATGTTTCCCAGAAGTTAGAGGTCTGGTTAGTTTCAGACAACTGAATCTATTTGCTTAAGATAAAAAAAGAATTTAAAAAAAAGACTTTGTGGTTAAAAGAAACAGACACTGACTGTTTGAAGGAAATAGGATGTGATCCCCCAGCCTCTAGAGTCACAGTCTAGTACTTTTGAATACTTGGCAAACACATTAGATCATGGCAGTTCCCAGTGAAATTTAAGCCAGACCACATTATGGTTGTACTGAGATGCACAGTATGTACTTCCGTAGAGTTGGTCTGACTTTGTTACAGCCTCAACTCCACCAGAGGGTCCAAAAACTGAATATTAATAATGGTCGGGGATGAAAACATGTTGCACATTATGTGTGCACAGAAAAAATATATAGAAATTCATGACAGCAGGAATAGTTACAGAACAGTCAATCTTCCTCAGAATATTTACCTATCAGTAAGAAATGCAAAGACATTGATTTGCATCTTCTTTCTGTTTTTCATTTTTGGGATTTTTTAAACAAATATATATTACATAACATCTTAATAGAAATTAACATTGTGCATACATTAGTGCTGTGGTTGAGTGATGAAAAAAAGTTATGCTTTAAAGAATAAGAGATTAAGGGAAGAAGTAGCACGAATGAGGAAAAAGTCACCAGAATGTAAAAAGGTCTCCATAAAAGCCACATTTAATAATAAAATCTGCTTATTTCTGGACACACACAGCTTTCATGCAGTAGCACTGAGATGGAATGAATTTAGTGGCAGGTCAAAAGAAAAACTGCTTCTTGAACTCCAGGTGCATTACCGCAGGAAAATCTTGAAATTTGTTACAACTAATTATATGGAAATACATGTCCTCCCGCCTAAATGCTATGACAGGCAGTTGATATTTTTTCCCCTGTGGCACTGGAAAGATATCTGCTGAGTTCACTTCATGCCAAGGTGAGCAGCAGGGCCGAGGCAGAATGTGAGCACAATGACTTTGCGTAGGCAACAAAAAAAAGACAGAACAAACCCTGCCGTGCTCTGTTCTTTATGGACTTGTCACTGGCCATTAAATTTCACATTACTGAAGTGTTCTGCTTGACATTATTGAATGAGACTACAGTAGGAGCTTAAGAGATGAGAACATGTTTTAGAAATGTATTATGCAAAGCAAAAGTGAATCATAAGGTGTTTACTCAAAGATGGTTCTGTGCCTTGCAAATGGGACAGAAAACAAATGAAATGTGATAATAAAAATTACAATATGGGACAGAAATACCAGCAAACATCATTTTTAATACTTCCTCATCCATGCGCCGGTTATTGTTTATAATCTGATTAGCAATTTAAGATGTAAGAATGGCGTAAAAGAGACAATATCTATGACTGGATTATTTTACAAGTAGCCAACAAGCAGCATTATGTTGCTAAGCTGTCTTGTCTACAGAGGCAGAGCAGTTGTCTAACTTCATCATCAGACCAGTTTTCAGCCATTTCTACAAAAGTATCATAGCAATTTATCTGTTTTGGTTCATTTGCAGTATTTTTAGCAGGCAGCTGTTTTTAATGACAAAACTCTAAAAAAACAACTGTATGCTATACCTGCCCAGACAAAGTTAGCAACTAACTAACTAAGAAACCAAGACCAAACACTACACCAAGTGAGTGCAAAAGTTGTTTCTGCAAGGCGTTTAAGTGGGTAACTGATTACACTATTAACTGTTAACTTAAAAGGTATGTCAGTATTGAATTTACAACAATTTTTCCGTGTATGTAAAAATGTATAATCCTGTGAGGATGTTACTATTAATGACTCTTATTATGTTAGCGTGTGTTTTGTTTCTACTGACATAGCAAACCCCTTCATCCCTCCATATTGACTCAGAATCTCCTACCGTGTATGTAATTAAAGCAGCTTATAACAGTGTCAACCATTCTCAGTAACATCAAATCACTCAGTGGTCCTACAATATTTTGAGTGAGTGATGTTTTGCAACAGTACAAGCAAAACCCCTGCTGTGTCTAATAATAGGCATTAGTAAGATATGCATAAAAGGAATTGATTGGTTTTATACTAATTATTGTTGTGTATTTTCTTTAAGAGTAATCTCTATCTCTTATGACACACATGCTCAAACATATTATATTACACTTGACAAAATGCCAGAAACTATTAGTTTGATCCTCCACACTTCAACACAGATTACATTGCATTTCACACTGGGTCAGAGCTACTTAAGATACATGATTATTATATTTAAATTTGAATAAATATTTGAGGCATTTTGATGTCTGTCTTATCCAGAACAAATTACAATAAGAACAACAATTATGAAATTGTGAGCATGACAAGCTTCTAGAAGTGAAGAGCCATAAATCAGCAAAAGCAGAGGAAAGGAGTATATTTATGTAAAACAGAAAAATGCTTGGCAAAATAGACCCTGAGTCTGTTCCAAAATGATTTATATGGGCATTCTCTGATGTGGCAGTCCTATTAGCCAGACAGCAACGTTTGTCAATGTCTTCTAAAACCATTACAAATGACTGTTGATTCATGTCTATGGTGACGGTTTGTTTAGGTTTAGGCACAAAAACTATTTGGTCAAAGTTATGGAAAGAGTGTCTACACGTTGAATATTAGAAAACCAAAAGGAACTGCAGAACCTTTTGCTGTCATTATTCCCACACAAGAGTTGTGTAAATGTAAACATAGTTGAGTGACCCAACAACCTTGTTTTTTGTTTTGTAAAAATCTCACTTTACTGGGTTGTTATCTATATTTCAATACTCTAAGTTATCCGTTGAAATATCAGAAAACCAAAGATATGTACTTTACTACATTGCAATTCTGCACCTAATTTCGTAACTTACATCTTGATGGGATTGTATCCTTTCTCCCTCTTCTCCTTCTCTCCCTTTCCCATTCTCTCTCTCTCTCTCTCTCTCTCTCTCTCTCTCTCTCTCTCTCTCTCTCTCTCTCTCTCTCTCTCTCTCTCTCAACCCCAACCAGTCAAGACAAATGGCTGCCCACTTAAAACCCAGTTCTGCCTGAGGTTTCTTCCCATTAAAGGGGAGTTTTTCCTTGCCACTGTTGCCAAGTGCTTGCTAATGCGGGAATGTTGGAGACTACGGTCTATGTGAAAAGTGCCTCGAGATGACTTTATTGTGATTTGGCGCTGTATAAGTAAAGATTGATTGATTGATTGATTGACTTTGTATGTTCTACCTAGTGCAATATATTTGATTTATGATGCTTCATTTTGGTGTCTATTTTTGCGAACATGAAGCAAATGCTGTGGACACACATTAATAGTTTAAGGCAGTGCAAATTGAGAAAAAAAGGCATCTGTTCACTAAAAATATTTCAGCAAAGAAATTTGCATAATTTCAAGCCTGTCACATCACTTACAGATATAAAAGGAAAAAGGAGAGTACTTAGAAAAAAATAAAAGAAAGAACTACAGTTTATGGTTATTGTTTACTAAAACGTGGAACAGGTGTTCATGTAAAAAAAAAAAAAATGAAGTGAAGCAAATATTCCCTTTGTGCTTAATCCGAACATATCTTGTGTAGAGTAATTGTGAATTTATTCTCTTAAATAGCCTAAAAAAGTGCCAAAATTGATTTAAAATTGTAGTACCCATAATGTTTATTTCTTTTTGCTAAACATCATCTTTTTGCAAGTCCTTATGATTGATTTGTAAATTACTGTTATGTGACATTACCACTTGTCAGTGATGATTAATCATATATTTTAGACCCAGCTATATGCAGCTCTTAGTTGTGACCTGCTCATCAGTGGTTCCAGTAATTCTGTTAAATAGGAAAATAACGTCAGTCATGCCTCCAGTCCTCTTATTACTCCGTGCTCTTCGATGCGTTGACAGTACAGAAGCCATTCAGAGTGTGATGACCGCTGTCTCTGGTTGTGATGATCAGTCATTATGCTTCATTAGCTCAGCGCTCCGGGGGGTCACCTCGACATGTCCGAGCCTGACACTGCATCACTCTATAATCATCACTAATTAGACCAAACCTTACGGAAATGTGCTTCATGGTCAGACGAGCCTGTTGTTATATTCAGGAGATTCACAGAGCTTACTAATGTAAATGCAGTATAACTTCCCTGTGACACGATCATTCATCAACAGATGAAAAAAAATGATTCCACTGTGGATAACCCTAACTTGTAGAATGTATCAATTTCTAATGGTTAGCACGTGTTATTAATTATTCTGTTAGAGCTGTCATTTATTTTTCATTCAACCCACCAAATGATAGCTATGACACCTGATTCTTGCTCTTGAAGCTCCAGTGTATCTATGAATATGTCTAATCGTAATAGGCTTAACCCATCCAGTAGGCTATGGGCAATACAAAACCTACTCTAATAACATTTTATACAGTCAACAGCAGAACAGAGCATCAACAAAGCAGATACATATGTAATAACACATCAATACACTTACATGATTTATGATTGCCTGCCAAGTTTTTGTATTGATTTTAAAATTATACCAGGTCTTGCACCAACCTTTTTGTCTGAAGTTTTTTTTTTTTTTAATATATTTTAACCAGAATTCTACTTCAGGTCCTCCAGCATGAGCCTTGAAGTTGTTCTGAAGTGCAGGACAAAAACCTTTGGTGAGACAGTTTTTGGCTTTTATGCTCTGAGCCTCGTAAAGAACCTGCTGTAGGATCTGAGAGCAGCTGATTTATTTTATTTCACTTTTATCCTTTTTCATATTAATATAATAACTCCCCTCTTTCCCTCCTTTCTGCTGTCTTGTTCATTTGTCAGTCACCTGTAAAAGCACTTTGAACTGTTCTAACCTTTATAAAAGTTTTTTATACAAGATTGACAAAAAAAAAAAAAAGCTGGCCGAAAATATCTAACAACTGAAGTTTAGAAACTTCTGGCTTCAAATATCAACCTTCTTTCTTCTTTTGAGAGACTCCACTGCAATGCATTTTTGACAAATACATCTCCTCCTTCCCACACAGTTTTACCTACTGCACCCTACTTTTGTAAGAATTTACGGCCCAATACACATAAATGTACTTATACATGTGAGTTCGGGAAAAAAATAGACTTGCAGCCTAATGTATTTATATGAATGCCAAAGATTTTATTTACTTCTTTCCTCATATCTAGCTTTTTTTTTTACCTCTATTTTTCTCTACCTTATTTCCCTTTTCTCCCTTCATCACTTCCCTACCTCTTTTTTATATTTATAACACATATAGGATATAAGATGTATTCACTGCATAAAATGCCCTAATTTATAAATATGTTAATTTATTTTACTGTACTAAAAAAATGATACTGGTTCATCTAGCTGGAAAAGTAGTTGAACCTGCTTAGCAATGATCCCTTAATACATTTTTCCAATAGCTTTAATTGCATGTGTGTGTGTGTGTGTGTGTGTGTGTGTGTGTGTGTGTGTGTGTGTGTGTGTGTGTGTGTGTGTGTGTGTGTGTGTGTGTGTGTGTGTGTGTGTGTGTGTGTGTGTGTGTGTGTGTGTGTGTGTGTGTTGCACTGGTAATATATATATATGACATTACACTTTCCACATTTAGAGCATCATCCACAGAAAACAGATAATGATACATTTTTTCACATTACTCATCAATTCAACTAGTGCATCTGTCAGTATATAAAGTACTTCAGCACAGTAATTTCATATCGGCCCGCGGACATTAAACTAAGCTTTAATTTGCTGTCGTGACCATCAGTGTTTTGATTGTGTTGCTCTCCCTTCTATCAGCTCATAACCATTAGCACACTGAATATTTTATCGTGTAACTGTTCTGTTATGCTGCTATAAATGCAGCCCACTTTTCAGAGGCCCTCGTATAAACTCATCCACATCCTACCAGCGCTGTTGACATTCACCTTCACTTTATGGTTCAGCGTAGGGAGGAAATCCTTGGGAAGAGAAAAGCTAAATATTTTCTCCTAGTTGCTTCAGGGCTTCATGGGCACCACTCATTAATTAAGGGAAATATATTAGTCATGACTCCCACCAATGCTTTTGCATATTAATGAGGAGTGTGTGTTTGAGCGAGTGTGTACTTTTTGTGGAGGCAGCCTCAGGCCAAGTCCTTCCTGGTGCTTAAAGATGCATTTCATGATTTGATATAAAAAAAGACACTTCAGCTGTGCAGATCCGTTGTAAATCCCCACTGCAGTGTCATCAAAGGTTGCATTCTGATATATTGTTTATAATCAACTAAAATCATGTTATATTCTAATTGAAGATCCCGTATCTCAATCAGTCTGATAAGCTCAGCGGTATGACTTGAATCAATAAACACATTGCCAAAAATCAATTAATCCCATATTTATAAGCAACAGGGAGATTCATAATTATTATTTCATATTGTTATAATTATGTTCTTTTTAAAAATGTATGAATAAAAAAAGTTCCTTTTCCTCTAATAGCGCATTACCATTTAAGCAGGGTTATGGTGGCCTCAGGTCAACTTCAGATCTACCTCATTAGGATCTATCAGTGTGGGGCTCATTAGTGGAGCATGTAGCATGTCATGTGGAACATGTTAGTGTGATGCAACTGTGATTAAATTGCTTCAGAAGACTGATGCAGCGTTGAATTGTGGACTTAAACTACAGCTGACAGAAATCATTCGCTCATTAACTATTTATAACAATAGGAAACTTACGAGCATAATGAATCAGTATTGTAAAGATGTATTTTACATGTCTGTCATCTCAGGAGCAGAGATGAAGCATATGTCTTTTCCATGGATGATATTCTGACATGTCACAGATAGCAAAGGAAAGGTGTAAATAATAGAATAAATGGAGGCTGAATTCCGTTTAGCTACTTTTGGTTTCATTGTCCTGGTTTTTTGCATCCTGTTTCACACTGTCTGTGTTCCAAATCCCGGCCTTGTTAACTCACTCATTTCTCCCTTTATAATGGAAATCAATACTAAGCAGTACATAGAGATTTCAGACACTTATTAATCATCATCTATTTTTTCTTCTTTTTTTTGTCACTGACAGCTCTGTCATACAAAGGTAATTTTTGCATCTATTCAATGCAGGATATGACATTGTGGGATTGTTAGTAGAAAGTGAGACATATTCTACTCCTTTTTTTTGCTCCATGTTGGAATTTGTGAGGACATATTGTAGTGGATAAATGTATATGCTCTACACTAATACATGCTTAGGGTATAGTGAACAAAGGGAGTAACACCTGTGTTTCTTCTACTATGACAAGTCAAAATGTCTGCTATTAAAAAAAGGATATTGTGGGATCGTTTAGGAAAGGAAGCATGCATGTTATGTTGTATGTTCCACTGTGGAACTTTTTGAGTGCACCACTTTGCGTGTTGATTATGAATAAACAATTTGGAAATTTGGATGCTCAATTATATAAACTAAGAATGCTATGTGGAAAGTAAGCAATTTGTGAGTGCAAGGCAGGTTACTCCTCATGTAGAGGAGTAGTTTGTTTCTATAGAGACTTACTTTTTTTTTTACTATAATAAATGGTGACTGTTGGAATCCATTGTAAATCCAAGCTACAAACTTTTCTCAGCCACCATTTAAGCTGCAGAGGCTTTCAGTCTAGAATTCCTTAAACTTTCTCCAAGGTCCTCAGCATATGCTGCAAACCATCAAAGTCTGAGAGAAGTCAAGGATGTTTAGTAAACAACTAAAACGAAAAGCTTCATTTTTCCTATGCAGCAACATGTTTGATGGAAGTATGGTTTAGTAGAAGGTCTCTAAGTGATGGTTCATCATTAACTGCCTGCGGTACTAATCCCAATGCTTATTGGCTTTGGCCTTTAGCTAACAGTAAACATATAAAAGCGGTACCTATAAGAGTATAAAGCACAGACTCTGAGCATGTACTGTACACATACAGCGCTGTATACTTACATATTATTGACTGGGTCAGCCATAATTTGATACTGCAGACCCTGCACTGTTTTGTATGATGTAATATTTTCTTGGTTTTATGGTCATAGAATTTACTCAGCCTTCAAAGGATCATGTAAACTAGTAACCCAAGGATAAAGAGAGCAATGTCAGAATAGCAAATGCTTGAGATACCTCGGCTGATGCGATGCCTTTTTCTGCAGTGAGTTTTGATATTATGTATTTATGAATAATTCATCAGTTTTAAGTGAAATGTATGTGGCACAGTGAGTTACTGTATGTATGAGTATGAGCAAAACATCACATGGAATGGGATATTTTCATGTCAGTTTCAGGTCAAAGTTGTATGATTATACTAAGAGGAACCTGATATTATGCTGTTTCCCCTACTGGTGTCTCCTTACCTTACGAGGCAGCTGGATTTACCTTCATCTTGTCAGGCGTCAAGTTATGCACTTGTGTCCAAACCACTGGTGTAGTATGTACTAATCAACATCGCAAAGCTGCCTCACAAATTAAGATGGTGATAGACAGACAATTCATCCAATCACCTGCCAAGTATTTTTTTGAAAAATCATTTTTTTGCCTTTCAGTTTCCATAGATGACTTTTCAGACGTTTACTGTGTAACAAACCATCTGGCACGTCAGGTTGATCCAACAAAAAGAGCTGAATCATGCTGGATTTATATTTGATGGAAGGAGAGTCGTGCAATCCAGGTCCAGATTTTTATTTATAGTTCGGCATTAGATTTCACTCACTGACAGACCTATCACAACATATCATCATTATATTCCCCACATGAATTATGTTTACATCCCTTTATTTACGTTGTGATACAAGTGACAGTGTAAAGGTGTTGTCTAAGCTCATTACTGTGATGGAGAGCGGTGATAGCAGTGAGTAGTTGCCTTGTGTTGTCATCAAAATCAACTATTTCTGCCAGTAACAGAAATGTCTAAGATAAAACACAAGCATCTCAGTATGACAGTTCTTAAGGCCTTGATATGGTATGTATAGCTGCAGTAGTTTTATGTATCAACTTGGAGTTCATATTTAGCCATTTAATAATATTATATCAGGACACTTGGAGATTGGGGCATTTTAAGGAACCACCTTATTGTCAATGATGTAAACTTTCTGACATTATTGGTATGAAAGCTTCTAGAAAGGTCAACTTGTTTACATGGTTTTGTGACTGTTAAGTGTTGATATGTTTCTTGATGTTCTGTCTCACTAGTCACCAGCGTCTGAGCCAACATCATTACACTAATTGATGCTGATACTGAGTAATCACTCAGCACACCTGGCACGCATCAGCTGTTGCTACTAACACCTGAGGGTGATTTTCTAGTACTGGAGGCTAGAAAAAGCAACTGTGCCTCTTGTCACTGCCACAATGCCTCAACCTTCATTTTATAATATCCACTTCAAATTCAAGTTGAACATGCAAAGCAGAACTGTGGCTAGATGCATACAACTCTGTGTAGATTTATAGCTAGAACTGTGTGTACAAACAATATAGAAATGTGTATGCACATTATTTTCATCAGATTTATAAAGTTGTAAGAATGCATGGTTCTGTTAAATCTTAACCATTGAGGAACAGGATGTACGTGTACAAGACTCATTTTCACTCCCACAATTAGCCATAGATGGATGAAGACATGCTCTGAATCAGCCGATTCATATCAATTCGCTGCCTGCCTGTACACCTGTCAATGAAACTAATGGGAAAGAAGAATTGCCGCTCTACCGATTGTATTGCACCAGCGAGATTCTCCTACAGCAGAACAGCTGTCATTATATTTGAACATTACACATGGCTGTGCACCTATTTATACTTTCAATATCATTAATTCATCACATGGACCTGTAAACCATCATCAGCAGTGATATCTCCGAAATGTAATCAATGCTTAGTTTGTAGTGTTCATATCTAAACAGATTGTACAAGGTGTGACACAACTAAGGTTGAAATAAAAAAGAACATTAAAAGTAAAATACAGTGGTAACTCCCATGTAAATTAAGAGATTGATAAATCTATCACACAAAAGTAATTAATCAATGTTACGTTTCTAAAAGCACATTGCAAATCACACAATCAGAACAGCTGGTTATCAACCTAAACCATCAATGTTTTACTAAAATATTTTATTTTTCTCCCTATATTTCATTCCTACCTCATCACATCACCCTCAAATCACTTTATAAAAACATGTACATCTGGTCTAAATAATGTGCAAAGGTGTGCACATTATCACCACAATCTCCTTTATAAATTCCAGTTCATGTGCAGTGGATAGCGTACGCATGGTTTTTATGCACATGCATCTGGCCCCTGATGTTTGGAAGGATGGATGTTCTTAAAGCTGGCTGTTGACAATAGAAAAGCTCAGCTGTGGCCTCATACTAGAAAACGAACTTGTTGACTGTCCTCACTTCAGCTGAGATTCCATGGCCGCTGAGCTCAAAAGAAATGAATACTTTGCCAATGACCTCTCCATCTTTTACACATAACACACACACAGACACACAGGTTTACTTAAGTTACTTTCCGGTATTTACTTGACAAAACCTTAACCTAATCCTGACCACAAAATCAGCATTTTGCCTTCCCTAGTCATCAACTGGTCTTAAATCTGGTGCGTTTCCCTGAAAGTGACTGAAGTCATACACACACACACACACACACACACACACACATACACTTCTCTGACAATGGAACCTCTCTATCTCTCCCATAGAGCATGACGAATGTGCCAGTGGCCAAAATTTATGTGATGAGAATGCCATCTGCACCAACACCATCAGAGGACACCTGTGTACCTGCAAGCCAGGATATGTGGGCAACGGCACCATCTGCAAAGGTAAGTTCCTGCCCTGGAACATCCCCTCAGGCATGTAAATACACACACACACACACACACACCAAGTACAGACTCAAACCTGCCTCTACATCCTCTGCTGGTGACAGAACCTCTCTGTAACCCCTCTGTAACATCACGGTTGGTTCACTCCTCCTCCACATCACCTAACCAGGCAGCAGCTGCCACATGATGAGATGATAAAAATTGATTCTGCACCAGTTTCAGTCTGTTTTTCTACATGTGTGCTTCCTCCCCCTCACTACTCACCCTGCTGTTGACCTGTTGCCCTGCCCAGATGCCTCACGCAGTTGACCCTACAGCAGTGTGTGTGATTGTGTGTTGTAAATTCAGCACCGTGGACCAACAAAGATAAAAAAAACAAATCTAATCTCTTTATAAAAGCCTCCATTCAGCCTGCTGGTCATAGACCTTTTAGAGTGCTTAGTGTACTCCATCCTAATAGCTAAAGCACTTGTGGGTTATGTGCTATAATTTCAACAAAGTGAAAACAGGGACAGTCAATGATTCAAAGTGGAAAAGTGCCTCAGTGAAAGAAAATTATAATTCCTGAAATGGATATTCATCACTCACCCACCGTAGCACTGTAGGCATTCATTCGCAGATTTCCAGATCAAAACTTGATCTAAATTGACTACATTTCTCTAAAAAGTTTTTTTTTTTTTTTAGACTCTGTAACATTCCTTGCTTCAACAGCCTTTCAGTGACTATATTTCAGTGCAGTTAACAGCTGTGTCATATTGAACTATATTTATTGAAATTCACTTACAGGGAGCCTATAGTGTGTGGCACACAACATATTGCATTTAATATTAGTACTCCCAATCATGTTTTCTATATTTCATTTTGACTATACAGAATGGTTATACCAAGAACAATCCCATATTTATTTTTTTCCTGTGCAATACTGCATAGTGCACACTTCCAGCTTAGGCGGGTGGATAGTTTACTATTATTTATTGACTTTCATTCAAATAATATTGTATTCATTGCTGCACAAAATTATGTTGTTCATAATTGCAAACTTAACTTGTTGTTTTGTATGAAATGTGTAAAGTGTTTTATCTTACATTATGCATACCAGCTGAATACAGTTCATTGCATTTAGTTGATTCTGATTTTGACACCAATAACATAAATTATCATTTTTAATATTGTGATACAGTAACAAATTGCCCAGCCCTACTTAAAGCCAACATAGATTTAAATGATGGACTCCAGAGGTGTGATTCACCTGTGCATCATCAGTGAAATATATGCAAACTGACATATTTTTCAACAAAAATACTGCATGCATGAAATGGGTGCTTAAAGAAATAACTCCAGTATTTTGTGTATTGACTGCAGGAGTGCATTTTGGGGAGCTCCTTTCTTTAACCCAAACCAGTCAATTTCTAAGTTTCAGGTTTTATTAATTTGCCCAAAACAGGCATGCTGCCCTGTGAAATGAGTTTTGGAAATTTTGAACATTCTGTTATAACTGTGCCGCCTGTTACTTGGTCTCAGTAGCTTGTCATAATAAATGGAGGTGTCTTGCCAGTAAACATTGACCAATTTGTTTCTCTATTGTAGCTCTGTGACCTCATGTTAGGTAAGTGAATATGGACCATGAAGCTGTTTACATGCCCTCTGACATTCTTAGGTGTGTGTGCATATGTGTGTACTCATGTGATCTCCCGTTTTAGAGTGTGTGTTCATGGGTTCACTCAGCCATGTTCACTATGAACTATATTTAACTGTGTGTTTGCAGGCTGCCACAGTGGGACAGTCACTGCAGGTTCAGGGGAGATGAGGCAGGACAGTCGATAACAGTCCATGTAGGACCCTTATGGAGTCTGAGGAGACTCATTAGAGAGTTGGCAGGCTTTACAAGGCAGAGAAGCGTCACAGTTCCAGCTCCCTGATGTTAAACTAACATCGTTGGGGTCCATTGTCAGAGCTGCAGAAACAGGAGCAGGAGGTGGAAAGGAATCCCCTTTCCACCTGATTATTAACAGCTTTGTTTACACTGGAACCACTGGAGGTGAATAGACCAAAAACACACCGTGCATCTTTTATAAGAGGCACCTGGCCAAATGAGAGCAAAGATATGCGCGCATATGGTTGTGTTCTGATATCCATTTATATTTTGGATCTTTTATTTTCTTCCTTTTTTATTTGAAAAGTGTGATGTACAAAATATCCAGGTTGAAAATTAGCTAAAAACTAAACTAAACAATATATTATGCAATATATCTGGCTGAACAGAGTATTTGATTTCAATGTTTTAGTCATGAAATATGGCCTTCAGTTCTTCTTGAGAGTTTGTGAATCTAAAAGTTGCTCCCTTTCTGCATAAATATGACCTAAATCGTGATCAGAATGTCCTAAAACTAGATAAAGAGACAGAAAGTGAGGCCCAAGTGAAATAGTTAAAATGACACTGAAAGGCAAGCAATATATAGTAAATAGCATTGTAGTTGGGCCAACATTGTAATGAAGTACAAATAAAGGCAGTGTATTATGGTTTTGAGAATCTCCCAGCATTCAATGCCACAATTCAGCCTTACTCAAACAGTGGTTTGATACACAGCCCCACTCATTTCGAGTGCTTAATTTGCAAATAAAGAGATCCCACAGGCTCGCAACAAGCCGTTTCATGTCATTTCATGACTGCGTGCTTACGCTTGGCTGCTGTCCAAGAGATGGGAGAATCATTAAGCTTAATTAGGGTTTGATTTTCCATACTACTTAAACATCTAAATAAACTTTGAGTAAAACATCTTGCATCATGGGACGTTATAGGCGCCATGAAGGAGCCAACATCACCAGATGTGACCGGTCCTGCACTGGTTCAAGCTCTAATGTCCAGAGAGAGCAGAAATCTACATCAACACTGAGCAACAACACTGCTTACATGCAACTGCGGTAGAATGACATAATTGTTTTTTTTGTTTGTCTTCCTTTTATTTTCTAAAACCTGATAAGCAAATGTAACTCTATTAAAAACAAGCCCCACATGTAATCATAAAACCATAATCATCTAATGACTTGAAATAAATAATCAATCTAGGCCAGAGTGTTGGCCGGACTGAAAGTAACAGAAGTAAAAATTAAAACAATGCCAGTCTTGGCCCTCTTGCCATGTTCCACCATTATTTCTCACTCATTAAATCATGTTCTGTGTCTGCACTGCCGCTCATCACCGTGACGACTAATAATGTTGTAATTAAAAGGACGGGACAGAGGAAAGCATGTCAGTCATAGCGATGATTAGCGAGGTAAAGTGTGTCATACACTGCTGCAAGTGGATGTCGGTGTGCCTGTGCATGTGTGGTGGATAGAAAAGATGGCTTCGAGGGAGAAAGAAATACACCAAGAAAAGGAAAGTGAGAGGAAGAAAGCAAGACGGAAATAAAATACAGAGAAATTACAAGAGTAGGAAAAAGAAATAGGTGCACCCGCCCTTTCTACCCCCCCCCCTGTCACACAGGCATTAGGATGGGTGGCAGGTCTAGGGAGAGATCAATGCAATTTGCAAAGTGCCTTCTACACAACTTCTTTATCAGGATTGTCTCCAGGCACATGTTTCATACATATATATACACACCCAAACAATACACAATCTGGCCATACTGCTATACCTCCACATGTTTTGCTCTGGAAGTCACAGCCAATGTGCAAATGATGTAACAGAGCAGCAGAGAGGCAAATATTTGGCAGCATTGTTGAGAATATGATTTATGGTGTATACATTTGCAGAAATTACTAAATGTCTTGGAGAGACTCTGCTCATGTTCGTGTCAAAATATGGAATACACTTTATGGTATACAGCCACCAGAACTAAGTACATGTACACCCAACATTAAGTCTATATGTGTTAATTCAACATATGAGAACTTGGCTGCAGGTATTCAGCCATTAGGCATTATGGAGGTCCGGCAAAAACTTCTGACATCTTACCTATCATGTTCTGGCCAATTAGTATTATCTGAGCAGGGAGTTGGAGGAATCAGCCTCTGTTTCCCCTCCTCCTGAGATCTCATTACTTGTGTGATGGAGACAGTGTTGGCCAATCAACCTGTGCCTCCACAGAATTAAATATGTGAAAATAATTCTCTCAGTGTAACGTGGAGATGGTAGTCAGTGATGCTGTGCGGTACAAATAGGATGGCAAAACTAAAATAATAACAACTATAAACTATAATACATGTACACTAATGGTACCCTTTGCTTATATTCATCTCTGCTTGCCAGTTTTTCTGAACCAGATTGTTACCCAGAACTAAAATGGACAAACTGGTTAGTGCACTTGGCAATCACATACGTATGGCCTCAAATTTTACCCCATACCTGCCTGGTTCTTAACTCTTAGCGGGCCTGCAGCTGGCCCATGCCTCCCTGCTGTGACTTTGATGATTGCAAGGGGCACATAATGATCGGCCTCCATCTCAAGAGCCAATTTTACTGCTATTGATTGTCTGGTCTGACTTGGAAGTGAGACAAAATGAGAGGTTAAGACTCTTTCTATTTCTACCTTTACTTACTCTTTCTTCCTACTCCCCTTTTGTATTGTAATTCCCTTGGGGGAAAAAAAGGCTTCCATTATGTCATCTCCCTCGGAGCACAATAAATGGGCCACAATAGTTCAATCGGAGCAAGCATAAGATTATATATATGGGCATTGTTCCTGCTGCCAGCCTAATGATCAGCAGCCTATTACAGAGCCTTTGTCGACTGCAGAATGAGTGAGCTAATCTTGTTAATGGTCCGTTTCATTCCCTAGGACTGGTTTGTATAGACAAAGGGGTTTTAAATAGAGAGGATTTGAGTAGCGAGTCTAAACAGTGGCGCAGAGGACAAAGGCATTGACTCGTGCTTTTCTCATCTTGCTATCAGAGCTAATCACAGAGGAACCATGCTGCAACCAGCTAACAGCGAGCAGTGAAACCTAGGGTAATGTATTCTGAGAGATGGAAGGAGGGAAGGTGTTTGCTGCAGGGAGGGGAAAAGAGAAGTGAAGGAAGGGGTGGGTGGGTAGTAGGGTGGGTTGGGTGGGGTGGGGGGGATTCAGTGTTGGATTCAGCCTTCATTTCCCCTACAAGTCTGAAGCATTTAATTTTCTGTTTACATAATTATTGCTCCCCTTCATCTCTTTTTGATAGGAACAACACATTTAGCGGTTTTCTCTGCTGTGTAGTTCTGTGCTAGAGGGCATAGTGTTTTACAACATTTAATTGGGTGAAAACCACACTATCTGAAGCTATGATTAATTGCAAATGTGAAAAAAATGCAGGAATAGGAAAAAAAAAGACTGCTTGTTTTTGAAGCTTTGTAGCAATTATCATTTGAGGCAATTATTTTTAGTCTGTGCCCCACTGCTAGATGTAGCTGCTGTGCAGCAAAGAGAAAAATCATCTCTTGTGTTCAGCTCCATCACATCCACTCCTCTAATATATTTTAATGCACCGGGCGAAAATCTAGCATGCTGTCCTCATTCTATCTGATCCATGATGAGTTTTTTTTTTTTTCTGTCTTTAATCGGTCGTGTCAGTGATACTCCACAAGATTACATATGTGAAAATATTTCTCTTTGTTTAGCAATGGAGATGCTTGTCACTGATGCTGTGTGGTACAAAGAGCATGACAAAACCATAATAATAACAACTATGAACCATTATAAAAGTCCACTAATGGCGTCCTGTGCTGTACAAATGAATCACAAAGCTACACTAAATAATATTGTTGCTGTAAGACATAGGTTAGAGACTTAACATGGACTTTACTTCAGTCTAACTTGAGAATATGTGACCTAGTGCATGATAAAAAAAAAATAAAACAAAACGAAAAAAATAATAATAATAATGATAAAGCGGCAGCAGAAAAGGCTTGCACAAGCAGAACAGCTTGTATATTTAAACCTGTCTGATGGCTTGTGTTTCTTGCCCCATTAGACTTCTGTGGCATTCCCAGATCTTAGCAATTAAATTAGTGCATGCAGTGTTTGTATAGAGGTATATCAGCTCTGCTACTAATGTTACAATTATGTTTTCACAGTCTTTAGGGACAAAATGAGAAGAAAACAGTCTGAGTTCACATACACAGTATGTATATTATGGCTGGGAAGCTTCTCAGGAGGGGCCGGCAGGACCCAGTGGGGAATGTTTTTGAGGACCACTGAACTGAATGAACTCTTCACATTCAGAGTGTGTCAAGTTGTGTATTTTATCAGTGTTTTATGGTTTCATTGCCCTTCTGGCACTCTCTCTCTCACTTTCTCTCTCCATGTGTATCCTTGTGTTTATCCATAGTATGAAGGCGAATGTGTTAATAAGTGTGAGAGGTCAGAAAAGTACAGACTTGGCCTCATGCCCACCATTTGTGTATGCACAGCAGCAAACAAGGAATGCTAGGAAACATGGATTCAATCTACACGTGATTAATAATCACAGATTATATTGTGTGAATATGTGTTGAGAGATTTTTCCTACGCACATTGTTTCATTTGGAGGTATGAAGAGGTGAGGCAGTCACACTGTCTTACTTTGAGACACCATTGATTACACCAACAGCACATAGAACATGGTACAAGAACCTACCTGGCTAGATATTGAGATTTGACATTGTTTATAATTGTCACATGGGAACACATCACTTGAAGCAGGGTCCACAGAGCTGTAGGACAATTTGACAAATGCAAAATGAAAAAGCGAGAGTTGCATCACTTCCTCACAAGACTAATTATGTGCATTAATATTTTATCAATTAAGTATTCTCTGCCACCAAACCCCATTGTTTGTTCTGGAAATATTGCACAGTGATGTTATACAGTTTAAATTTGTAAAATTCTGCAACAAAGAAAATATATCAAACAATGATATGGGTACCAAATACCAGTTTCACACTTAGATGTTATGTTAATGTATGCAAATTGAAAGGTTCTAAGTATAAGTCACAATGAGCAAACCACATTTGCACATTACACATATGTCGTCATTATTCCCAGTTTCTCACATGTGTTTGCAGTTATCAGCAGTTCACAGCATTTGTTTGTGCTGCCTTTAAAGACATAAAGTGGATCATAATTAATTCATATACAATTTGACAAATGCACAAAAGAACATTTTCATTAGTTGAAAGTGTAAACTCATTGTAAATATAGCTACTAACAGTTTATGTGAACATATTGCTCCTTACTATGAATATTCAAGCACATATCACAAACTAAAAAATGAATTGCACTGATGAGAAACTCCATCAGTTTTAGTTTTGTGCAGCAATTTGTTACCATTTTTAAGTAATTTAATCACTTCTGGATATACTTTTAGTCTTTAATATACTTATACAGATATTTCACCCTTTTCATTTGTATTTGCCTTAATTGGAACAAGTGTACAATAGTGGCTATGTGTATAGATGATAAAAATGTTTTTAGTGTTTATCTAATAAAGTTGTGTCTATTTCATTTCTCTAGATGCTTTCTCCCCTGTCTAATCAACAAAAAATTTCAAAGAAAACTAATTTAGCTCAGTATCAAATATGTTACCGACATCATTCACTCAATTTCATTTGCAACCTGCAATAACAGCATAACGAAATTCACCTGGTACAAAGCTGAGGTGTAAAAAAAAAAAGGAAAAAAAAGGCTGTTTTCAAACACGGATGGGGGTTTCGACTGAGACTGAAAAGCACAAAGCCCAGAGGCTCCAGGCTCCAAAACACTTTAGTTCAGATCTGCGAGCCCTGACTGATTTATGGCAGGCTGCAGGCTGAGCACATACATACAGATACACACATTCACACACACAAATACACATAAATAACAGATAGACGTACTTCACTAAGAAAACTCCTTGAAAACTTAAGCTGGTGTAGTCCAATGAGGTCTGTCCACAACCATGCTTGGCATATTACTTTAAAGTTGGTCCATTAGTAATTACTTATTACTCCTAAAATTGTAGTGAGACTTGTATTTGTTACCTTGTGAGAAGAGTATTCACATCAATCATTACTTCACATTTAAAGTGTCAACATAAGGGCTTGAGGCTCAAATTAAATTTATTCTCTACTAATTATCTACTGCTTCCATACTGACAGAATGTGGTTTCAGCTACGACAAAAAACCCACAAAAAACAGCTTTTAAAGGTCATTTAACAGTCAGCATTAAGACCTGGTCTAGACTTGACTTGCAATGCCCTCTGAAGATGCTGACTTTACTCCTAAAGTCATCTCTGTCTATACTTACCCTTCACTGGCATCTTTTTCATTTTTTTCTGACAGACAGTGACATTGCTTTAAGCCTGAGCAGCCTTTCCTCCACTACAGAACCTGGCACATTCTCTTTATTTCTGTCTCTGTGTTACCCTGAGCACCTGTTAAGTCAGAGTTGAGTCATTCCCTCTATTATTAAGGGTGATGTTCTTCTCCCACCAGCTCGATGTCAGCATCTCAGCATTTCTGATCACTCGAGTTTGACAAAGTGGACTGCTGATTCTGACTTGGACACAACTTGTAGTTTGTGATAATATTCTTATTGTTAAATTGTTTAATGTTACCAAAGCATCAAGCCCCCCTGCGCTTTCCTGTATTTCATTCCCACTCTTACCTCTCACAGGTGCAGGAGGCGATATGCAAAGGTGAAAACTGCGCTCTGTGATAGATTTTCACAAAGGTTTGAATTCAATCAATAGAGGTTTCAATTGTAGCGTAAGTCTGATAATAATTGTGTGTGTGTGTGTGTTGCTGGGGAAGGTGTTTGTGTGTATGCATCTTTGTGTGTTCATTACAATCTGATACCAGGGTTTACATTTCATGGGCTAATTAGTGCAATGTTTCTATGAAGAAGGAATTTTAACGGTTGGGCGAACAGGCACACACATACAGTACAGAGAGACCATTTTTGTTTACAATATTAGCTAATTATCACTGAATGCAAATTACAACTGAGACTGTCAAGAATGTCATTCATTTTGCAAGTATTTGGTCATAAACCAAAGTATTGGACTGATTGAAATTTGACCTGATGGTTTTGCTAGATGAAAAGTCAGAGGATCATTGAAGTTATTTTCATACATCATGAACCAAATTGTTGTGCCAAGCCATCTAGAAGTTGTGAGATATTTCACTGGATGGTTGAAAATGTGGACCTGCTGGTAGATGAAAAGTAAGAGGATCAGAAAAAAGTCACCAGGATTCATCATTCAGACCAAACAGACAGACATATATTGTCATTCCTAGCCTGGCTAAAAAGGTTCAATCAGGGGACACAGAGATTGAAACACAGGTTAGTGTGTTGTGTTGACAAACTGAAGGAAGCAGCAGTCATCTCCAGAGAGGTTGCTGTGACAGTTTCTGTTCCCTTTACCTTCCTGTAATACCAGCTGCTGATCTGCCTGATGGTGCATTCATCTGCATGAGACACATATATATGCGTATCTAAACTTCACAGCCTCAGCCTCTTTCAATGCAGATTCCTCAGCTATCACTTCCTCTCTATTTTCCTCCTCTTGTCCTTTCATCTGTCCTTTATTTTTCATTGTGTACTATCTGTCAGAACAATAGTGACAGGTCTAGTGATCATTAATATTTTAAGGCTTTTATGCTGTTTTGTTTGCTATTTATTGTCAGTATGTACTGCATGGCTTAATATGGAGACACCACTAGATTTTAGAAGATTTGGCCATAATTCCTATCAGATATCAGTAAAGTCTACTGCCACAGGTTGCGACAGGGGCAAATATAATTACATTTCTCCTTACCTACAGGTTGTTAAAGCTTGTAAAATCTGTGGTTTGGCTGAGTTTAGGTCCTTTTGCCCTGGATTTCTTGGCTATCTGAGACAAAAGTTGACAATCATGAGAGAAGTGTCTTAAAATCATTGGTCATCAATCCAAAGCACTGGTCTTAGATCACACTGTGAAATGCATCCACCAGTAACTCATTTGGAGCATTGGCAGCCAAAGACATAACATTTAGAAACAATTTCTCATATTCCAATTGCTGCTATGACCCACATTTAGAAAAAACACAATATCACAATATGGCATGAAATTACAGAGAATACACTGTCTGTAAGTGCACTGTTTAGTATTTAAGGGGGGAAACACTGGTTCTCCTGAATATATCTATGGCGCACAAAAGGGTTTGTGTAACTTAACTCATTTTTACAAACACACGAGCAGCAGTGATGGTTGATGTGAGCTGATGACATGCTATTTAAACTGTAACACTACGATTCACCACGGATTCAGCACGCAATCTGACATGCCTGAAATTGATTGTGCAGTCTGACAAAGATTGTGACCACAAATTTATTATAGGCGTCTCCCACAATGTGGCATGCAGTCAACGTACACAATACTCGGTGTTGCACAGTCTAAACAAGTCTTATCAGAACCACTTATTAGAGATTGAAAATAACTGTATGAAACATGCCAAGAGAACACAATGACTGCATTTGCTCTAGTGATGAATATGGTAGATCAAAGCTGGAAGTAGACAGCTTTCCCCTTTTCTGCTTACAAATCTGTCTGATCATGTGATGAGCTTTTAAAGTTTTAAATTGTCGAATGCTGTTGCTTATAGCATCAGCAGTTACTGTAAACCAAATTTCTCCCTATAACTAGAGGAGGCCAGTTTGAATGTATTGAAAACCCAGAAGAAAACAAATACCACTCTGGACCGACAAGTGACATCTTTCCAACACAATTTTCCTCTTAAAATCAAATTCACATCATGGTTTGATGTGACGCCTATCCCCCCTCCAGATTCCAGCAGCATGGGTCATGAGTAATTCCAGCACTACATCACGCCTCTCAGCAGTAAACTTCATCTCATCAGTGGAACAGCAGAGGTTGGTGAAAACAGTGGTGTCAGCTGAGTACCTGTGTGTGTCTCGGTAATGGATTCAGATAGAGGGAGGCGCTCGCCTGCACAGCCCTCGGTTATGAAAGCTCCTCACATCTAGCTGCCAAGGGCGTCCCTGCTCCTCCCCCCCTCGCTGCTCTGATAGGTTCATGCCCCCACGACTCTTCCACAGATGAAAATAGATAAAATCATCCAGACGTGGCGTGAGCGGCCAGTTAATGTTTGCCACACACTGATTCGTTTGGGGAAAAAAGGCAGTGAGATTCATATTTTTATTTATTTATTTATGCTTTTATTCACTTATTCACTTATTTAAAAATTGATTTTTTTTTATATAAATGAATTCATTCATTTATTTATTTATTTGTGCATAAAAAATACCACACAGTCAAAACTCAAAACTTAGCTGACAAAAAGAACTGTTGTAGCTTTGGGTATTGTTTTTTTTATTTAATTTCAGTTTCCAGCCAGATCTTCTCTTTATAAACTTATATTCTTCAGGCTCGTTATTTTTTGCATCAATTGTTAAGGTTTTCAGACATTCATCCATGGACATGCACATACCCACACTTAGCAACCGTATCCAAGCAGGAATATATTCTTTATCTGTGTCTTTCCTTGTAAACTCAAATAATCTGATACAAGCCTAAACTAAAGCGTGAGTGTGCAGTTAGTAGTAGTTTATTGACTCTGATATAACAATAAAATACAATGTTAAAGGTGCATTTACTGATTTTTGGACACTTGTGTGGAAACAAAACAGTGTTTATGCGTTCACGAAAAGTTCCTTATTTACACATTCTGCAGATATGGAGCAACACTGAGATTCATTTGGACTTGTTTAATATTCACTCTCCTTCTACTGTAGCTTTGTTCTTCTTTTCAGCAAATGTCTGACTCTTTAGCTGGTAAATGCTCCACTGAGTTCACCCTCTAGTTTCTATCTTTGTCTCTCTATCTTTCTGCTGTTTGGTGCTGGGTAGATGTATGAGCATTTTCTTATCTGCCACCTATATGACTGGGCTTTTGGTTAAGTCCTGGCAGTTAAAACTAATTAATTGGGGTTAGGCAAAGGTTGTTGTCATGGTTTAAACAAACTAATATAACTCTTAGGAGACTGGATGCAAACCATGGTCATATTTGTCAAAATCAAACACTTCCCATCCATTCACCACAAACTCCCTTGTAAAATAATAAAAGTGCGATGTTACTCTACTATATTGATGACACCAGTCATTATTTGCACAACCACAAAAGGTTGCTTTCCAGAAGAAACATAAAGGTCTTATTTTTAAGAGTTGTGGATAGAGCATATTTAAGTGAGGGTGATTGTCAGCTAGTATGCTACTCCATCTTTGTAGTTCAGTGACCGACTTGTGTGATGATGGGCAGAAACTGGTAGGTGTAATTCTCAAATCATCGTCACTGTAGGATTAACATTCAACTCAGGGTTTTAGGTTATGTCTGGTAGCTGCTTCCTGCCTTTGCTTGTACCCTTTGCAGTCTCTCTTCTTGGTTAGTACTGATAAAATCTGTCACCTCTACCACTTGAACCAGGTCTGAGTTCATGTCTTGATTCATATGTCTAGTTAATTTGAGTACATAACCTAACAAGTAATCATATATACAGTGGGGCAAAAAAAGTATTTAGTCAGCCACCAATTGTGCAAGTTCTCCCACTTAAAAGATGAGAGATGCCTGTAATTTTCATCATAGGTACACTTCAACTATGAGAGACAGAATGGGGGGAAAGAATCCAGGAAATCACATTGTAGGATTTTTAATGAATTAATTGGTAAATTCCTCGGTAAAATAAGTATTTGGTCACCTACAAACAAGCAAGATTTCTGGCTCTCACAGACCTGTAACATCTTCTTTAAGAGGCTCCTCTGTCCTCCACTCGTTATCAGTATAATAGTCACCTGTCCACAACCTCAAACAGTCCCACTCCAAACTCCACTATGGCCAAGACCAAAGAGCTGTCAAAGGACACCAGAACCAAAATTGTAAACCTGCACCAGGATGGGAAGACTGAATCTGCAATAGGTAAGCAGCTTGGTGTGAAGAAATCAACTGTGGGAGCAATTATTAGAAAATGGAAGACATACAAGACCACTGATAATCTCCCTCGATCTGGGGCTCCACGCAAGATCTCACCCCGTGGGTTCAAAATTATCACAAGAACAGTGAACAAAAATCCCAGAACCACACGGGGGTACCTAGTGAATGAGACCTAGTGAATGAACTGCAGAGAGCTGGGACCAAAGTAACAAAGGCTACCATCATAACACACTACGCCGCCAGGGACTCAAATCCTGCAGTGCCAGACGTGTCCCCCTGCTTAAGCCAGTACATGTCCAGGCCCGTCTGAAGTTTGCTAAAGAGCATTTGGATGATCCAGAAGAGGATTGGGAGAATGTCATATGGTCAGATGAAACCAAAATAGAACTTTTTGGTAAAAACTCAACTTGTCGTGTTTGGAGGAGAAAGAATGCCGAGTTGCATCCAAAGAACACCATACCTACTGTGAAGCATGGGGGTGGATACATCATGCTTTGGGGCTGTTTTTTCTGCAAGGGGACCAGGACGACTGATCCGTGTAAAGGAAAGAATGAATGGGGCCATGTATCGCGAGATTTTGAGTGAAAACCTCCTTCCATCAGCAGAGGCATTGAAGATGAAACGTGGCTGGGTCTTTCAGCATGACAATGATCCCAAACACACCGCCCGGGCAACGAAGTAGTGGCTTCGTAAGAAGCATTTCAAGGTCCTGGAGTGGCCTAGCCAGTCTCCAGATCTCAACCCTATATAAAATCTTTCGAGGGAGTAGAAAGGTCCGTGTTGCCCAGCGACAGCCCCAAAACATCACTGCTCTACAGGAGATCTGCATGGAGGAATGGGCCAAAATACCAGCAACAGTGTGTGAAAACCTTGTGAAGACTTACAGAAAACGTTTGACCTCTGTCATTGCCAACAAAGGGTATATAACAAAGTATTGAGATGAACTTTTGTTATTGACCAAATACTTATTTTTCACCATAATTTGCAAATAAATTCTTTAAAAATTGTGATTTTCTGGATTTTTTTTTCTCATTTTGTCTCTCATAGTTGAGGTATACCTATGATGAAAATTACAGGCCTCTCTCATCTTTTTAAGTGGGAGAATTGCACAATTGGTGGCTGACTAAATACATTTTTGCCCCACTGTATGAAGGCAAGCAGGAGCAAAGGCTTAATAATTGTAAAGGAAATTAAAGTTTTTTTTTTTATTATTTAAGTGTTTTCTGATCTGACACCTGCTTATATTAGCAGGTGTTCTGTGCCCTTCCAGTGAATGATTATGGTCATGGTTAAAACAAACACATGTTGACTGTCAGAATGAAATGGGGGACGGACAGTTGACTCCCATGTTGATTGTTTGTTGACTCATCCAACCACCCTGATCTCCTCTCTCTGCAGTGTATGTGGATCTCCCCATGACTTCCTCTTTTGTTCATAACATATATGAATCATGATTTTTACATGCGCTAGAGGGTTTTGCACTTGAAAGTAAATATATTTCACTTTTTGGCATTTGTTTTTCAAGGGGGGAACATTCTCTTCAAGGCAGTCCCTTACTTGTGGGTATTTATTAAAGTGTAATTTTTGGATTAGGATTATAGAACTTGCTTTTAAAAGATCAAGTCTAACTCTCTAGACAGCAATCCTCTGATTTTAAAATTAGCATTAAGTAGGGCTGTGTGTGTGATAACGGATAACTTATGAAAAGTAGTTGTAATGTTCTGTCTAATACAGTACTTTGAAGGCTTTTAAAGTGAAAGCAAGAATCTCAGAGGACCATTTAAACACTCACAGCTATTTTACATCCAGAAAATGTGGCACAGAAAAAATAGGGTTGTCAGTTTGCTCATGTTTTCCAGTCTGCCTGTCTAACATAAACTAATGGCACCTCACTGTTAGCTCAGTCTTCTGCTGCCATCTGCTTATGGAGGGAGCATTTCAAACGGTCTCTGTGCCATAGTTATAGGTGCAATGAATTATGCTCATTGTAGTTCACTGTGAGGCTGATGTGAGGACTGACGGGTATCGGCACTGAACTAAATGAATAAAATAATGTTTATTTTGCAGAATTGGGCTACACAGTTATGAATATTTAATGCATTATCAGTGAGTCATTTTTCACCTTTTCTTCTTATCTATAGTGGCACCTAAGTTATATCTCATATATGGCAGAGTGATTTAAGAGTAGTTGGAGAGAGAGACAGCTGCACAGTTTTCAATTAAATACATTTTTGAGTAACCCAGCAACAGTAACAGTTACAGGAACAACTAAGAGTCGCCTCTTATATAGGTAAAAGCATCATTTAGAAAAACTATGAAAGTAAAAATTAGAAATATATAACCAGGAATCCCAGGAATAGTTGTGCACAGTAGCTTATGTTGGAAATCCACATGGATCTAAACGCTGATCACTGGCTTGCAGCACTCCCGCTGTTCTCCCTTGAGCAGTTTGAAATGTGTGGAGGTTCACTCCAGAGCCAGAAATCTCCGCAAGCACCTGGTGGAATTAATTGTCATGTCAGCGGTATTGATCAACCACCCTTTCAACCCTCTGCAGATACATTATGGCAGTAAAAATCTTCCTTAATGCGTCTTTAATCCATGCCGACAGCCTTGCCAGAGTCCTTATTGTCTTGTAAGTGTGGTCATTATCTGTGATGTTCAGTAAATGCCCAACTGAGAGTACAGCCAAGGGTGAACTGCCTCAACCCTGATGCATAACAAAGTGAGGCATTTGTATGAGTAAATGGGTTGGCTTTAATTCTTTCTTAGCCGAGTTCCTGCCCTGCTCAGCTCTTTTATGCCGGCTGACAAGAGAGATTCTACCTCTGCATTTAAACCTGCTGTTGTGCATTCATTAGTGGGGAAGTTATAGGAAGATATTAGACAGCTACACTGCAGAGAGAGAAACAGGGAGGAGGCCTCTTTCTTCCCCTGAGATCAGATTTTTGGGTGAGAAATATGGAGAAAGAAGGCTGAGTTTAGTGTCCATTATCTAGATAGCCCTCTGTTCCTCTGTCAGAACTGATGGTGTGTTAAGGGGCGCTCTGTGATATGTTTTATTATACACTCTCTACCCTCCTCCTGATATGAGCAGCTGTATGAAGACATGCTTAAACTTCAAGAGCTGCATTAATGGATTTTTGGTCGCTAGGGGGCAGGGAAACTGCAAAACAAGCTGAAAAAAGCACAACCCTGACATACTATCACTGTATAAAGTTATAATGTTTAACTTGTTAGCTAATAGTTGCATATTCACTAGCTCCTGAGGAAACTGTCTGTCTCTTCAGCTGCTAAATAGTCAGTTTTATTTTGTTGTAACTCTGTCAGGCTGCCATTTGCTTCTAGGCAAGTTAAAAATAAATAAATAAATCAATAACTGACAAACTAAAAAATGCTGCCTGTTATTGCTGGAGACAGGGTTAAAAAAGGGCAGTAGACCTAAATGTGAAGTGAAACTAATACTAATAGTAGGTTGCCAAAAAGGGTTTTTTATGTGGTGTAAATCTGAGGTGCGTTTTAAAAAGAATACTGCTCGCTTGAGTACAGTAGTTTGCGCTTCTAGACCGCTTGAATACAGTACATGTGTATTGTTAGATGATTAATCACTCTGAGTGTCCCCTTTCACATTACACATAGTTATCTGATTCAGTGTTAGGACTACTGTTAAACAAAATGATAAATGTAACTTAAAAAAATGAAGCTTTAAATTCTTAGTAAGGGATGAGATCATTATCAGGGTGCTAATGATGTCTTAATGTAGCACATCCCAGGCTGTGTGTGTGACACTATGGGACGCTTATTATTAGCTCAGTTCTGTTCAACCGTGGAATTAAAATGCTCTCTTTTTTTTCTCCTTTCATACCTACTTGAATTTGTGGAATATCCATTGGCTTTCACTGTTATATTCCTTCTCTTAATTCTGAGATGGATCCTTGGACGCCCAACGACCGTGAATGTGGCTGTTAGCCACGGCACAGAGTGGAATGATTTCATTCTCACCACCCACTGGAAAGCAATCTAGGCCCGTAATGGGAAACTCAAATAGCAAATCTGTGGGTATAAGCATGTCTCGAGAAGTCACGAGTCAGCAACAGGCTCAGTTAAGCAGGGAGATAGTTTAGCTGGAGGTCACAGGGACAACAATGAAGGAGGGCAGGCTATTTGTCGCTGTAGCGGGGGTCCTGGTAATGTAATGTGGAGGGGGGGAAGAGGGAAGAGTCGGAGGGGAGAAATGGAAAAAAGATGGATGTGAATAAGAGTTGATACAAGACACACAAAGAGGAGAAGAAGATGAAGGACAGACGTGAAATGCCTTGTAAAAGTCAGTTGTGAGATTACAGAGTTTGTGGAGGCTTTAGATATTTCCAGCAACAATGGAGCATGTTGGCAATCTGTAGCCTCAATGGTAAAATCAGGTTTTGGTGTCAGAAGAGGAAACATTGACCAATCTCTACAACTACAGGAGTTAGAAATGGAACAGAATACAATGCAGCGATATCTGTCATCTTGTCTTCTGTAGGATACCCCTCCTGTTCAGCAGTATTGGAAGCTCTCTGTTTTTTTTGCAGAATAGCAGCACTACATTTTATTTCTCTTCTCAATGTGACGTTTTGGGGCAATGGAAAACCATCACAATCACATCGTCTATGTATAGTCTGTGTTGGGAAAAAAATCCAATCTACTGCTGAAAACAACCCATTCACACAAATCCAGTTTGCTTTTAAAAGGCATTTTTTTGGAAACACAAAAGCCCTCTGAGCAGACATGATATATATCCACCAAAGATCTGGCAAAGCAGGTTTTCACAAATCTTCTTTGTTGCCATTTATTATTCTCTAACATAAGATGACTGAATGTAATCATGATCACAATCAGCCCTGATCCTACACGCAGACAGTAGCTGAAATAGACCGACAGAGCCCAGAGTATTCATTCAGTTTCACTTAAATTAGAAAAAAGAAAAAAAAAACACATTAAAATTTCTTTAGATACTACCTGACTTTGTCGGTTGTGTATATCAGACTGTTGACTCATTTTTAGTGGAGCATTCCGAGCTAGAAACTCTGCAAAAAATTGGTTCAAAACATGCATAAAAGGGAGAAGGTTGTATGTCAGTCTTGGAGATAATGTGTCTGAGAAGCATGACACTGCTTAAGGGTTGCACTAGGGATCTGCCTCAGTCCATTATTATTCTCAGTATACATGCTGCCACTTGTTAATCATTAGATAATACAATGTATGCGGATGACACACACCTGTACATCTCTGCTCAACCAAATGATGCTGCGGCGATAAACTCCATGACAACCTGTCTTCTGACAATAAATAAATGGATGAACAATAACTTTTTAAAGTTAAACAAGGACAAAACTGAAATCCTACTAATTGGCCCCAAAACAAAAAGAGAAATGCTGTTTAATAATTAACTCCCTTGATTAAAGTCTTGCTATTATCTTGGATTCAGATCTGAACTTCAAGTCCCACATTAACAAGGTGATGAAAAACTAAAATACAACCATTCATAAGTCAAAAAGATGGTAAATAATTAAAGCTGACTGAATTATTGCAATGCACTTTTTACTGGTCTCCCCAAAAATAAAAAATAAAATACTGAGAGACTTCAGTACACTGGCATCCTGTAACATTCAGTCTTCCTTCTTACCAAACTACATTGCTAATTCCCTTGTTAACTATTTGCCTTCAAAAGCATTACGATCATCTGCTGCTAGTTTATTGGAGGTTCCCAGCAACAGCCAAAAGAAAATCAGAGATGCAGCCTTTGTCAGCCTTTGTCAGTTACACCCCATACTATGGGACACACACAAAAGTATTTATGACTTTGGGATAAAAATGCAGTTATGCATTGCATTCTTTTGAAATGTATTCTTCTTGGTTTTATGGATTCTGTGTATTACATTTTTTAACGTCTTATTTTTTATTCTACCATTGATATTCAGTGGGTTTTATTTTCCTTATTATGTTATGCATTCAATCTATTATATCTTCACTTTTATCTTATCTTTATTATTATCATCAAGCAGGTTTTATTTTCCATGTTATGTTACATTTATTATGGTATTCTATCCCTGTTTTTATGTTCATTTTATGTCTAATTTTATGTGAAGCACTCAGTGCATGCGATTTCTTTATTGTAAAGCATTTCAAGCTGCATTTCTTATATGAAAGGTGCTCTATAATTAAAGTTTGTGTTATGATCATTAACAGGAAGTTGTGTGTGGTTTGACTCAAACTACAACTATAACAGTACAATACAATGCCTATGTTCACAGCAATTAAAGAACATGTTGCATATTTTTGGGGGGGTTTTGACAACAATGAAAGTCTGTGGCTCTGTCAGGCTTTTGCTTCATAGGCATATAATTTAATATAATATAGAATATTACCAGCTTCATCATAAGGAGAAAATGAGTCAGGTTGAAGAAAAGTGGGTATAACAAATATCTGTAATGTAATGAACATCATAAAGATTGATGACGCCTGAGCTCATTTTAATTGAATGTTTGAGTTTTTCTTTTTTTCACTCTGACAACAATAAAATACTGGGGGCATCTGGAAATTGTGGGTTGTGTTTGGGCAATAGCTGCCAGTAACATTGATTGAAAAATGTGGGTCTTCAAAAACCCACACACACATATAAATACAACAGTGAAGAACCCCCACTCCCACTCGATCTTTGGAAATCATTAGTTCTACAGGCAGACAGGATTATGCTGATGGTGGTGAAATGATAATTAGAGCTGGAGATAGATTGAGTCAATATAAGTGTAATTAATTTTTAAGTGTGGGGTTTATTAGTACAGAGGCAATCAGGCTCCTAATGAGGGCCTGATAGAACTTCTTAAATAGTGGAACCAGCCAAATTAATAGCTCTAATAGCTTCTGGCGTGGAACTCAGATTTTATTTATTGCACTTACGCACTAGTTTGTATATTTAGCACCTTTTTTTCCCCAAAACATTAGAGTTATCATTTCATTTAACAAATTGTGTTTCTTTGGATTAAGACATGCACCCACATACACACATACACACACACACATATCACACATCCAATATGTATGTGACTATAAATAGATTTGTCAGCCCATTAAGGCTCATCTTTCAAATCATGTCATTAATTAAGCTTAGAAATACTCAAGTAATTTCTCTTTAATGAACTTGCTCAATTAACGCTGCCCTCTTTTTGGTTTAATCCTCCTCGCTTTAAGCACTGACAATTTACGCTTTCTCTCTCTTCATCTTTTCCTTCACCCACTCGCTCTTCCCTTTGTTTTTGTGGAGTACATTTCTCTACCAGCTCTCCTCAACCTGCCCCTTCTCCTTTGTGCTTTTGTCTCGGCTATGTTGATGCATCACACCCTGTGCACTCACAGAACAAATCACAGTCATTTGCTCTGCTAGACTGCTTTCAGCAGAAGCCAGCGAGACACACGCTCACTCATACACTCACTCACACACACACACACACACACACACACACACATACACACACACACACACACACACACACACACACACACACACACACACACACACACACACACACACTCTAACACATTGTAATACAAATTTTAAATAACTGAAAAATAGACAGGGGAAATGTCACCTCATGAATTCTGCAGGCAGCTCAGTAGGCGATCAATAACAATATGCATCATCTCATTTAATTGAATACAAATCAGACTGGTGGTGGAGCAATTATGGCTCATCCGAGTTCAACATTTTGACCTTAATCTTATTATTGCCATTAGTCCACATTTGGCCTTTAACTATGGACTTTTACTTGTTGTGTTTGAGACATCACCAATGCTGGTTTATTCATTCAAATGCTTTAAATAATATATATTAATGTTTTCCAGACAAGTGACCTCTAGAGGCAGTACAAATAATGAAGGTAGACATTCCTTGACATTATAACGCTGCCACGAAACTTCTTAGGGATTGGTCACACCAGCATTTATGACCAAAATCCATCATTTCAGTGAAATTGTCTGAAGAGGTGAGAGTTATTGTTTGCTTTTGGTTTGTTGTTTTCTCTCTCTCTCTCTTTCTCTCTCTCTCTTTCTCTCTCTCTCTCTCTCTCTCTCTCTCTCTCTCTCTCTCTCTCTCTCTTCTCTCTCTCTCTCTCTCTCTCTCTCTCTCTCTCTCTCTCTTTCGCTCTCTCTCACAAACACACACAGACACTGTTTTGCATTGTTATGCTATTTTATTACCAATTTCACAGTAAATGACATGGTAAAAATGACATGAAATGAGGTGAGGGTGAGATTTGGAATGACTTTGACCTAAGTTTCCCGGCCAGACTAGGACCAGGGCGCAAATATAAACAATGTTTATTTTAGAGGGAACACATCTGCAGAGTTCAAAATAGAGGAAGCTATCATGATAGTTTTTGTATGTTATGAATATTTTCATAAATTTGTAATCCATGCTGTACTTTTATAATTTTGCTATCTGGTTTATTATGTACATACATCTATTCTATGTATGTCCTGGAAGAGAGATCCCTCCCCATGTTCCATTTTTTGGGGAAGCTTTTCTTTATTCAAATGGAGGGTCTAACGATAGAGGATGTCGTATAGCTGTAGAACCCCCTGAGGTAAATTTGTAATATTGGGCTATAAAAAGAAAACTTACTTGACAACACTGCATACAGAACAGGTAGAAATATTTGCACTGCTGCTTCTGTATCTGTTGCTAGTCTCATCATACCCTCAGTGTTTGATGTGGCTGATTCTATAAGACATATTTTGTTACTTTAGCTCATTAAATATTTGTATGGAATGCCTTGTTGTAGTTTCTCAAAGCTTTAAAGCTTTGTTAATTTATTTATTTTTCAGACACTTGGGGGTAGGGGGGCAGTAGCAACATCACCGCTCATTTTGAGTTGTTTGATGAGTCTAATTCTAATATTTACTCTCCTTTGAGCTTTTGTTATGTCTCCATCAACAATGTCTTCCTCTTTAGCAGCCAGATGTTATCTGTCTATACGCCTTTTTATGTTTCCTGTAAAGCATTTTGAATTGTTGCTAAAATATGCTATACAAATAAACCTGCCTTTCCTTTCTTTACCAGCTGTTTTCTAATGTCTGTCTCCTGTTTGGTACAGGTGGAATACAGTGGGTTTATCAGAGCTTTTTGCTCAAAACAGCTGTCTGCTGCAGCTTGAAAGACAAGTGATAAATGAACTTTGCCTGAACCATACAGTAAATGTGCTTTGAAACTAAGAGGCTAAAAAGTTGACCAGTAAACTTAAAATATCGATTAGTGAAGCTTTTAAAAATAACACTGCCGTCTTTTTATTTCACATACAGTATAAAAACAGCCACAAGCTGTAGTAGCCGTCCTTAAATGATCACTAGAAAGACAAATTTCAAAGTCAGAATTAATGAGGATGACAGGTTACAGTTTTGAACTATGTGCGTGGTGACGAGGTCTTTACAATGCACAGTATCACTGTTTCTGATATTGTGATAATATCAGGCTGATCCGTGGCACTCTACATACTGAGTATACACACACACATACACATACACACACATACACACATCCAGAACTAAAAACACCACTTACAAACGTGTGTGAATGACAGAAAAGTGTCAGTGTTTCCTCCCTGAAGTGTAACATCGCTTTTAAAGATAGTCAAGGGAGTCACTTTGCACCTTGTAATGCCTTCAT
Organism: Scomber scombrus; assembly: GCF_963691925.1. Classification (NCBI taxonomy): domain Eukaryota; kingdom Metazoa; phylum Chordata; class Actinopteri; order Scombriformes; family Scombridae; genus Scomber; species Scomber scombrus. Next base: position 31,992,924 of record NC_084970.1, on the reverse strand, counting down.
GAAACCTTACAAGCAGGAATTCAAAGCTTTTGTCGTGCCGCTGTAAGATCTAGGACATGAAGAAGACAAACTGAAATATTTTATCTGATGTTTTCTGTTTTCTTTCATCTCTCATTTCTAGCCTTCTGTGAGGAGGGTTGCAGGAGCGGCGGGACGTGTGTTTCTCCCAACACGTGTGTCTGTCCCTCAGGTTTTACAGGACGCCACTGTGAGACAGGTAAGCAGGATCAACCCCCCCTCTGACCCCTCACTGTCTGGCTCACTCAGCTGTCCTCCCTAATTAAAGCTCAGCTGGAGCGTCACGTTATTTTTATTGAGTTTCAAATGTAACATCAGAGGAACGGTCATTAGGTCAGTCTGAGGGCTCAGCAGTTGCCCTTTTGTTTCTCTGTCTTTCTCTCTCTCTTCTCTCTCTCTCTCTTTCTCTCTCCCCGTTTCTTCTCTCTTGGTCTGACTCTAACACACACACACATACACGTACACGTACACGTACACACACACACACACACACACACACACACACACACACACACACACACACACACACACACACACTTTCACACTCCATCTCTAAAGCCCTGTGTTTAAATTGGACACTGCAGAGATTGAGGATCCCAGGAGGGCTGTAGAAAAGGACAGCTAATTCTTCTCTCCTCCTCCCTTCCCCTCCTCCTTCTTCTCATCTCCACCTCCATTTTCCTTCCCTTCTTTCGTCTCAACATCTTACCTCTCCTTTCTTTCCTCTACCCCCTTTATTTCTTATTTTTCTCCTTCCTGCCTGGTTTCTTCTCTCTGTCTCTCCTCACTGCCTTTTCTTCCCCTTTCTTCCTCTCTTCATAACCAACCCCCCCCCTTACTTTCCTCTTCCTTACGCCTTAATTTGCCTCTCCTCTTCTCATTTCTCACATGTTATTTCCTCGCGTTTGCTTCTCCTTTTCCTCTTTTCCCTCTTCTGTTCCTGACTCTCCTCTCCTTTTCTCATCCCTTTTCCTCCTCCTTTCCTTCTGTCTGCTCTCTTCACCCCCTTTCCTCCCTTCTTTCTTCTACGCCTTACTTTACCCTTTTTCTCCTGTGTATTCTCCTCCTCCACTTCATTTTTATAACCTTTTTTACTCAGTTTCCCCTCCCAAATTCTCCACTTTCCTCCCTTCTTTCATCTCCTCCATCCTCATCTTCTCTTCCATCCCTCCCTTCTCTTTCCATCCTTTTTCTCATTTCCCTTTCCAGTTTTTTCCCCTCACTCTATCCTCTCCTTTTTTTCCTCCCTTTCTTCTCTCTTCTCCTCTGTTATTAAACCATCTGTCCCTGAGGTCTCATTTTACAGAACTGATCAAAGCTCCGATAGAGCCCACATTCACAGGTCAGCTATTCACAGCATGCTGCCGTGGTTTTCTGTGTGATAACATGTTACACATACATGTGCACATTATTGGTGACATAAATTACTTTGCATGTAGCCAAAACCACTTAGACTTCAGGTACTGCTACAGTATCAGCCCTGATGGATTCTCTTAATGTAAAGCAGAGAAAGATTGCATGCTTCTGTTTCGTGTCTCTGTTGCCTGTGGATAATACTTCAAGGAATGCACTTGTTTGTAATTAATTCTTTATTGATTTTACAAAGGGGTAGTCATAAATTATGTTTGGATCTAAACATTACGGTTTGGTAACTTAATTACTAGTAAGATTTATATTTTCATCCGTTACACAGTAATTTTCTTTCACAGTACAGTTTTATTTAGACTAATTTAGACATACAGTACTCTCAGGTCTGAACCTTTAAGAGGTCATCAGTAGCAACCAGCATGGAACGCATTTTATAAAAGCTGACAATCACCTATGACTAATTATCATTGCAATAAACAGCCTCACATTAATTAATTAATTAATGTGGCAATCTAATGCCTCAGTGCTATTCTCTACAAATAAAATTGTATGTCCAAACACAACATTTCACTGTGGCATCTCGATAAAGATTTTATATTTGTAGCTGCAGATCAAAATCTGACGACTAATAATAAAAAAAGACCACATTGCATTTACAAAATGATTCTGTTGTTTGTCACTTTGGTGAATGGAGGAGAAGATTATGCAAAGAAAACTTCAGCCCTTTCTCCTAGTAATTACATTTATATAGGAGTACTTTGTAAATGTAAATATGTTGAGGGAATTATACTGTCTGATGACATAATGACATAATATAACTTATAGTATATAACTTATATAAGACACAAAAATATTGATACTGACCATGGTCAATGACAATGTATGTATTTTTACCCACCGATATTGGATCTTTTAGTACCATATTTGCAATCAGATACAACATTATTGTTCTTTTTATGGTTATGTTAAGGCACTCAGCACATAGTTAACATTAGGGAAATATCATGGTCTTAAAAGATCATGGTCTTGATTAAATACCGAAAAAAAGGTTGCAGTGACTTGAAGAGAGAGACATGACATGTTAACATTTAACCAAAACCAATATCTTTCACCAACTAACTCAATAACTAAGCTTATGTATGCCCGCTGTCCACCTCAACTACATTCCTTCAACTTAAGTCCAGCATATAAATATAAAGCTTTATTCATTTGGAAAGAAAGACAAAACAAATGTTGCCTGTGAACACAATTCTTGCAGCAATTACATTTGTCATTGCGGTGTAATTGAGTGAACAATTTAGTAGCATAAACATGATTTCTAGGAGACAGGGTTGTGAGCAGATGAGGCACAGAGAACAGTCCCCCTTTCCCCTCACTGCAAGCAGAATATGGACTAACACATCATTCCACTAATGAGCCTCCTCCCTGTTGCCCTCTGGCTGCTGCCTGAGGCTGTTACAGATGTGATGCTGTGCAAAATCACTCTGTCTCACTATGTCAAAATCTCTCTGTGTCTCTGGGCATCAAAATATCATTCTTCCTGTGTGTGGCTTTCATTCACAAAAGCTACGGAAGAATGTTTGATCAGTGTAAAGTTTACATCTGAGCATACATCCATGTACTACTCATGTTAGGCAACTTCTACGCCCCATAGTGCATGACATGATCTTCTCTGTGCTTTTACCTCAGCCTGCATCTATACCTGTCAAACTCCTTCTGCCAGTCTATATGTCTCTGTTTTCAGTCCTTCACCCCATCTCCACCTCTGCTGCCCTTGCCTACTGTGTAATAAAACATATCAGTGCTCCGCTTACTCCTCTCCACTGTGGTGTATACTGTAGCTCAATGGGAGGCTAAGAGTATCTAAATATAAAGCCTATGGGAAACAGATTTGATCTTTTCATCTTCTCCCATGTTGATCCGTTTATCTAGGTTGCCGGCCTTTTTCTCCAATGGGTTGAGAGCCGCCAAAGATCCACTGCTGGATCCTCGTGATTCATTTTCTGAAAAGGCTTTAGCTTACTCTAAGGGATCAGAAACTCAAACAACTGACCTTACACTTGAATTTCCCTTGGGATTAATAAAGTATTTCTTAGTGTTATTCTTACACCAACTCACAGTGAACAGTTTGAAGTTCATACTACTTCTCAATGCGAGTTACATAAAATGCTACTGCAAAGTGGGTAGCTGGGTTAAAGATGGCTCATTTTGTACAATGTTGCTACAAGTTTATTTTGCTGTGATTGTTCAGCACAAGTCAGAATATAGACAGTAGGAATAGCAGCAGAATGGGGAAAGTTTTTTTTTACCTCTGTGTGTTTAATGGAGGTTTCAGGATCAGCCAAAATCACTAAGCACAATCCAATTCAAAGTATAAAACTGACAAGATTTAAAAGTAATATCTAAATGTAGCGGTAGACCAACTTCTAACAAGATTAAAATCCAAAATAACTGAGATGCCATCAGTCTCTGTCAGTTCCTCTTACTGAGTGTTTTATTGTTTGGTTTGAAATATTATTACACTTGAAGGAATAGTTAAACATTTTAGGGAAATATCCTTATGTGCGTTCTTGCCAGGAGTTCGATGCGACATTCATATATCAATATGAAGCTGGAGTCAGCAGCCAAAGTTAGTTCAGCCTTGCATAAAGACTGGAAACAGCTAACTCTGTCCAAAGAGCGCATTGGCAGGCTGAATCTGTAAATGCGTCCACATGGATGAGTAAATTAGGTTCTTTTTACAATGCTATTTATTCAGATTATAATGTGCAGATGTTTATTTTGAAACACCTCCAGGTTTCTGTGTCTGGAGAGAACAAACTTAATGTTGGGCAGATGCCACTGAGCATGCATTCAGTGTTTTGACTGCTGAGAGGATATGGCCTTCATTTTCAATAGAGTTTGATGTCATCTACTAATAGGCTATCAGGCTGTGCAAGTAATGTTTTGTGGGATACATTCATTCTTCGTTTTGGTTTTTCCAAAAAGCACAGATTTGGTGATTTGCAGGTCAAACAAACATATTTTGTTGTCCTTGAACTTTTGTTTTAACAGAATCTTTGTGATTATATATAGCATAACATTTATTTAGGAGTTGCTACACAGTGAAATATGGTAATTGAATTGCTATTGAAACAACAGTTATGTGTAACCTACATGTCTAAAAAAAAACTGTGAAATACCAAATATATGCTTGGTAATCTCATCCTTCAAAAACATTCACTCACTGAGAGATAAAGAACACCTGTGTAATCTAATGCCGTCCAAGCATATACGTATATTGTGTATACAACTAACCGCCTTCCTGCTCTTTCTGTACTCTAGTTACTGTTGCAAGGAGGCATTCTGTCAGGTTCAATTACATGAGGTAAATGGATAGTGTTGAATTCGTTCCTGTTGTGTTTGGCTGGGGATTGTGGTCACTGAAACTGCTCCTTTAATCCAACAGGCTGTTAGTATTATGCACATTTATGTGTTGCAGACTATGAAGTTGCCGCAAACACAAACCCGGGTTGCGGTGTGTGAGTACACATTACTGTAAATGCTCCATGTGACATTTACCATGATGTTGCTTCAGTAGGTCAGTAGGGCTGAGATCAGTTTAATTATGTAAATCTCGACCGGCCAGAGGATTCTCCAAAAAGCTTGGGGATTATTTTAACTATATGTGTATTAATTCCCATTTCTTCGCTAAGCTAAAAATGTACAGCTCTTCATACTTCGGGCTGTCATATAGTATTCATATATCCCCCTTTGGGAACATCCACAGATGGAGTAGGAGGGAAGCCCTGCAGAAAGCACTAGATGCTCTTGTTTGCGTTGTAATGGAAGGAAACAGAGGGAAATGTGAAATGTTGTCTAGCTGCTTTCCTTTGTCTGGCTGTAACAAAGATTGATGGTGTGTGTGTGTGTGTGTGTGTGTGTGTGTGTGTGTGTGTGTGTGTGTGTGTGTGTGTGTGTGTGTGTGTGTGTGTGTGTGTGTGTGTGTGTGTGTGTGTGTGTGTGTGTACTCACATTGTACATTATACCACAGGAAGGTCACCTGTCCAGTTCATTGCTGGAGACAAAGAGAAAGGAGGGCTGTTTACACATACAAACATACACGTATACCCATACTGAATTGAAAAGTGAAGACATTCCCTCTAATAGCCACAAGGGGGCAACTCCCCTGGCTCCAAAAAGAAGTCTGAACGTATATCCCTACTTCCCGCTTGATTTAATACCCCCAGTAAACAGTTTCCTAATGAATTTATGGTCTCACTTGCTTCAAGTCTTCTTCAATATGTCATGATTTTCATTTAGTAAATTATGGTCCCATTTAGAGTTAAAATAGAAATCAAAGCAGTGTACACTGTAGGGCATGGCTACCTTGTATTTACAAGTCGCCACCATGGCAACAACGTTGTTTAGGTAACATAACCATGGAGTAACCCCAAATTCTCATGGCCAATTCCGTCGCTATTTTAGTGTGTTTTCAGTTCATGAAATTTAATCATAATATGTTGGTTGCCTAAAAAAGTGTAGTTTAGCATTTGGTTATACAAAAAGACCCTCTAAGTAGTCAGATGCTCAGTTTATCTGGTAAGTACATTTTATTCCAATGGTTTGTTGTTTTTTTTCTAACAAATTTACATTAGTATTATCACAGTTAACCATAGAATGTAAATTGCTCTGTGCCAATCAATCTAGCAGCTAGCATTAGGGTTAACTCCTCCCTCTTGTCCAAATATGGTCACTTCTGGCTCCGAAAAAACCAAGATGGTGACGCTCAAACTACAAACTCAGGGCTTCAAAAGCCCCCAGGAAGAGCACTGAGCTTTGACGCCAATTTGACATAGTGGCCAAACTTTGTAATTACAACATCACATGATGCTATTGGTCCCAAAACGATTTTTCCCCAAAGACTTACATTGTGAAAGAGACATCTTTGAATCAGCAGATACATTTTATTGAGCGTCAAAACCCCAACAAAATGACTTGTTTCACAATTAGAATTTGATCCATACAATCATATTTGGAAAATCTAGAAGAGTCTCATGGTTGAATTTTTTTATCCCCATTCAGGTTAGCTGGAGGGTTAAATTTGAAGTAGCCAGCTCAGATGGCAGACGTTTGTTCTATAGGCCCCACAGATGTGGAAACTATGTGGAATAAGTCAAACTTTTTTGACTTCATGCACCACTGAGCAACAGAGCCCTGCCTCCTCCATTTTGTTCAGTTATCTTTATGTATTCATGTTCACAACAGCAGTCCACAAACCAATGGGTGATGTGGCCTTGTCCATTATTATTTTATAGTCTATGACTCATACAAACACTTGCAGGTAGAAAATAGCTGTAAGACTATTGAGCAACAGGAATTATTGACTGTGTGCGAATGAAATGAGCTTTTATCACATCTAAATAAAAAGGTCATACTAGGCAGGTGATGGATGGGTTTTAAATAATATGTGCTCTCCATAAAATGACATTCAGAGTCCTTGTGGAATTAGATATGTCTGTGCTTACACTTGGTGCTTTGAATTATAACAGGGCTCATATCAGATGAATATATTTTGGTCCTCAGTGTGTTTTACTTACTCATTCCTCATCTTGGCACAGGTGGATCCTTTAATCGAATTGTTTGTCATGCTGTTCAGGATTGTTCAAAACTACACAGCCTGACTCAAGGGATAAAATATAATCTAAACAGCTCAGCAATAAAAAAGTGCCATTGGTCTGTCCAACACTTTGTCCAGAGCGAGATGTCGTAACAGCTACTGGTCACATTGCTGTAAAAGTTAATCTGTATATTCTTGTTTGAGACTAATGGAAGACTAATGTGCAGCTTCACCATAGGGTCACACATTTGGCACTATAAAAGCTATCTCAAAAACGAATGACTAAGAGGAAAAAAATTCATCCCTAGTGGATGAATTTTATGTTTTCAGTGACCCCTGACCTTCCCTCTCATGTCACCATTGGGCCCAAATATCAGTTTTATTACAGGAAATTTTCAAATCTAAATGTTAAGATAAGTCTTTATTGATCCCCAGAGTGTAAATGTACATGTTACAGAAGCAAGAAACATACTTGGACCAGGAAAACTGGTTTAAAAAAAAAATATATATATATATATATATATATACATTTTTTTAAATGACATTTGAAAGCTAAATTCATTGTATTCATTACAGTACTTACACTATATTGTGCACAAAACTGTGCAAATAAATGAGCAGAAGAGCTTAACCTTGAAGATGTATGTTAATCTAAGCAAATCGCCATCAAATTCAAAGTACATTCATGTTCCCAGCAGAATGATTCGCTTTAATTGCCCCATGACCTTAACTCGAGTCCCACCAAACTGCCCCCCGGGTAAACTGCATTTTCAGCCATATTATTGGTTAGGCTCTAAACACAGCAGGGAGATTGTTCCTTTTTTGTGATTGAAATAAACACCCTTTAGAGGCAAGTTGTTACGAAATGCACACCTTCCAGCTGATTTAAAACATGGTAACACTTTCTTCACACATCAGGCTCATGAAACCCTTTCCAACCCTGAACAGCTTTATACCAAAAACCCAAGGCTGTGTTTTTAAGCCTGAAGAGTTGATATGCAAGGATCTCTGACAGCACTTAATGTTTAATGCACAGTGTACAGAGATGAAATAACAGTACATAACAGACAATGATGGTATGTGACAGTTTATTCTGTTGCTATTGTTCCTCTTAATTCCAATACCTTGATGCAAAGATGCTCAACATAAGCTGCTTAATATGGAAGGTAATGAGTTTGTTGAAGTTAATGAAAAACAAAACTATACACAACGGAGAGGGAGAGAGTGAGCGAGAGAGCGAGACAGAGAGAGTGTATGTGTGTGCATTTTTGTTACTTCCTTGGGACCTTTTCCAGTATAAACACCGACCTTGTCAGGACCAGAAGTCCTCATGGGGATGAAAGCCCTGGTCCTAATGAGGCAAAACATCATTTCTGACATACTGGTTAAAAGTAGAGGTAAGGCGTGAATTGAGGTTAGGTTAAGGTCAGGGGTAGGCATGAATTGGTTATGGTTAAGATTAGGCTGAGTGTGTGTGTGTGTGTGTGTGTGTGCGTGTGTGTGTGTGTGTGTGTGTGTGTGTGTGTGTGTGTGTGTGTGTGTGTGTGTGGGTGGGGGCGGGTGGGTGGGCGGGTGCCTGTGAAGCAGTGAGATATTTAAAGGTCTGTGAGCCCTAATGAGCCAAGTGGTGTATGTTGAATGATAGAAAGGTGATGGAAAAGGTTGGAAAGGTTTTTAAATTTAGAACACATTTCAAACTTAATCTGGGTGTAAATATCACAGAGGTGACCTGGGTGATGCGGTGCAGTCACAAATGAAATGTGTTGTTGTTGTGTTGGTTCTGTACTGCAGCACATTTGATTCAAAATGACTTTAAATTGATTGTACATCGATAGGATACATTAAAATATACCTAAGTGAAGTCATCTCTTCCTATATTTTGCAGAATATCCCTTACAGTCAGTGATTATTTGAAGTCATTTCGTCAAACAACCAGGAGATGTTTTGCAGCTAGTGTCACTTCCTGCTGGTTTCAGGAGCTCTTTGCTTTCACATCTCAGTCTCTCCAGCAGTTATGTATATGTATCTGTATATTATTGAAGTTTTGTATCAAAATCAGTTCATTTTAATTGAATCACTGCAATCAGGGAATTTTCTATGAGGTGCTTTTGTGCAGAGTTCAACTTGACAGTGTTGACCTTTAAGGGAAGAGAGAAAACCAGAAAGTCTGCAGTGGAGGAAGGTATCATATTAGCAGTGTTTTACTATCCAAGCTTATATATGTTACTTTGCTCTGCATAACAAAAAGTCAATACAGATTTATGTCTTTGTATCCCATTTGTCATGCATGAAAGTAGCCACAACCGACAGTTGCCATTGCATGACCCATAAATAGTCATAAATACTAAATGTAAATATGTTCAAATTAGTTTAGCCATTTTAAATTAAGCAAATAAAGCACATGATCAGCTGATTAAGATCAAGTTCAGTCAAGATTATTCTACTGTTTGGCCATAAAATGTCCCGGGTTGTCTTGTCTGTAATTTTGGGCTCATTGTTCTCAAATTAGTGGACTGCGTATAAAAAGTCTGAGCTAATATGAGTTTAAACCCCCTCTAACATCCTTAAAACTGAAAATAAGTGCTTCATTTCAAAGTCATTTTCTTAGATCTAAAAAAGAGAGTCAAAACAATAACATGTCATTACATTGTTAAAACCATAAAATTCATGAAAATCAGAGCGAGATGAAACAGTGAGAGGCAGAAAAATACATTTTGAAAATTTGAACTCTTAGACACAAGAAAATAATCATTTCTCTAGGAAGATGAAATAAACATTGCAGCATATCTTGTACCACACAATTAAAGTGGTAACGTTATGTAGAAGCAGTGAAAACCATCTTTGGATGAGACACTTTCCATAAATTATGGAGAGATGTGTTCAAGAGCAGGGCAGGATTATTGTTATTAGGAAGGCTGGCAGCACAGTAGCCTGTTGTTTGTGTACTGTAGATGTTCAGACGGGGCATTATTATTTATTTTCCTCTTTACAAAACCTCCTTCACAAGGAACATAAACATGTTTATATATTTATGCAAAACAGGAAATAAAGCATTTTGCATTTAAGACTCCCACATACTGAAGTAACAGGATGTGGAGTCTGAAAACATATTGTGTATAGGAATAGCATATACTGTATATCATCAACTTGAAAATGAAAGAATTAATAAGAAATCTTCCTTCATTCAAGATATATCATTGTGCTTTGATCCATTTTTGCAGTTAACATACATTATTTGCAAATGCATGTGACAAACAATTCATTTGAATAGTTACAGCGACAGCAAGATTTAAAGGAGGCATTTATAGTGCAGGTTCATTAGTCAGACTGCTATATAAGTGAAATGTGGTATGCACATGTTGTATATATTAGAGCTGCTGGCAGGTGTTAGCCTTCACCGTGAAGCCCTGGTGAGTGATGACTGCTGCCTTCTTCTGCAGGATTAAATAAAGACTCTCTGCTACCTCGGTGTTTGCACACAACTCCAACAGCTTTGCAAATCATGAAATGTTAGTACAGAAATAGAATGTGATAAAGACAATATGATTGTTTTGCCAATGTATTAATTATTGTTTATAAATGATTATGAACGCGAGAATGTAGAGTCAGACAGCAAGACAGTAAATTCATTACTGTATGTTATCTGATGTAAGGCAGCTTATATTCCTGTTATTATGTTTATTGTCTGTATTCTCCCAAGGGCCAATGACAAGATTTAATTGAGTTGAGCCATATTTTAATGTTATTTGTATCATTAGATGGGATTTTGACCTCATCATTTAGTTTTTAATTAAAACAATTACAATTAAGATATGTTTAAAGCCTCACAGAGAAACCGCTACAATACAAAAACGTACAAAACTGCACCAATATGCAATACTGCTTATACTGTAATAAGATTTCCTTTCTCAGTATAATATTTGTTATAAAAAACACTAAAGATTACAATATAAAATGGCACATAATTTGAACAGATGTAAACTTCTAACCCGTCCTGACTTAGAGTTAAATTAATTCACAGCTGTGATATCTCTGGTTTAGGATCCATGTCCTTCTTGCAGCAGTAGCAACTCATACTATTTGGTCTTAGTACCTGCACAGTAAAGGGGTCAGGGATCTGGGACAACAGCAATGTCTTTATCAACATCAGCAGGCTTTTGATTCCTGTACGTTCAGTAGGGAGCAAAAAAAAACATGTCATTCAATCTGGATGTATCTAGGACTGAGAGATCAACAGCATCAATGTTAAAAGTTTGAAAGTCACTCTTTGGTTTGTGTCTTTCTATAGTGTTGACACTTCCTGCATTTAAATATTAACTTAATCAGTTGCATTCATTTTTATAAGTTAAGAAATTGGGAATATTAAAATCAATCCCATTGAATTGAATTAAGGGCAGTTTTTAAATCTTAATGTTGCATTGAATCTCTGAATTGCACCTCTACCATGGAGTATAACCAGCTCTTGCACTTGGACACATGCTCTCTCACGCACACTCACAGTGCTGCTCTTTTGTTGAAGGGTTATCTGCTCTCAGCCAGCGGTCACCTCTAATCTTTGTATGTTTCAGTGGGATGTCAGAGAGGGAATCTTTTGGTGTAGCTCTGACCGGATCTCTGACCTGTACGTCTGACAGAGGGCAGCCCTCCAAACAGCTGTCATGTCTTATTACCTGCAGTGCACCAGGCAAACAGCACAACCTCAATGCACACTGCTAAACGGCTCACCCTGAGTCTGTTATTTTATCTATACACAGATAAATATGTGTGTCTGTATACATGTGTGTGAGTGTTCCTTAAGGTAGGGCCAAAGGTGTCAGCTGTGACTTTCACAACAGGACTAGAGCAACACAAAAATGTTAAAGGCCAGATTGGTTATTTTCTATGGATGGGAAAACAATATGATGATGTCATATGGACACTGCTTTCACAACATCCACTGTGTGTATTAGTTAAATCTGTACATAATACCATACCTTATGCCTGCAAATGCAAGTCTTTTCCATCTCTTTTATATTAGTGGATAGTCCCATAAGTTGTACACTTGTCCGAAAATTTGGGTACTCTTCCTTTATATGAAATGTAAAAAGATTTCTATTCAGGAAATGTTGGTCTAGTTTATCACAAAGATAGGAAGCAGCTCCGAAACTAGCAGATTAATCTTAATACATCCAAGTATTACAAAGGTCCACAAAGGACTCCTAAAATGCTGCATACGGTCACTGTGTCAAGTTATTCCTGTTCATGAAATAACTTAACTACCCCTCGATACTGATTAAGACAAAAAAAAGTACTGTGTAAGTACCCCCTCAGGTACCCCCAACATGATATAATGCCCTCTCAGATGCCCCACACAGTAAAACAAACATGAAAGGAGAAAACATACCAATGTGTTTGTAATTGCTGTCAAGTTGTGGGTAGATCAAGATGAAATGCCCTATAGAGTGCCTCTCTATGTAAAAAAAAAAAAAAAGACGTGCCCTTATGAGTAACCTTTCATTGGAAGAATATGTGACACACAATGTAATGCGGAGCCCTATGAATTGCTGCTGTAATGGGGTGAGCTTTAGGTTCTGTATGGGTTCCCTAGTAAACCTTCCAGTGACCACATGAGATACTGTGCTCTCTAAGATGTCCTTACTATGAAGTAAACTAGCCATTATGGTAGAAATGAATGTGTCCTTTATGTAGGCTGTTGAAGCTTACTTTATTTCATCCAGTTGATTTTATTACTGCTCACTAGTTTGCTCACTCACATCCCCTTTAGGTTTTTTGTAAATAATTAGGTCAAGGTCATAGTGTTATTAAAGCTTTTACATGGTATTTAGTAGTCTGATGTCCCCTATACTTGAGTTTATGCAATATCTTTAATAGTTAACTTTCTATTTTCACTCAGGTGTGAACAGAATCATGACTTAATTGCATTGAATGTTGCATTTTCATATAGAGATGTTTGCCACATTAGCTAAAATAGCAAAAGGGTAATTAAACAGTTTTCATTGCCTTTAATTGCCTTTTCAAAACTTTCACTTCCCTGACAAGACTGCTCAAAACAGCTAATTCTCTAATTCTCAAACTGTTTTTACTGCAAATGTGTTTGAGAAATAAGCATTTAATATAAAATACCATTCCATATTATTATATTACATAGCTGTTTGTAAAATAAATGTTTAACAGCAGTGCTTGTTTTCTTTATATTCTGAACATCTTAATTGTGATTGTGGCCTTTGTAATAAACATGCATCATTGTCTCTGCTGATGGGAGCCCACTGTATCAGATGCCCTTTATATTAATCTGCCCCTGCCCCTCAGACTGTCTAAGTCCACCACTGAATTGATAATACTCCACAATCTTCTGTGAAAAATAAACAGTGGCAGAGCTATAAACTTCAGTTTTTCTCGTTGATTTGCTTGAGATATTACGATTTCCTCTTCCAGTGAGAGTATCAGATATACACAGATACATGACAGTTAATGAGCAGTACCTTGCCACCTTGCCCTGTTTGCTACGGTTTGCATTTAGGTGATTGAAAGTGTGACTGAAGGTCACGTTGTAAACATCAGGGTGTGTGTGCAGGTCGGGTCTTACAGCCAGAAGCGAGAGAGCTGCAGATGAGGAGCAGAGCTCACACCATACATAATGGATGAGAGAGATTTACTCTCTCGAGAAGGAGTGAAGACCTAACGCCTCTGGGCTGGGCATGTATATACACGCCGCTCGCATGAGACAAAGCAAACTGGCTAGGAACGGCAGAATGAGTGAAAAGAAGAAATAGAGAAGTGCACGTAGGAAACAACTCAGCTACCAAATGCTGTGATTTCTAAAAGACTTTGATCCCTACTGTAGCAGAGAGGCTGCAGAAACATTGGCTGTGTAATGTGGGCAGCCACTGACCCGGCTCTGCTGTTGTGGTGGCAGTTTGCTCTGACTGGATCAACCTCCGCTGCTTCAACTGGCACAGATGAAAGAGCAAGCGAATAAATCAAACAACTCAAATGAATCGAAGTTTCATTGTTCATGTCGGTAACTGGCACTTAGACTGAAGCTAAAACTACTGTATGTGTGTTTGTGTCCTCAGATATTGATGAGTGTGCAGAGGTCCTGATTGAGTGCCACAACCACTCCCGCTGTGTCAACCTGCCCGGCTGGTACCACTGTGAATGCAGAAGTGGTTTCCATGACAATGGCTCTTACCTTCTTGATGGGAGCTCCTGTATTGGTGAGCATACATTGAATTGAAACATTCTTATCATTGCTTCAAATACCAGCTCCTCAGCCTCTGCGTGTCTACTGCCTAGCCACTGTAGATTTTTTTTTTTCCTTTCTGTGTTCAATTACACAGGAATTTTGAATATTGTCACTCCCTTAAAGGCTTCCTCTTCAAGTGTCTCTTATCTCTGGTGTCCTACATGATCCACTGATTGTAATTCTTGGTTATATTTATACTCATTGAAAATCTAGCATATAGACTTAAGCATTGTGTGATGTATATATGGGTGTATGAGTGTCTGCTCTAACATGGTATCCAGCAGGCTTACAAGAAGCCTAATCAGTGGTCTTCTCACCTTCACAGCTCGAGATTGCAGCATGCGGCTTGAAACCCACACACGCAACACTTAATGAGATATTCATAAGCAACCGTCAGCCTTTTCGGCTATTAGATGTTTATGTCATGCTCCCTCCCTCATCTTTTAGCCCACAAAAGACAAAAAGAGGTAGAGTTCACGACGAAAATAGAGGCACACCAGCAACGTGTGTATCCTGTGACAAAACTGTAATGTTGATGATGGATAGAACATTCACACTGCATAGCAGAACTAATTTGCAATATTTTCACAGATTGTGGGCAATTTACAATGTCACTGTATATTAATGATCTCCTGTAGCATCAATGTTTTTTAACAAGCGATGTACAGTATTTGCCACTGCTTTGAATTCTCCTCTGTAAGGGTAACTACACCCAACACTCAAAATGTGTAGTTTCTGTATTGTAGCTGAGTTGAGCAAGTGGCTTTACTATGAGAGGCTGTCCAGTGTGTGTGTGTGTGTGTGTGTGTGTGTGTGTGTGTGTGTGTGTGTGTGTGTGTGTGTGTGTGTGTGTGTGTGTGTGTGTGTGTGTGTGTGTCTGGGGGGAGAGTATAAGCGCACAGCACTACCGTTTTATCTTGCTAAGCTCTGAATACTGTATAGCACAGTTATGGGTTTGCCCATGTGTTGTGTTTACTGCCACAGAAGAGGAATTAATCTTTGCATAACCACGGTTCTCTGAGTAGCACGACTTCGCCTCCCTGCCATCTCTTATTAGGCTTGCTAACACTACCTGCAGCTCTGTGTGAGAGGCATAAACTGACGCTACACTTAGCCAGTGTTCTGGACCTCGACCTCAAGTCTTGCCCAATAATTCACAATTAGGGAAGGGCCACAGAATTTGGCTGAACGGAATTTGCACACCCAAACAGACACAAATAAGCTACTTTTGTGTAGAAATAACACTGTTTAAACACAGTATGTGTATTGCTGGAAAAAAAACACCTGTATTAACATAAGTAATAAGACCAAAAAAACGGTCGTAAATTTCAACCGGAACGCCCGCTGAAGTTGGATTTCCAACACAGAAAGTCAGACAAACCTCACTGGCCCCGACCTCAAAATCCAAGATGGCACATCAACAGTGTGAATATCCTATTAATTAGCACTTTTGTCTTATTTGTGTCTCATTAAATCAGTCATGCAAATGACTATGAATAAAACAATGTCCGCATCCACATGCATGTCGACAGCATACACGGTATGCAGGAAGTATAAAAAGGCCATATACACATACACACACACTTTTTGGACCGTACACTACTGAAATGAATCCCCTGAATGCCACTATCTCTGTTAGGAAAAGGCATTTATAGCATGTCATAGTAAAATTGGAAGTTTCTCATTTAATTTTATATTTCTAAGAGTATGTGGCTGAGGATATTTAATATGAAATCATCTTTCTTCCTCAATAATATTGAGCCACGTCATCCAATAAAGCATCACACTCTTGTACCATGGCCATATAAACAGGATGAAGACGGGCTTATCAAGCTTGTCTTTACATTTCACATCCTCTCTTAATAACTGCACTTGTCACTTTAATGTATTTAATCAAACTGGACTGGAGACTGGATTGTGCATTGCACTCACTCTCCACTGTTACATAATTGAATTATTTATGCACATGTCACATTTAATTGTTGCTCTTGTCACCGTCATATTTTCATACTTAATTTCTTTGTCAATAGCACACTTAATATTTTCATCCTGCTTTTAAAAACTGACCTTTCAACCTTGATATTGGCCCATGTTTGAAGGCTTATAATTTGGCAACAAAAGGGAGTACAGACATGGGACCAACTGTTATACAGAGCTCTTGACCTCAGCTATGGTCTGATTATAGTCAACAACTGGGGGTGCTTTCAAATATGGGTAAAATATAGTTGAAATTAATTTGTGTTTTGCTGTAAAACGATCAAATCTCTTATCATCATCTCATCAAATATCTAGTAAAGCTGAACTTATAATTACACTGGCTCTGGAATATCTATTATAAAAAAGTAAAGATGTTGGTTTATTTCAGATATTCTGGCCAAAACAGGAGTAATATGTGTCAAGTCTGCCCACAACTCAATAGAGCCAATTCACACAGTTTTCATATTCCTCTGAGATTGCGCTCAGGGTGGAAAACCATACACCTCCTCCATCCGGAGTACTGCTAATGCAACACTGCTAAGCTGTGAACTGTGAGCTTAGCCTGTTAGCACCTGCTTTTGCCAAAGTTACTGAGAAAAATACATAAAACAGCTTGCAAGCTAATTAAATTTGTATCTATGGAACTGTGTGAAAGTTTATCAGGGAACTAGCTGATGCATCATCGCAAACAGGCCGGAAATAAAGCTGCCAACACTAGCTAGCCCAATTCACTCAGCAGTTGATAAAATCTAAACAAAAAAAAACTTTAATTTTAATCCCACTGCTTTGGTTGTTAAACTGTCACATTCAGTCGGTCAGTTAGTCAAACTGTCAGGTTTTGTCATGTTTTAAGTGGGCAGCTCACTTACCAATATTAAATCTCAACATTATTGAATGGAGTTCTGCAGAAACCAGTCAGCAGATCCTCCAGTCTGCCCACCAGATTGACATTGACCATTGCCTGTACTAATGTAATTAAAATAGAGAAATAAAAACAAGGATACAATCTTATGATTAATCCCATGATTAAACAAAACAAACCGCTTTTGTGCTCCACAGTCCTGAATGACAGAAAAAAATGTGGTGCAGGCACAAAACATACTTCCAATTGAAATACATTAGTTTAAAAATTGTGCTGACTGTCAGAAAAAAATAAAGTGAAATTATTGTCCATGTACACAATTCTATAGATTCAATTTTGTGACTATTTCACTGCCACCAAATGGCAATCCATTCGATGGTTGTCAAGACATTTCACTAAAAACCTTCACGGTGGCTCTAGAAGGAAAACCTGTTGATCACTAAAGTCCAGATTCATCCATGAGATGATGAATGACTGTACTAAATCTCATCACTATACATCCAATCATTTACTTTAGCACAGTTTCAACCTACAAATTGAAGTTTTGTAGCCTTAAAATTAACCACAGTTTATAGTCTTGTCACTGACATTATATTAAGATTTTTAGTGATTCAGCATATTACTGATGACATTTTGCCTTTCTTGAGAGCAGGAGCTCAGACAAGCTAAATGTCACTCGACAAATCCGAGACACTGCTTTTATTTTTGCCTATGCACCTGTGTTAAGTTGTAATGGATGTGGCGAACAAGACTGCATGGCTGAGTGACACACTTTTGCTTTCACTTAACCTTTAATTCAAAATGCAATGTCAGCAGCAGTCTACTTTGATTCATTTACTTTGAAGGGAAGAGGTATGATTTCCACACATTTCCCTCAGAAAGTGGTTTCATTCAGTCAATGCTTGAAGAAAGTGATGCACAGACTCATGTAATGTATATGTCAGACTTTACTCTGCATTAGCTTCATGTCACATTACCACACAGAGTCAACACTATCAAGAGCATCTTTAAAGGCAACTCATATTGTCTTTTCTCTAAAACTTTGCCCTTGTGATATCTTATTCTCTCTCTGAGTAAGACAAACTTTGTGTTACACATTCAGTTAGTGATTTCTATCTCATTAATTCAGTCACCTGTAGGCCATACCACCTCCACTATAAAATATAATTAACATTTTGCTATTAATAAACCTCTTCCGTGTGTGACTTAATGGAGATTAATTTAATTGAGCTAGTTCTGTGTAATTGTTTGCACAAAACAGCATCTTACACTTCAGCCTTCAGGCGGAGGAGGAGTATTTTTCTACGAGGATGTATCACTGACAATACAAAGATAAAGAAAAAAGCCATGCAACATGCAGCAACTCACCAAACAGACATATGATGTCACATCCAGATACAGTCGAGAGGTATACTGCAGTCTGACAGCTTGATTTGGTTTTAGTGTCAGTCCCTCTGAGTCAGTGCCATTTTTAAAAGCTGCAGTTTTGTGTTGATTTTCAATAATCATGAAGGGGCAAATCCATCAACAACAACAAAAAAATGTGCAACACGGACACAAATTATTACATCAACGGGAGCTGAAAACAGACCAGAATACAGAATTATGATATATTATTAACACCAGAGGATTTCTTTCCGATGCGTATTCCTTTGACATATCCCTGTGTCAAAATGCATTCTGGGAAACAAAGCAGGGATGTATGCCACAAATTAAAATGGAATGTGTAGGTAGTCATTCCCTTAAGTGTTAAGATTAATGAAACACTACAAAAAAGTACATGTTATCTAAATCTCACTCCCTGTAGGCTTGTCATGTGGCTCTGAAAAGGCTGGTACACTCCTTTGTCAAGGATGGCAGCTGGATTCACAGCAATTACAATAGATCCAATGTTCTCCAGAGTCATAGGGAAATAATGTGCATAGAAAAATGTATTACTGCTGCCTAAGCTGTTTCTCTGGTGGTGGTCCTCATGTTGAACCCCTCATAGCTTCCCCACAACAGAGGTAAATACATAATAACACCTCCTCATAGATCCAGAGCTCTACCAGAAATGGCATATTTAGTGATTTTTCAGGTTGGAACATCAAATCAAAGGCAGAGAGATGAATTATGCTGCAGTCTCATTTGAATCAATTGTAACTGTTGTGAATCCAAGCAAACTGCAGCATCAATACTCCACTAGGAAGCAACTTAAAAACTTTCCAGACCCACTTTTCAAGTCCAAAGGGGTGAGTGTTTGATATCCAAATCACATATTTTCAATGAATCTCCCTAGGATTTGAAAAAGTCTGAAATTGGTGACCATGGTAGCAGTGAAAAAAACATGAATGAGCTGAGCCCAGTACATAGACTGCACCATTTTCGGTCTCATTTTGCTAAACAAAAAACTTATGCCAGAAATGTAAAAGACATAATCACATAAAAATCAGACACATAACTCATATTTCCAGAAAGCCAGTCAAACAGAGCCATTGCTCACATCAGTCACAAGTCTAATTGGACATTAATGTCCTTGTTTGTGCTTTCAACAAACATATTCATGACTTTAAATATAATTTATACAATGTGATTAGTGAAAGCACTGATTTGCATGTGATTAAGATATGCCATTAATGACATGGCTTGTCGAGACTTTACAGCATCAATAAATGTATGTATCATAATATGTATACTGTACGTGGATGTTGTGTCACCCATTAATCAGACAAGTTTATATAGCTGTGAAATATATATCATTTACTTCTCTCACTATGCAGTATTAGGCTAAAAACCAGCAGGGGAAATAAGTATGAATGACAATTTAACAGGATTTCTTCCCCTCCACAGTATTCGCCCAACAGACTCTCATGAGTTAACCAAACAGAAAGTAGCATTTTGTAATAAGGAGTCAGCTCAAAGCTGAGAGCAGCAGTACCATTCAGTTAGCCATATCAACAACTGCAATTTGGCTAAGAGTATGTGACGGCCATGCAGAAAATGGCAAAGAGCGCTGGGGATGAGAATCAGAGAGACGGATTAGGACAATGTTATGAGAAAGCAAAAAGTCTATTTGTTGGTGTATATGTATGTCAGAACATGTGGGTATAATTGCCTCTAGCAAAAAAATGTTTTTTGGCGAGAGGGACGTTTGAAGAATTCAGTTGAACTTTTATATGCAAATCAACTGCAATACTATCAAAGACTTGATTCAAAAATCCTAATGGGCATGTTAATGGATCAATGAAAATACACTCAAGTGTTAGAAATCCTGTTTTCTTCCTCAACAACAGATTGGGTAATTATTCAGTGTTGGTGAACATTTGCCCTCTCTAAGGGTCTTCCATTTAAAGTGTGTGTTGTGTTTTTCCAATGAATAAGCGCTTTGTTTGTTATTGTGTCGGTGCTAATTCATGTTTGGCACATGGAGCAACTGCTTGTGCTTCTCTCAGGGTGTCCTGCTGGGTGATAAATGGATCCATAAGAGCCTTTTATCTATAAAGTGCCCTCGTATAATGAAGTGACTAAGTGCACTCTTACAATGTGGGTATCAATGGGGAGTTTGGGCAAAATCTACATGTAATAAGAAGTATCTGTTCATGCAGCCACAACAAACAAGAGAAACAAGAAAACCTAATTCATAATCACAATTATAGTAGTAATAGGCCTAATAAAATGTCTAAATCCATCCTTGGACACACACTTACTCAACAGTATATTGTGTGGTTCACTCCATATGTGTAGATAAGAATGGCAATTTAAAACAAAAAAATAACAAACAATCTAATATCATTGTGTATTTTTTTTTTTTTTTAAGGAGTCTTTAAGGAACATGATCACCCACAATCCCTGCACTATCAGAGGTTAAACATCACCACTATAACTATAATGACAGCAGGACAGATGAGATTGATTGCTGTTAGTTTCACTTTTGGACATCACAGATTACAGCTAAAAAGTTGAAACATTACATTAGAAGAGAGTGTTGGTTGATATTATATTTATGGAGAAATAAGATCCATCGCCATCCCAGTAAATTATCATGGAAACTGGAAACTGTAGCTTTTTTATCATTGTTTAGCTTTGTTTTGGATGCCAATGTGTCCTAGCATATGGATAGAAAACACCAGATAAAATAAAAGAGAGCTCAATAAGAAGTAGCATTGAGTTACAGAAGCTACAGAGGTTACAGAGGTTAATCCAGGTGTGATGTCAGACCTTTGACTTGCTACTAAATCAAGATATGCTATGTTTAATTTAAATTTCTTGGTTGATTTTACACTGTAGCTTTAATTTAGTTTTTCAATTTCACTGCTACAGTAACTACTTGCTAGCTAGTTAGATAACTATTACTTGCTTGCTTTCTTAATTATAGCCTTCATATTCTTCTCCATTAATTGCTTTCCTCAGCAACAGACGGACCACAAAAATTAAATCCTGTTATCTCTTTTGGATTATTTCGAGAGCAGCATTCACAAAAAACACACTGGCACATGAGATAATAGTGACATTATCTGAGGGAATTGGTGAAAACACCAAACTATCTAAAGAGGAATCAAACTCTTTACAAAAGAAGCACACACACTGTATACAGAACAAATTAAAACAGTTCTAATCCATGTTTATCTATTCCGGTTGGTGGCTTTTCCCCAGTGTATTCTTGAGTAAATTGTATCTGGAAATTAAGCTAGACTGCAATGTTCTCATCTTGTTCTTTTTTGTGTGTGTTGTGCAATGATGTGTTGTTGGTGTGTGTACAATATCTGATGCATATAATTGTGGTGTGATGTTAATGGGGGCTTTTGTGTGTGTTACAATGCACTGTTAAAGATAGATATGCTCTGTTGCATTATTACACATACTTATACATACATACATATTATATACATGTACTGTATATTGTAACACATTCTTGCAAAACCTTGTGCTATAATGAACCATATCATGTTATGCATATATGACTTTTGGTACCATCAGAATGTCTGAATTCATTATGTTACCTTGTTACAATATGTTTTGTTATTGTAGGTTATTTTGTGTTTTATTTGGTTGGATTTTATAGCGTGCTATGTTCTGTTTGGTCACGCTGCATTGTGTTGACTAGATCCGTCACACTGCATTGCTTTACATTTCATTACTATGCATTATGTTGCATGTTTTTTTGCTGTGCATTGTGTCACGCTGTGTATTGTTGTGTTGAGGACCACAGCAGCAGCAAGCAGCAGTCCTTTTGTTTTATTACTTTGACTTAGAGCTGCACGGACTGCATCTCAAAACACGTTTATAATGCCTAATGCTTTAGGGAGAGACAGGTGGCTTTAATAAACAGATTGTGCATAAAGATGAGGATAATACACCATAAACTCCCACTGTCTACCCGCACGACACTGTCTGCATAATTTTCTCTTTCTCTCTGTGATGTACATGACCTTTACATATGGGCTGCCTGGAGACAAACCAAAGAAATATCATTTAAATACTCAAATACTGAGTTTTCTAATGCCTTCTAATTACCAACATCTGTAAGAGGGATTTATTTGTTTTGTTTGTGTGTGTGTGTTAATGCCTGTGTGAATATGTGTTTTCATGTACAGTACATCAGTGCTTTAATGTGAAACAGTACATGTAGGTGTGTGAGTCTAAGTTTTTCATATGGTTGGTTATGCTCAGCTGGATTCTCCAAAGGGCTTTTGTGTTTGTTTGTTTGTTTTTTTCACAACCAACATGTAAGAATATGCTTCATCTGCGAGCGACAGCTTGTGGCTAAATATGGTGAATGTTGCATGAAGAGCATTAATCCTTCACCAGCGGAGGTACAGTGTGTCTGACTGGCTGATGGGGATTTCATATAGTGTATGCAAATAGTCTGTCACAGGCACAATAAATTCTCAGCTGAGCTGTTTTCCTCTCACTCCATATCCAGCATACTTGATACTGCAAACAATTAGTGTGTGTATTCAGCAGTGTCACACTGTATTGCTTTGGCTGGTGTGGCTGGCCATAGCATCAGCCAAGCCTCATCATTCTCCACTGTAGGAAACAAAAGTTTATGTTGCATGGTGTTCACAGTCTGGGGAACTTGGGCCAAGGGCTCTAAACATTTCTCTGTAACAGTGTGGAGGTACAAGTAATGTATTTTTGCTGTGTTGGTATTTACTTCAATAACATTACAGGCTGACTACCAGCTTGTAGGACCTAATTAAGTAGCAATAAACACACAGAAAGTGGTAATGTTCCATCACCTCTAATGATGGATGCAACAAACATCATTATTCCAAAGGTTGAGTTAGTTTTGAGCTTTAAATCCCCTGCACACCCATAGTCCACCCTTGCAAGTGTTTTCATTTATGTTGCCTAATTAGTGCTCTTATCAGGACTGTGTGGGTGTGTACAGAGTGTGGGTGATTGACAGCTCCCTCCTTTCCCTCTTATTTTTTTTGCACCTGTTAGGGCAATTTACACCTTTTCCTTTTTTATTAGAGGATGGTGACATCATGATTCCCA
Organism: Scomber scombrus; assembly: GCF_963691925.1. NCBI lineage: Eukaryota > Metazoa > Chordata > Actinopteri > Scombriformes > Scombridae > Scomber > Scomber scombrus. The sequence goes on along the minus strand of NC_084970.1, from coordinate 31,969,371 downwards.
GAATAGTACCACTTACATTCAACCTGACTAGAGGTTTAATTAGCTGGAGTAATTGAAACACCTGTGTCTTTCAGTATCCATCAGTCAGATGATCTGTCTGCAACAATTGTAATCAAATCTGACAACAACTGGATGTATTCTCATGTATATGTAAGAAATCATAACATAAAATAACACAATATAGGATTGGTTGTCTGTTTGAGCTTAGATTATTTCTTTATGCAATGCTGCCACCAAAGCGACTGAGGGAGGAGGCTTTGTTTTTTTACTGTGAATTGTTTGAGCTGTCTTGGGTCTTTGCTGGGCTTTCAAGTAATGTGGTCTGTAGTGATGTTCCATTTGAATGTGTTGTTGATGTGTGTGCCAAGAAATTTGAATGAGTCATTGATGGTTATGGGTTCACCTATGGGGGATTTGGGGAGAGGGCTATGCTTGAAATCTATAATGTCCTTGTGTTTGAGATGTGTTGAGCTGGAGGTTGTTATCAAAGTACCAAGTGACTGCTCGGGCTCCCTGCTCATGGTATTGGTCTTCATTGTTGTTAGTTATAAGTCCAATTGTGGTTGTGTAATCTGCATATTTAAAATTGGTGACTGAGCTGTGGTGGGCTGCAAAGTGGTTTGTGTAGAGGGAGAACAGCCATCATGCTGAGGGCCAGAGGTTGCGATGAAAGGCTATTCATTTTTACCCTCTGTTGCATTCTCCACAGGAAGGCTGGCTCCAGTGGCATACGCAGGGGTCACTGAGCTGAAGATGAATGGGATGCAGGCGTAGGTGTTGGGTGATGGGTGACTCTAAGTGTTGTAGTGTGGGGTGGAGGGCTAAGTTAACAGCATCCTCAACTGACCTGTTTGCTCAGTATTAATCTTATGTAAATGTTGTTCAATAAAGCTTAGACATACTATGTTAAACTGGGAATTGGGGAAGTGTGGAAGTCAAGCTTTTTAAACCTGTTGACAGTCCACACAGCTTTTGTCATCTCACTCACCTGCGTCGAAGGTAAATAGACTTATTGGCTGCAGTGCTCACAATGTGAAAGCATGGTTAAAGTTAAATGCACAAGCAAACACATGAATTCCATTTTTATTACTTAGTTTCGGCTTCTCTACTCTGGGGATTTGTTCATGCAACCATTGCAGTGTGCTGTCAGTGTCGTGTGATCAATGTCTGTAGGCAGCAGGTGCTGGCAGGGGAGAGCACAGCTACTGTCGAAGGGACTTTGGTCTTTTTCTCTCTGAACAGCTCACATTTAGTGAGGATAAAGAGAGTTAAATGTCATGGTTTAATAAAAGGTAGGGGCAGACTTTTGGCATCCAGTTTTCTGTGCAACGCTGATAAAGAAAAGTGGATGAAACTGTCATCTGTCCTCTCTGTTCATGTTGGTTATTTTGGTTTGAAAAGAGGAAAAAGTGAGAAAGAAGCTGACTGAGCAGATGTCTTGTTGCTTTGATGATTCAACTGAATCCGCTAAGTGCATATACGGTATAGGTTGTGATTGATGTGGCTGAAACTATAAAGCCTGTATATATGCATCAAATAGTTTTCAGGGCAGGGGTGTCAAACTCATTTTAGTTCAGGGGCCACATACAGCACAATTTGATTTCAGGTGGGCCGGACCAGCAAAACCGTTGCATAATGATAATATAAAATTTATATAATATGTAATATAACTTTTCTAAAATAACCTATCTATTTACAAAACAGATTAACAGCCTGAGATGTCTTAAGAAAAATGAGTACATTTTCAACATTATGTCTCAGTCTTTTCCAGATTATTTTGCACAGGTGCTGCTGATTGACAACATTTTGCACAATGTTCAATATATGAATGATTTAAATATGACCACAAAATGGATTGTATTGTGGTCAGGGTGGAAAAACCTCTAAAGCAGCGTTTAACATGAAGTAGGCTCCACAGTTTAACTTGTTCTTGAAACCTGGCATCATACTCAAGTTATCCAATGGGCTGGATTAGACCCCTCGGTGGGCCGGATCTGGCCCGTATGTTTGACGCCCCTGCTTTAGAGGAATTACATACACAGTTATAATATTCAACCAGGCAGCAGAGAAGGAATGTGACACTATTAAATTGTTGGAATTAATTTTGCAATTTGAGAAACACATCTGCTACCCTGCTGCTAACACTGTGTGGGTGCTCCTCCCAAAACTGACTGGACTAGCCACAACAATCTGCAATTTAAGTTCCTGCTGTTACAGTAACTGAATGCTATTAATTTTACGGAATGATTAATGTGACTTCGGGGATGAAACATTAATATGTGCACAACAGAAAGTATTATAAATGTTAGACTTGATACCTGCCTGAAGAAATCAAAATTTAATTAAAAGTAAATATGCACCATACAGTATGTACCACAGAGTTAGTCAAGGTAAAGGTGGGAAGTAGCGCATATTGTAAGACAAGTACAGATCTGAATGAAGAATGTCACACTTAGAAACAACATTATCTGTGAACATGATCCAGACATTAATTATCATTCATCCAAAGAGTATTTGGCAAGGAAATTTGTGGTATAATGTATAAAAATGATTTAGGAGATTGTGTATCAAAGTCAAAGCTGTTTATTAATGCCACACTATGCATGAGTATCCCTTGATATTCTTCTATACTCAGGCCAAAATTATACTTTTTTCAATAGGTTCAATAGGTTCTCAAATATTAAATGCAGCAAAATATTTTCCCACATAGGCCAACACTATTTTTCTCCATTTGTATAATAACTGACACATAAGCGTTCATGAATCACAACTTGCTCCCTCTCTTCCAGACATTGACGAGTGCAGTTTGCAGACACACACTTGCTGGAACGACAGTGTGTGTGTGAACCTCCCGGGAGGCTACGACTGTGTGTGTACGTCCGGTCCGGGCTGCAGCGGCGACTGCCCACAGGAAGAGGGACTCAGACGCAATGGAGAAGACTGGAAACCCAGCTTTGACCGCTGTGCTATATGTTCCTGCAAGGTACAAAACACAAACACACACACATACACATTTTAGATACTTTGTAATACTGATGTTCTCCATATTCACAACTCAGTGGAAGATCTTGTTTTTTTTTAGCACGGCAATAATCTAAATTCTCTCCATGACTCCCTATAACTAAGCTTTTAATACTGTATAGGACTGAATATAAGATTAACCTGATTATAAGAAGATCCTGTTTTTTGAAAATCCATCACAATATAGTCACATGTTCCTCTCTTGTCAGGCTCTTGGAAGGAGTCCAAAATGATTTTGTCTGGCAGTTTGCATTTTTCTGTTCAGTCACGTTTGTTGACAAGTCCGCCAGCTCCATCTGACTATTTTGCATATTGAGATCTGATCACAATGCAGGCTCAGATGAGAAAACAAGAATGCATTTAAATAGCAGGTGTAAATGCAAAGGCCCATTGATCAGAGGTCCTTATCCAGATGGATACAGATCACATGTTAATACCAAGTGTAAGCGGGACCTTTGAGCTTCTCATCATCCATGACAGTGGTCAGTTTTACATCAGTGCTTTCTCCAGCTTTTCTGTTTCTGTAAAAGAGCAAACTATAAACTCAAACCACCACTTTTTTAGTCTACAGAGTGTGAGTGTTTTATAACCGAAAGATTGATTTTGGGTGGAGTATAATTTTAACGCTTTTGCCAATCAATCATGAAACACACATGAAGGTGAGAGAGAAGAGACACAAGGGCAATCAATCATACACGATATGCTTCAAGATGTCAAAAATCAACATATCAACTGTGAACTATACTCACTATAACAGCACTAACAGCGCTACATGTGCAAAAATACCCTGAACAGTGACAGACAGGACTGACATCAAGAGCTGAATTGGCTAAGAGAAAGAGAAGCAGCACAGACAACGTTGACAAGGGAATAAAGGGAAGAAAATGCAAATACATCATTGTAATGAGAAAAATTGGATGAGTTGGATAAATCAACAACAAGAATAAGAAAAGACACTGAATTGGGGGATATGTAGGATGCAAGGATGGAGCACCAAGGACTATATTCTTCTATTTTTCTGTTTGTGATCAGACTGCTATGATCATTCTCAAGGTTCCAAATTAAGCAGCAGACAGGGTTAACTCAAGGAATAAAAAAACACCACAGTGCTCCCTGCTGTTTGTCATTAGCCCGCAAGTCATAACAAATATTTGTTACAGCTTAACAACTCATTTCTGTGCTCAGGAGTCAGAATGAGGCGGTGCAGTGTGGCTTCAGGGAAGTGAGATATTGATCAGATTTGTCTTTGGGAAGGTGAGACTCAGTGAGTGAGATTAATATGAGGCAGACACAGAGGTTATTTGGAATAAAATGACAGCAGAGAGCGGTTGTTCCGGTGGTATCTTATCAGCACATAAAATCCCAAATGTTCAAGTTTACCAGCAGGACGTTTCACTTTACCAACCCAGCAGAATACCAGGGATGAACAGGAGTAAATTCATGGTAGTTATGACATTTCACTTCAACACGCATCAAGTGCAAAAACAGAGCATCCAAAATCTCTCTCTGTATTAATATGTGTTAACTGTAACTGTAACATGTTCACGCTGCCAACCAGAGCAAGCCGTGGGGTTTTGTGACATCCTGCTGTGGTTTCCTCTTTGGTCCAGTTAATGCAGCATATTCAGAGACTGATGACCATCTGAATATAAAAATATTCATGGACCACTGATCAAATGTCCGCTGAAAGCTTTTCTGAAGAGGAGCATTTTAAAGCAGTCTGCCCCTCTGTAGTCTCATTTCCAATATCATTAAGAGTTGTTTTCCTGATGTTTTATGTGTTGTAAAGGCATAATGAATACATGTTTAAAGCTCATTTAAAATACTTTTAGCAAAACTTTAATTATTGTAATCACTCGACACAGAACGCCATCTTATTTTACATTTTTTGTATCTGTACTCCCAGAATCATGTATATTAGCAGATTAAAACAAACTTTGTCAGAGAAAGAAAAAGCTAGTTTCACTTCAAATTAATATCTAATGAAATGCAGCATTAAATATTATTGTAATGTAAATTGTCAATAAAGATGGGCATTTACATACTTTCACCAGATAATTTTCACACTTCAGAAAGCTGCTAAGGCAAAAATAAACCTGGCATGTAAAGATGGCGGAGCGGAGAAAAGACACACAAGTGAGATGTAGGTGAGACTCTGTGCTCATACTGGGGATGAGAGTTCAGGATGCCTTCGGGATCCACCACACTGCTGGCTTTCATTCCAGCTGTTCAATCAGGGGCTGAATCAAATGTTGGACACTCACTGAATGTAAACAGGTAGCAATGTGGGTCCTGGGGACCACGACTAAAATAAAAAAAAGCCACCAGCCAGATGACTGTGACTGTGTGCCAGCCAAAAAGATATTGTAGATAATAAAGAGGAAAAGAGAAATGGAAGGAAACCAGGTCAGAAATTATTCTCAGAGATTGTGTTTCAGATGTGTGAATGAGAGGCCAAAGCCAGACAGGGTCAGTTAAAAAGAAATAAGTGTGTGAAAAGAAGTTGACAATGGACAGAGAAGAAAAAGACACATTATATAAAATCTGAACACTTGAAAGCAAAGATCTTTGTTATTCAACTTTCACTGTACAGTAGTTTTATTTAAATGATGCTGAAAACAGAAACTTAAATAAGAGATTTAGATTTTAGTCCAGAGTTCTAGATATGTGAAGTACCAATGAGCTCCTAAATTACAGAATGTGATAAAAAAAACAATTCATACTCAACATTATAAAAATGCCATCAAAGTTGTCATAAAAAGCAGTAATGATGTTGTTTTGGTTAGAATGAAAGCACATGGCATGGAGCGTCTGGTCTTATTCCCTGCATTAAAATGAACAGTCTGACTTTGTACGTCGTGCCAGCACAGTACAATTGGCAGTAATTTCTTAGCAAGTCCAGGGCTGTAACCGTAAATACCAAGGCCATCACAATTGGCACCCTAGGACTCAGCGGTTACTGTAGCAGGACAATATGCATCGATAAAACACTGGAAAAAAAACTCTGTATTGCCCTTTTAATAGTATGCGGAATGACTTTATGGCCCCCATACATTTTCTAACAGCCATTTTATGTAACATTTTTACATCTCCATTACACAGTCATCCGCGGGCCAGACAGTGCTGTGCTGTGCTGAGTAAAATGGATCATAAAGTTCTCACCGGGTAGAGACGGAGAGCGAGGGACACGGTGACCGGAGCTCACAGATCCAGCACGCTGCTCAGCATTTGACTTTCAACCCAGCCCAGATGCTGCACTTCTAACACATTTTGGCTTTATTCTCATTTCTAATAAATATCCTTTAAAGTTGCTACAACACATTACAATCCTCCCGAGGTGTGGTGATCTTGAATAATCGGACTGATTGACCCAGTGCGCAAAATGGCAAAAACTCTCTCTAAAGTCATCTGACAGAAGTTTCAGGTTCCAGGTTTTGTCTGATGGGGGTTCATGAGTCGTGACACAGATATTCTTTATACGCACCATTCTCATGGCAAAAATGTAAAGTATTCAGCACTCTCTCCAGGATTGTACTCCTTTCAGAGATGAAAAGGGCTCTGAAACTGCATTCAGGACATCAGGGAATACTTGAACTCTGCACTGTAAATAGACTTATAAGAGCTTTCAGTTTTAGCAGCTGCTGAACACAAGGTGACTCACCAATTCAGATTCACCGATGTGGATAATATTTAATAAAAACCCATTTCTGGTCAGTAATAGTCAGTTGGCCAACCCTGGGTCATCTGTGCCACCAGTTTTTGTAGTTTTTCCAGTGTGTCCCGCACCATTGGCTCCAGTTGGCTCTTCAGTAGGTTTTTGAGCAGGATATTACATTGATGTTGAAGAATCCTGACCGGCTGTTGTGCAAAGCAAAGTAAAATAAAACTTTATAGTGATAGTTGTACCTTTCTATCAGATTTGTATTCAGGACATGCAATAAGACCGCTGAGATTTCCAGAGAATATTTGTCGGCTTTTTCACTGTTTACTCCTCTTAACATTAAAACATTTATCATTTACACTAATGGGGAGGAATCACAGCTGATGGGATTTTCTTCCCCTAACAGTAATTTATTTTAGGTGACTTTGACTGTTAATTTATTTATTTTCTAGACATCCCTCTGGCATTATATTGGTTATTTATGTGCCTTGGTTGCCAAATTGTATTGATTTAAACTTGTGACAAGACATAGTGTGTGCAACGAATGGGAAATATCCCTCAGGAAAGACCACAAACTACATTTGTTGTTTCCTCTTTATAAATACTTAGTATCTGTACTTTTTCGCTTAATATAAATCATTGTGGATCTGAGGCCACAAGTTTTATTTAGCATTGCTGTGAGGTGGTATATTGTGGTAATGTAGGCTTCAGGATTTACAGCTCAGGATATGATGCAATGTGTGGCAACCCATCCGTTGGTCTTTGTTGGCACAAGTCAGCAACATATGTCAGTCTATTTTGCCCCTGACCCCTGTGACCTTTTTTTTGTAGGATGGCCAGACATACTGCAGGAGGAGACCCTGCGAGTGTGGAGACCCAGACGAGGATCTGTTTTGCTGCCCCGGCTGTGACAACAGGCCCAGCAGCCAGTGTCTGGACCAGAGCGGACGCACGCTCTACCGCAGCGGAGCATCCTGGATGTACGGCTGCCAGCAGTGCCGCTGCGTGGTCCGTACACATACACACACACACACACACACACACACACACACACACACACACACACGTAGAGCTACATGTGTTTTGCCATCAGGAATGAAAGCTGACCTTCATAGAAAATCCCTGAGTGTGGTGAAACAAGTTTGTTAAAAGAAATGGATGATATCATCAAACACATAAATCTCATCAGCAACATGAAACTCAGAGTCAGGCTTTATGTAATACCTGGCTCTGATCTGCTGCTAAGCTGTGTTACTGAGTGTTTGTGGAGGGATCAGATAATTACCAGCTCTCTAATTAGAGATGTGGCAACACATCAGCGTGTGAGCTTTAACTGCTGCCGCTAGATCAACTAATTCTCTCACAGAAACCAAACACACTGAGATGTCCCTGACTTTTTTTTCTCTATCTCTGTCTCTGCAGGAGGGGGAGGTGGACTGCTGGCCTCTGGTTTGTCCCGTGTTGATGTGCGAGTACACGGCAGTAGCAGAGGGCGAGTGCTGCCCGCGCTGCGTCACAGATCCTTGCCTGGCCGAAAACCTGTCCTACGACATCCGGCAGACATGCCAGGACCCTGCAGGCATCGCCCGCCTCAGTGGAGACACATGGCATATGCCGAACTCCCCCTGCACTACCTGCAAGTGTAAGGTAGGTTAGAGCAACAACAACCACAATATTGCTTTACTAGGAAGCGGTAATTTTGGATTTTAACACTGGTGCAGCTATTTCAGTGTTCAGTCACGAAATTTACAACAAAATTTTAATATTCCCAGAAATGCCTGTTTTTCAAAACACTTTTAACGTTGCTTGTTTTTCTTCTAATCCCTGAAAATGGTCCAATAGACATGTGATTTTGGGATGTAAAGTAGCCCTGTACCTTCACAATGTTACCAGTACAGACCTACTTGCATCACTCACCTTACTGCCTTGTGACAGGTTGGTCAATCCAAAAATTTTAAAGGCCCCGTGAAATGGAAGTTGAGTGTATTTCCCAGTGAAACAAAATATTTATGCAGTGTACAGTTACAAGATAATTTAAATCAAATCCTTTACATTTGATTTGCCATTTAGCACAATACAGAGCTACAGAGGACTGTTAACGCCACACACATCTCCCTCACCTTTTAGGTCAGGGGGAAGATAAGGGTAAGATATGTGATTTAGACCTAAGCCACATTGTTTTTGCCCACTGATATCCAAACACACATCTCTTCTCTTCATATTGCCCTGTTAGCTACTATGACCCTCAAACAGTGAACTGCAGTTTTACATGACTGGTGGGGTTAGCTATTCGCCCGAAGTAATATTTGACAGGACAAACTTTTGTAAACGCCCCCGAGTGTAGGATGAGTCATCAAACATTTGAAACTGTTGTATAGGAAGAGAAAAGAGTGGCATTTTGATGTAAAAGTACTCTGATTTTGGACATATATTTGGCATATAGCAAGAGATAAATGAACAAATAACACAAGAAGAAACTGGGAGGATATATTTTTAATTCCATGGGGCCTTTAACTCTGCATCAGTGTTGATAACGATGAGGTTTGCCTTTGATCACCAGGGGCCTTGCTCTCTAACACCCATCTCAGGGCACAGGCCCCATATCTCTGATCGGCCAGTTGATATATTGGCCTCTCAAAAGCTTTTCGTAGGCACTTTTTTCCCCAGAAGGAAGTATTTCTAATAAAAAAAGTGACACAGTGACAGTGAGGACTGTTGATTATCCAGAGTAAATGGGACGTTGTCTCTGGGATAGACATATTGCGGTTGAATAACTCAAATTTGTCACATCTTGGAGCCAAAATGTCAGAATTCTGTTCACGTCCAATGTTCTCAAGTAGCAGCATAAATCTCAGAGACGGACATCTCAAAAGTGTCGTAGATAATGCTGACACTGTGAGTAGATACCACTAGCAGGAGGGAAAATATACAGTCTGTTCTTTTCTCATTTATGTGAACTGACCCTTTAATGACACTGTAGATAAATCTCTATAGATCTCTGTATGATGACTAATTATAGCCAACCAGGCTCTGAATTGTGTTATTACATGAAACTTGCACATGTTAATGCAGTATATTACAGCTATCTACCTTTTCTTTCCTGTCTTTTCATGCTGTGCTGCTCAGAATGGAAACGTTTGCTGTTCGGTGGATCTTGACTGCCTTCAGAACAACTAAAGCTCTCCTCATCTTCCTTTCACTCCTCCTCTCCTTCTTTCACTGCGGGACTGCTACACCCCCTCCTCCATCTGATGATTCTCCCCTTGGATTCATAAGACAGACTCTCGCACACACATGTGCATGCCAGCGTGTGCACAGAAAATACAAACACACACTGGACAGACCGGGGCTGTTGAGGCTGTGCTTTTTATGCCACAACTCTGTCGACAAACAGTGAGTGTGTGTGTGTGTGTGTGGGACTCAGGAGGAGACTGAGGCCATAGTTGCTCTCGCCACAGTCACTGTGTTGTGTAACTGTCTTTGTGTCATTTCCATTTCACTACATGTCTTGAGGAAACCTGTTTAGCATCATGTTTTGAACCCCAAGCCAGCGACAAGCAGCCGAGTGTCACAAGCTGTCAAGGAGAAAAGGATTCAGTGCTCCAGCTGTCACTGTTGCCTGAATGTAGGCTTACCATTGCTTGGTCACCAAGGAAGTTTTTTCATAAAACATTTATCGTAACAGTAACCATTTATGTCCTGTGAAGCTATAGCATCATAAAACTGGAAGTAGTTTGATGTAGAAATAACACTTTTTTAATACTACTGTGACAAAGCCATTACCCTAATTTTTGGAGTGTCCCAAATTGTGTCTCTTCCAAATCATCTCATAATATGTGTCAACACAGTGTCCCAATAAATTTGGTATATCATCAACCTAAGTCTTAAACTACTGTGTATTACATTCTTCTCTGACTAAGATAACAATAAGAAAACCCAAACAAAGACACTAAAGGAAGTACATTTTTTTTATTAACCTTAACCCTAGCATTAAATTAAGTTTATGGTTATTTGGCTAAATATGCAGATCCTAATCGGGGGGGGGGGCATAATGTTTCTTTACATACAATATAAATGTTTTATGACAACACATCCTCCATATTCCTGTATCTATGCCAAACAGCCCTTTTACTGTTCCCAATTAAGGAACTGGATTCTGTGACGTCCACATTTCTAGATACAGCTCACACATCGTTTGTGCCGGTCAGCTGTTTAATGGAGTATTTCGGTAATCCTCATCAACTTGTCATCAGGAAATAGTGAATATTTGTTACCCAGGTGTACTGTTTGCCAGATTTTCATCATGATTTGATGGAAGTTAAACTGTAAACTTGGACATCATCATTCTTTTCTTTTCACACATTTATTTATTTTACCCAATTTTAGCTATGTGAATGTTTCGTCTTGGCGGAGGATTTGGAAATGATTGGCTTTGAAGTACTGGTTCTAGCTGATGTGCTTTGTCCTGTGGTTCGCATCGGGGTTTGAGTGTTAATGGGGCTTTGATTTTTGAAAAGGAGTGCCTCAGCGCATTGTTACATTTGCTTTATGTGAGGATTGACCATGTCATTTGGGAAAGGAGGTCCAGATTCAATGTGTCAATATGCTTAAAATGAAGTCAAACAATGTCTGAAATGCCTTTCTGGCAATTTGTGTCATCTGGCGAAGAAGTTAGTGAAGGTGAGAAAGTATAAGGGGTTTGAAAATCAATCTCAAGCTCTTTTTTTTTCATTCCTCACACAACAACTTCTGATCTTGTCTGTGTGTACAATGACTATGAATACCTTTGAGGTCCTAAAATGTACCCATTTGTTTGATTGCTTGTGTGTTGCTCCTCTTAATCATGGCAGGCTTTTGCACCACCTTCCAGTGTGGCTACTTACAATAGCTATAAACACTTTCACTGTTATAGTTAGACAACACTTTTTAGAAACTTCTTCATTTTAAGCATACCCCAGCCTTCAGCCTTCATTTCCTTTGAGGGACCTCTACCATCATAAGCTGCATCATTAAGATGATCCAGCCTCTCAATTGGGACATAGTTGTTGTTTATACTGCTGACCCATTACCACTTCTGTCTCCTACACCTTTCCTCAACCTCAATGTCTCCTCTGTGATGAAGGTGACTGTCAGATAGCTACATATTGCAACAACAGCCATGACATTAACAGTGTATTGAAGCAGTGTGATAGTGCACAACAAATTGCTGTCAGCCAGAACAAGCACCAGCGGTAGATGATTAAATCGCCAAAGTTCGTTGTGGGTCGGACTCTTCCGGCATCTCCCAGGGCTCCTCAGCTCTGCAGCATATTGCAAACACTGAGTGTGTCAGACGTTTTACGAAAGGAGAAAAAAAAAAAGAAGAGAGAGAGAGAGAGAGAGAGTTGTGATAATTAAAGCCATGTCACGCAGGTCTGGATTTGAGTATGCCAAGAGGTCACTGAGTGTCAAATCTGTTTACAGATGGCCGGGCTTATTAAGGCAGGAGAGTCCAGAGCTTTTCCTGCTACAGTTCACACATTTACAGCTCTGATGCCTCTCTGCTTTCCTGCCCTGTCCTCTCCTCCACACCTCTCTCCATCACCCTCAACTTCGTCCAGAGAGCCCTTATGTTTCCCTCAAGTGTCGTCGTTATTACCCTGTGTGTCGTTTTTTTTCCCCACAAGGGCCAAACGGTCTCAAAATGATGTGAAATGACCACATGACTTGCAAACTCCATGTTATTGCAATGACGTATTCTTGTTCCAACATGAAATCAAATAGCTGAAATCTGACATGTCAGAGAAATTAACAAAATTACTCAGTACGCTTATTATAAATAATGAGTGAAATAATCTCAGTAGAAGGATAGCTGGTGTTCAAAGCTGCTATCCATGGTGAAGTTCCTCTTTCCTCTTTTTTCTTTCTCTTAAGTTTTTTCTGCATGCCATCAGCATAATTGCAGATAGTAGGGCTCATTTTTCCTCCCTCAGAAGAATCCATTTGCTGTCCCAAAAATAAAAAATGGCTTTGGAGATCAAGATAATTCTTCACAGTGAAAATGAAACCATTTGGTTTCATCAAAGTTGCCTTTTCTATGTGAAGAGACGCAAGTCAGCTGAACCCCTAAAAGATATTGGTATTACCCATCAAGGTCAGGGTTGATATTGGCACTCTAAAGCCTTGTGCGAACTACGCAACTTTTTTCTTGTCCCACAAAAAAATATTGAGATCTGACATTAAAGTCTTTTAGAAGGCACGGAAACTGCACTTTTGCCTGTTACAATGACTACTTTGAGCAGTTGTGAGTAACATTGTAAGCTGTCCGCTACACAGTTTGAAACATTTATTTATCATAGCTAAAGAACAAAATGTACTTGTAAAGCACCTCGTAGACAAGTTTGAGACGGGACTTGTGTCCAATTAGAGTGCAACAGGAAATCAATGCCTGGGATGGAGAGAGACAGACAGACATAAATGCATCCATAACAACATCTTGCATTTTTCGTTCAATCTCTCGATCATTCACTCCAGTCACAGATCTCCCCAAATGGAATCATCTTGCCATGAGTACACTTCATCTGAGATGTGTCATTTGTGCACCCCCATCACAATGTCTACAGTCTGGAACAAAAAAAAAAAGTCTTTTGTTGAGACAGATACAGCAATTTTGAGATTTTTATTTGTTTTGTGTCCGTCTGAAATAGTTGTAAAGGTAAAACCAATTCCTCTGTTTTGGAATTGGGACTGGGACCACCAAGGGTGACCTGTGTCTTTGCAATTGAAGGTAAATGTCTCTGCTGTTTCCCTCCTGCTGACCTCCTTCTATTTAATGTCAAACTAGCTCTTGTTTTTGGTCCTGTTTCTAGTCCTTCACAGAAACAGTAGGGGTAAGATACTGTATGTCTCGACCCTTTTGTGCACTGAGTGTGTGTTGTTTGTATTTTTAAACATGGCGGTCATTTCACAGACTTTTGGTAAAGGTGACGCTGGGTTGTTATGCCTCTGGAGGGGACGGTGACGTGCAGCAACCTCTCAGCCATAGTGACCTTGCCTCGTCTTTGTTTGCCACCACATGTGTGTGTGTCTCACCTGAGCATTTCTATGTGTACTCTCCATTATCACAATGCCTCTTGTAAAATTGATTCTGTTAACTGTACACACACACACACAAAAGAAAATCAAGTGATATAAATGGAGTCTGCACCCATTTAAGTTTAACACAGCAATCAAAAGCAGATTTGTACAAATCATCACTGAAAACAAGGTTTTCGGATTGCTGTTGATTTATTTGATATGAAATATAATGACTACTGTAAAACACTATTTGCAAGTCTGTGTGTAAATGTTTTTACATACTGACGATGTGATACAAATTATACAGTTTTTTAATTATCATTGTGTTCATGAATAACCTGTTCCTTTTAGTGGTTTTGTTTCTTTTTGTGGGAGAGGTTCTGTTTCGCTGTAAATACTATGTAAAGTGAAGGGTTCTGTAAAGAGAGTAAGATTATGTGAATAATTCTCACTACCACAGCTTCTTAGGATCTGAGGGTTGCAAGTCGCGTCTGAGAGAGAAGCAACATTTCTATTGTTTTTACTATTTCTTTATTTTTCTATTCTTGCCTTAACCCTTTTAGTATCTGCCATAGTTTTATGTCTTTTCACAGTTTTAGAACAACAGTATGGATTTGACTAGTCTACGCATTTGTACAGATCTCTGATCAGTATCCATGGCTAAAATCTGAGAGTCAACAGAGCTGGATTTTGGAAATAAGAATGAACGTAGACCAGCATCTGACTCAGGTGGACAAGAAGCTTGGACAGACTTTTCACCGCACTGACAAGTCTTTTTTCCCTCACTTGTCTGTATGAACTGAACTGAAAAATCTCTTCATGAAAACAACATATGTACACATGTAAAAAAAAAAAAAAAAACAAGAAAGAAAAAAAAAAGAGAAAAACTCTAATGTTGAAAATTACAATGTTGTTCTTGATTCAGTTCCTACTTAAAAAAAAAAAAACACAAAAAAATAAGCCATTGTGTTTCTCCTTTAATGTCTAACTTTTTAAAAAGAAGCCGTTTCGGACCTTCTAGATCCTGATGTGCTTGTTCATGTTTTTGATAGAGGACCACGGTGGAGGAATCCACCAGGTACATTCACTGTTACTTCTCCAGATCAGAGTGGCCAACCTACTGTAATTGTACTCAAAGGGTTAAGTGTCATTTGACTTGAAGACTGTGTTGTGCTAAGAGTTTGCTGTAAAAAACTAATTCTTCAGTTAATAAATATTTTAGTTGTTTACTTTACATGCTGTGACTATTTGGCTTTAAAGTGTGATGACGACTGGCAGTTGAACTTGTAGGTTCACAAGTAGACAAGATGTTTATCCAGGATAACGGCAGAGATGGAGGACAAACATATGGAACAGTGGTTTGGTTACCATGAGAGACGGCCAAACCACTCGCCATCATGCCATCCACCTGCAACCTAAACCAAAGTAACACCTCCGTGCCTCAAAATTGAAAGCTGATCCCAGCATCATGATACATTCCTGGAAAAGTCTTTCATGTTTCCACTTTTATCAATACTGCTGTTTTCGATTTCCCTCAGGAAATGTATGAAAGGCTGCATTGCAGTAAAGATAAGTACATCCTTTTGATGCTTTAATGGAGCGCTGCTGTGCTGCTAACAGGAGCAGGTACAGACGTGCTTTTGAAGATACATTGTGGGGGGGGGGGGGGGGGGGGGAGTGAAAGCTGCCCAACATGGAAACTACTGTTTTACACTTTCCTGCAGCCCCACAATCTATAAGAACACACTCACACACCTTAAATCATACAAGCTGATTGAAATTCAAGTATTAACAACACAGGAGGCAGTTATTCTTAACTACATTGAACTGATTTCCCTACAGCATTCAGTTGCTCAGTCAGAGCTGCTGGATATTTTCACAGTTTAAGTGAGTAAACTCATACATCTCTATTTTTAAAATCACCCAACTACCTTTTAAAGTGAGTCTGTGTAACTTTTGAAAGAAGGAATAACATGATATTTTTTCACCATGCTGAATGCTGAAGCCGTAAAGGAAGTAAATACACTCAGAGCTATTTTGTCAGTAGCTTATGATGGCTGTTAGAAACATTTTGATAGATGTTGCTTTTTAACTGATATTACTGAATTAGACTTTATGACTCTACTTGTCGGACTTTTGCACTGAGCTTTAGCAGGTCACAGATTAACATTTGAAAGGTTTAATCACAAAAGCAAAACATGAGGTAAACACACTGCACCTCAGTAAGCAACACATTTGCAGTTTTCTGCTCAGGGTCTTATTCAACTTGCTCTCTGTGTTTTGTCACCTAATGATGCTATCTGTCATAGAAATAGATCTTCAAATTGAAGGGATATGTATACTGCAACTACCTCTTGTGGCAGCAATGGCTGTTGTTTAGCAAAAGTTACATTTTATGGCTTAGCAAAATCGATATTACAATATCATATATACAGTGTATTTCAAATAAAGTCAATTTTAGTTATATAGCACAGTGTCACAAATCACAAATGTGCCTCTGGGTGCTTTAACCTGCTCGTTGCAACACTTTATTTGTGGAGAGAGCACCAAAGCAGCACTGAAATCTGAAAAGCTGTGTATGCCTGTGAATGTGACTATCAATTCACTTGTACTTTAAACTGCATTTCCAAGACTAGATAAACACATAAAAGAACAATACTGACAATAAAACAAATAAATAAATGCCATAGACACTGTGGCAGGTGTAAAATACACAAATACATGAAGCACTCCGCCTAGTTTCAATGTCTTTGCTTATTCAATCTCTTTTAATCATGGATTCGACATGACTCCATGTAAAATCGAAACCATTTGACAGTGATTATCACTATTGTTTCCTGACATAATCTAACCTAAATTAAATGTTTTAGTTGCCTTAACCTAAAATACTTGGATGCAACCTTGAATTTGGTCATAAAATTCCTGTACTTTGTTTGACATCCATGTGACTTCATCACAGTAAAAAATATTGTTGAACTTCCTGAATTACAAAAAAAAAAGAAAGAAACCTCGCAAATGAACTAATCCAGGCAACAATTATGATTCCTCTGAAAAGGTGGTTGGCAAAATGAATTATATATATATATGTATTTTAGAAAAGACAGAATAGTGGACATGCTGTATATGAGTCCTGAATACTGAGGCAAATTACAATCATAAAATATACAGATTGTAGCTCACTTTAGTATAGTATATGAGAATATTCTCAACTACAGTAAGACACCATATTTCTGTGACTACACAACAATAATGGAGGGAAATATTCTACATGACTTGTGCATCTTTTCACATGCAGTTTCCCAGCTTCTGCTTCATGTATTGGGTGTCATACTTGGAAGCTACTAAAAAATAAAATAAAGTTATCTGGGTTTTAACGCAATATGCCAAGCAAGACTAAAAGAGTAAGACATCTAAAAAAAATAAGTCTGATGTATACAGCATACTGCAGTTTTGTTACTGTGAGATAAACCGATTATCTCTGATTAATCTTTGCACTCCCACATTAAAGAATACAGTTTTAATATTATACAGGAACTATTATGTCGTCAGTCCCAGTGCATTTCCATGACCATCTGCTTCCGACAGATCAGCATGAACGTCTTTATCTTAGCTCGAGAATTGAGATGCCTCTTGGGGAGGGAAAAGGCTCTCTAGCAGCACTGGAGAAGGGGTTCAAGTCAATTAACCTGCTGCCAGTCAGCTGTAAAGTAAGTTCTCTGTTCTCTTCGCTCTGTCTGTCCTGGTCATGGTGAGTGGTGGCCCTGCATTCCCTGTCCGTCCCGGTCCCAGCTTCCCTCAGCCGGGGGAGGCTGCACCCAAAGGTGCTTACCATTCATGGGCTGGAACCGTGGAGGTCGCCACCGAGGTGATGGTGAGTGACTTCCTCGGCAACAGCTCTACTGTATAGATGCAGAGACAGGGTGGGAAAAAAAGGGATACAGCTAGAATTTATGCATGAAGGGACTGACTTAACAACTTCAAAATTGAATCTAACTGTAAGAGATGTCTTACACTGATAGATTTGTTGATATAAAACACACACACACACACACACACACACACACACACACACACACACACACACACACACACACACACACACACACACCTCCTCCTCCAAACCCCCATCAGTAATCAAATTGATCAATCTCTCCTCTTTCTATCAGCATTTCTTGAAAGCCTAAGGTATCCAAATTGAAATGCAAGAGGCAACAAATACAAATGCCCTGCCTCAGGCTGAGAATTAATACATTAACTATGTGCATATTGCTCATGTTAATACAACAAGGATTAAGTTGCTTAAATGCCTTATCGACATCCTGACCAATCAATGGGTGTATAATTAAAGAGTGGAGCTGAGCCAGTGACAAGGCGGCCACACTGCCACTATTGACCTGTGGTCAGATGGAGCCGCTAAGTGTTTATTTAACCCAGTGTCATGTTGTGTTTGTGTGAAAGCATGTGCGTGTATGTGTGTTTATACTGTATGATGTATTTGTATGACCTGGTGACCCTTCCTGCCATTTTGCTGCTCTTGCTAAGTTGGATTTGATTAAAATTCATGCTTTTTTTCTGTATGTTCCACCAAACTGAGAATAATGAAAGAAACCAATAACAACACCTACAAATACGAATCCCTCATCCAATGTTCAAGCAACTGTGAAATTTGTAAACCAAGGGGAGAGAATAAAAGAAACAGGGATATTGTTTTCTGCTAATGGCTAATGGCTAATGGCAAAGTTTGCATAGCAAATGGAGTTAAATGTATTGATGTCTGCTATACAAAGCCTGCACCAGCATGTGAATGAATTTCCTACTTGGACCTTTCACTCCACTACTTTTATAGGTTTCCCCTCCTCTTTGTAAAGTGCAGATTCAGATCTAAAGAGATAGTCTGAATATACCAATAGATGTGAAAATGAATGATTTTTAAAAGAATAAGAGTGGGCAGTTCACCATCCCAAAGTATGAATTTTTCATGGAGCTCCTGAAAGGATGAATAAGGTGGAGAAAGATGAGATTGGAGCTGCGAGAGATCTAATAAAGATACATAGAAAACTGTAATGCAGCATGCACATCAGCAGACTCTGGTGAAAAACTCAAGTGAGGATGTCTGAGCATTTTTACCACCAGTTTACTGTTTTCAACACATGTATTTTTCAGTGGATAAAATAACCAAATGTCATGTCATATCAAGATAGATATCTATATTATATAAAAAGGTTTGGGAGATTAAAAGGAGAAGCACCAACCTAAGGGTTAAGAGGTCTGAAATGTAGCCTGGAGTAAAGTCTTTAACTGCTTTACATGTGAAAAGTAAAATCTTGAAGCTGCATTAATTGGCTTTTGGCCACCAGGGGGCTGCATCACAGCCAAGATCATACCCCCAGCCTCAGTCGCAATGGCTGTTAGCAAATATTTAACGTGATAGTTTAAAATTCATGCGAACCTTATTCACATATCCAGCAGACAGAAAGCAACAATAGCATTCATTTAGGGTTGTGTTTTATTCAACTGACAAAGTAAGGTTCCCTCACTCTGGTTTTAGCTCTGGTTTGGTTTCCATTAACCTCTAACTCCAGAGTAATAGCCATCTCTCTCTCTCTACATACAGTCATACATATAAAACACATACCTGAGCACAAGGTCATGGCCTTTCCCCTTGGTTCATTTAAAGGCAGCTTTTGTAATGGTCAATAAGATTCAGTGTGCAGAATATATGCACACATCTTTCATGTCCAGGTGCTTAGTCTAAAACGTCTATATTTTCTTCTTCCCAATGACTCACAACACTGTATGCTGAATGCTTTCTTACTTTACTGTAAAATAGTATGCCTCTGTACCTGAAGAAGAACCAATCTGGGCTTGAAAAGTTGTACTCTTTCTAAATATAATGAAGAAAAATACTTATAAAAAGGGAGCATTTTCCCTATCTGTGTCCTTGAGAAGCTGAAAAAAATCTATAAAATTGACAGACTTACAACACTATCACGAAAACCCCCTGTAATCCATGAATATCATATGATATCATTATTATACTGTTAACATAGAATAATAATGATACGGGTGATATCATCGGACACAGATGATTATCATCGGTATCATAACAATAATACTGATAACACTGCCAGAGTATCCAGGGAAGACTTTCCTCTTTAACAAACAAAATTTAAAGGCACAGGGATAGTCTTTTGGGTAATTTTGTGGACTGGAAACCTGATTAAAGTGCTATTAAGTAAACTAGAATTGGCCATCAGGGTGGTTTTAGGATATTGTGCCTAGAAACTATTTGAGCTGAGTAAAAAACAATTAAACCATCAACCATCAGCCTCCACCATGACCTTCACACACCCGCTCTGACCAGCGCCATTCATTTTCTGTCACAACTTATTAAGCGATAACATTTATCAATTAGGCAAACAGATTTAAATTGGAGAGGGCATGCAGCCCAGAGGCACAGCCATCCACAAGTGCCAGGCCCATTTAGAAAAAAAAACTACACGCAAATGAATTCTTGAAAAGACCTTGTATATCAGGAGATGTCAGCAGATGCACTGGTCTCTAATGTGCTTGTTTATCACTGTGTATAGAGACTAGGGATAATAAGCCAAGCAGGCAGCTGGCCTTTATTAAAAAATCGTGCATTAACAATCAGTTGTTCAACAGCTTGGCGCTCTGTTATCCCCTCAGTGGCTGGTTATGAGAAAAGACAGGTTTTAACAGAAAAATCCCTCTGAATCTGTTTTTGTTTCTAACTTTACAAACATGCAAAACAGACAAACAGTTTCATTTGAAAACAACACATTGAACATTTTCCATAACAAATAGATTGCAAAATCTTTAAATTTCCATTTGCTGAGTTGAAGTTCATATTTGAGTAGAAAGCTGAAGTTAAAATATTCAGTATTATGTAAATGCAGACCTAAATGGATGCTGTTTCTCATTTAAACATTAAGCTTATGTTACACCACTATGACACATAGCTCCGTGAAATAACTAAAAAACAGATTGCATAACGCTGAATAATTACATCTAATTATACATTTCGCCCAACTCCCTGTGTTCCACTATTTCACTGTGTTTTTGTGATTCATTTTCCATCAACCGTGCTGTGAAATCCTTAATCTGGGCCTAGGAGAGAAAAGTGGGCCAGATGTGGATGATCAATAGACTTTCTATGATAACCTGACAGATTTGTATTAGATGTGACGGGCTGGAGCCTCCAGCTCTGCCATCATGCTCATGCATTCGCACTGACTGACTTTGAATATTTGGATGTGAACAAAGAGGACTGTGACAGCATCCAGTGTGAACCACCTGATTGCTGAAGTTCTCTTTTCTCGCAGACTAAGATTCCACCAAATGTTCCTCCCATGTCAACATTAGACAGTTAAGATGTAGAAAGAAGAAATTTAACTTCTTTTAAATGCTACGAGGCTTATGACATACAGGTGAAAAAAGAAACTGATGTTAAAGACCAAACACAACTTCACATGCAATAAGCTAAAGGATCAATACTCCCAAATCACATGAGTAGGTTAAAACTTAGTATATGGCTGGGCCTTGAGTGCAAAATTAGGGCCAATTGGATCAGCGATAGTCAGTGGTAATGCCAATAATGTGAATTCCTGGATATTACATGTTCATTTGAGGCTGCAATGGAAATTATAAATGTTGTTTTCGACAGCATTAGGTGCAAATTCAGGAGACTCATCTCTGCCCAGTTACTGTGGTTACAGCAAGCTCAGAAAAAGTTTAAACCCAATAAAAACCAAACACAACATGCAGCCTGTCATGTTGTCACATATCCAGGGGAATAACATCTGTAAATTCAAGTTAAATACTGAGTAGGTGGGTTATTTCTATTTCACAAGAGGTCTCTTAGGTACTAGTTCCATGCTAATAGGGTTATGAGTGGATGTGCTGTAAATGCCCACTGATGGCATGATAGCAAACTGTTGGCACTGATTCATTTTAAAAGAGCAATGGCCAGTGGGGAAACTCCAACATTTGGCCGGCCAACCTATGGTGTAACTTTACCACTCACTCAAGCACTCACTCAACCATGGACATGTGTAGGCCTGGCCCTGCTGCTGTTCAGCCAAAAACATCTACAGAGGTTTATTAATAGAGACAATGTCCTGGTTACTCAGGATTATCCCCAGACCTCACCCCACCATTTTTTTATTGGAAATACTGTAGTTAGAATTTAAAAAATTGCCAAAAAAACAACTAAAAAACCTCACCTTAAAGAAAATAGTTTCGCAATTTTGGAAATATACTCTGATTTGTTTTCTTTAGGGAAACCGCCAGGCTACCAAAATTAAGAAAATACACCTGCCAGCACATCTAAAGCTCACTAATTGAAACTCTATATCTCAATATTTAAATCTGCAAAGAAATAGTCCTGCACATAACCACACACGCTTCATTGTTTCTTTGTATTCTAAGATAACTGAGCAGCACGTCCTTTAAGTTCTGTGACTTGGACGGGGTCGAACTTGCTTTTCCAGCATATCCCACAGATGCTTGATTGGATTGAGACCTAGGGAATTTGGAGGCGAAAGCAACACAGTAAACTCTTTGCTATGTTCCTCAAACCATTGTTGACATTTTTTTGAAGTGTGGCCAGGCACATTATCCTGCCAAAAGAGGCCACTGCCATCAGCGAATACCATTGCCATGAAGGGGTGTGCTTGGTCTGCAACACTGTTTTGGTAGGTGGTACATGTCAACATAACATCCACAGGTTTTCCAGCAGAACATTGCCTCCACCAGCTTCCCTTCTTTCCATGCTGCATCCTGGTGCCATCTCTTCTCCAGATAAGCAAAACACACACCTGGCTGTCTACATGATGTAAACAGAAATGTGATTAATCAGACCAGGCCTCTCTTCCATCTCCTTCCATCCATGGTCCAGTTCTGACGCTCAGGTGCCCATTGTAGGCACTTTTGGCGGTGGACAGTGGTGCAGCATGCACACTCTGACAAGTGGCGATGCACTGTGTGTTCTGACACCTGTCTAACATATCCAGCATGAACTTTTTCAGCAATTTGAGCCACAGTAGCTCTTCTGAGGATTGGACAAGATAGGCTAATCTTCGCTCCCCACGTGCATCAATGAGCCTTGGCCATCCATGACCCTGTTGCAGGTTTATCAGTTGTCCTTCCTTGGAACATTATTTGGTAAGTGCTGACCATTACATACCAGTACAAGACCTGCCGTTTCGGAGATGCCCTGACCCAGTCATCTAGCCATCACAACTTGGACCTGATCCTTATGCTTGCTAATTTTTCCTGCTTCCAACACATCAACATCAAGAACTTACTGGTGAGATTATCAATTTTATTCACTTTGCCTCTCAGTGGTTTTAATGTTTTGGTTGACTGGTGTAAAGTAGTAAGAGTAATCACAAATTACTGACATTTATTTTTAGTTAGAGATATGACAAAAAACACCAATCATTGAACCAGATTGTTCAAAATAATACACTTTCTGGACAACATAGATACTGTAGATAACAGAGATAACAGTCAACAGTATTATGGATTTGTGGTCTCACATGATTTGTGTGTGTGTGTGTGTGTAGGAGAAGGCAAAGGTCTGCTCAGTAAATATGACTGGAATACAGTAGATAACACGACTCTCACTGGGTAATGAGACAGGAAGAAATGTTAAGGGAGCCCTGGGAGACATGTAATGAAGCATTGTTTGGGGATGAGAACACACACACACACACAAAGACACACACACACAATCACTCAGGTAATGAAGCATTGTAGAAGGTTGAGCCTGGCTGAGGCTGATAACATCCCGTCGTGCCTGATGGAGGACAATGGGCCGTAGAAATGGAACCACACCGTCTGCACACCGAACTCTACCATCATCACCCTCCCACACACACACAAACACGCACATACACAAAGAGATGGATGGATTTACCTGAAAGTGGGGCTGAAAGATAACAGGGAGGCCTGAAGAGGAAAAGAGGTCTGAAAGTGATGCTCCATCCCCATTATCGTAAAACAGCTCTGCTTCTCGGCCAACACGGATCATCAATGGTCTTGAACCCTGAGCCTGCCCCAGCACCTCGGAAACTTAATGTAAACTGATATATACGAACGCCTTCCAGAATTTTTTTTTTATGGTAACTTAGAAATGTTGTGCTGTGCCAACACTGCTTAGATGACTGAATGATTTTTTTTCCTTTTTGTTATCCTCCAATGCTACTTTATTGGTGTTTGAGAGGTGTATTTCATGCAGGTAGTTGATTATTAGGTGAGTGGGTTTGCTGAGGCAGACTGGTCAAACTCCCTTGTTTCTAACATCATGCTCTTGTCTTCTTCTTCCTGTAGCTCTCACACAGAGCAGAATAGGGGGAGCAAGCTCAACTTGCAGCGCAAATGAAATTTAATGTTTTTATCTGGGTGAGCAGATGGAGAACACCCCCTGGAAACTGATGGCACCTTAGTGTACACTGTAGTCTAGACAGAGTTCTTCCCAGCAGCGAGGGTTCAGAAATTATTATGTGGTTTGTTATGTTTGGAATGACTGTTTTGTTTGCTGGAATAATGAAATGATATTGATACGGCCCAGGCAACAGTGAAACACGAGTACTGGAAATGGATTCTAAGAGTCAATTAACCCTGGATAGATGGGGGTTGCAATGCACTTGCTTCCAGACACCAGTCTTGAATTTTGGATCTCATGCAAAGGAAGCCTGAGGAAGAATGTCCGGTTTCCATTATGACAAGGCTAGCATCCATTGCCCTGAGAAAATTCCAATTATATGAAATAAGCAAGAAATTTTCAAATTAAACCCATGTCTTGGACATGGAATATGAGCTAAGAATAAAAATGTTAGCACAAGTAAAAGTAGCTTGAAAGGTAGTATATTTGAGCCTTTTTCCCCTTGCAGTACAGCAGACACTGAAACCTGATGACTAACCTGTTACATTTGAAAACTATTCTTCCATTATATGGCAGTCATGTGCTGTTTCAAGCACACATACAGTCCATCACAAACTGCAGAGGAAGGACCTCTGTGTCACATGATTCTTCTAGTCTCTCCTCTGTTCATAATGAGACATATAGGTCAACTCTGCAACTCTTCAGGCCGCCCCCTACTGTTTAACAACCTATCTATGCCGGTACTGCTGGCATCTACCCGCACACACCCACCGCAATCTGGGGCTGTCTCCCCTGCCTGAGCATCGGCCCCAGTGCCAAATGCTGTGTCCTGGTTTACAGAATCTATCACACAATCTGCTGCCCAGCGGGAGTCGGGCAGGAGGCAGAGTGAGGAGCGCTGCAGAGACCCAGGAGGCTGACCTATAGGGAACAAACCCTCTGCAGCTTTCAGGCTGATATTCAGGGTTGCTCTCATATTGCATGGTTGTCTTGGTTACAAAAAGTTGGCTAATTCACCCTATTTTGGAAGAATCTATAGCAATAAAGTGGGTATTTAAGAAAATAGTTGGAAAATAATTTTAAACACTAATATTATTTCTGATGTTCTGTGTAATCCGTATTGATGCTGACTCACTTTTGTGCCCTGTTCATACCCTCAGTGGGTTTTTATCCAGATCATCCAACATTTAATGGGTAGATTACTATTCATGGTCCAGAGGAAGAATAGTCATGTTTTGAAGAGCCTCCTACTTTCCACTCGTTCCACCATCAGGCAAAAATTTCTATTAATAAACAACAAACATGCAAGCTTTTCTTCATACATTCTTCTACTTCAACCCTTGGGGGGGGGGGGGGGGGGGGCACCATCTTTAGTCAGGAAAAGCACATAAAACAAGTGCATTTTAAGATTTGCTTTCTTTTTTCATACACTGTTTAGCTTATCCTAGAAATTTAGGGAGACAAAGTGTAGTGGCCACAAAAACACAAATCAAAATGCTCTAATAGGAAAAGCAAAATTTCAGTATGTCTTCAGCATGTTTAGTTATGCATAGAAATGTTTAACATATGTGCTGAAATGTTCTGCTTAAACCTGCTGGTGGCGCTGGATGAAACCAATAGTCTATACCTCCTGCAACTTGAGCCATATGCAGTTACTATAGCTAAATACCTGCTGTAGCATCTGTATGATTATAAAGATGTTAATGAAGAGACATTTCATGCTTTAATTTTGGGTTTAGTTCTATCTGATTTAACCGTCATCAAAGCAGGAAGGCAGACAATCGTAAAATGGGCAAACAAAGATCAACCTGGGTGGATATGAGCACTGTCTAACAAGCGTTAACCACCACAATTGAGTGTAATAGGCCAATATCGTGTATTGTTGCTGCTTGATATTTGGCTCCACTGTATGTCACGTTTGTGTGAATAGGTACGTTTACTCACAGTGTGTTTTAAACTCCCACAGTGCAGCACTGGTCGGACATGCCGTGATCGGTGCATGACTTCAGTCAGCGTGAAACCTTCAGAGGTCGCTTCAGGGAAGAAGATCTGAGTGAATGATGAGGAGGGGGAGTCAGACCACAGCATTTGACATTTACTGGCCTTTGGCTGCTTTATCAGACACTCTGCAGGAAAGACCACTGAAGACAGAACATGCAGGAGATCTACACACGTGCAGATTTAAAAGAGAATATTTCTAGCCTTGGGTTGAGGCTCAATATGTGTATATCTTCACGTCTGCATTATCATCCCCCATCATGAATAATTATTTGATTAAAGCAGGAGCTGAAGCAGAGATTTCACCTCTTTATCTCATGGAAGGTAAATAGAGGTTTATAAGATTTAATCAAGTTTATCTAAAAACACTGCATCATAATTTTTAAATAATATTTATTATTTTAATATTCCTAGTTGTCTTGGCATGTGCTTCACATTTGAGCCATTTCCATCTCTGTCCTCAGCACTTATTCAGTAAATACCCTGACCCCTTCTGTGGGCTGAATCCCTCTTAATCCCCTGCAATCCTTAACAGCACTGGACAGAGAAGTACAGACAGAAGATTGACCCCCTATTTTGAAGGGATGATGCTTCATGGGGTGCCAGAGTCACCGCAATTATGTTGCCTTTACAAAGAACTCAGAGATAGAACTAGGCCGGGCCACTATAAAATGTCACAGAGAGGGAAAGAGCAGTCAGCCTTTGTATTGTCTTCTCAGGAGAATAATCCATAAACAGGCAATGACAGACTGCAACTATCTGGTAATTAAATGATCAAATTTGTGTTTTATGGATGGATCAATAAGGATCACAGGCCAATGTAGTTCATCTTGAATCATAGAATTTGAATTATGAACATTTTTACTAACACACGTGTACATTATAACCAGAAGCCATTAAAATCAAAGATAAACAAGCCTCAATACTAGCTGCCTGTTACAAGGCTGCACATAACGTTAGCTTGCAACATTAATAAAACAACAAGCCTCATGACATGTTCCATCATTCTGCTTTCAACATAATAAACCTAAACAGCAATATCAAGAGTCAGAGTCTGCAGCCATGCTTGTGGTTCTGTGAAGCTGTAATGCTAAATACTAATGTTAGCATACTAACATGCTCACAATACCAATGCTAACATGCTGGTGTAAAGCAGGTATAAAGCTGCGTTCAGACCAAAAGCGTCTGACGCGAATTGAGCAGCAAGTCTACATAGAAAATGAATGTAAATGGCGCAATCACACGCGATTTGATATCAGGCGGCGCGAAATGAAGCGTCTTAAGCGAATGAATGAATGAATGAATGAATCAAGCGTCTGAAGCGGCGCGAATAAAGTTGGAAAATTTGAACTTTTCAGGCGGCATCGCGCCGAGCATCAGCGGCGAGTTTCTCCCGACGTCACAAGCGCAAATGAAGCGATGATCCAAAAATGTATATTTATGATCAAGCGGCGCGATAGAAGCGATTCAAGCGATTTTTTCGCGTCAGACGCTTTTGGTCTGAACGCAGCTTAACGTTTGTCCTGCTCACCATCTTGTGGCTGATAGGAATCCCATTAGTTTCGCAGGTAGGCTATTTGGTCATAAACTAAAGTATTGTATGAATTTAGTTGATAAGTCAGGCAATCACCGAAGCTACTGGAATTCATGTTGAGGGGAGCATGAATACGTGTACCAAATTTCATGGCAATCTGCCCAACCTCATCGTGGTGAGGAAAAGGGAAAGAAACCGCCACACCATGGCTCGACAGGTGGACCAACCGACTGACCGACCAACATATGCATCTCTAGAGGCTAAAGTTTGTTTGAGTTGTTCCTCTTGTGGAAAATGTGGTGCATTAATACTGAGATAATGAAAAACAAATATTAATAATAACAACATTTTTTAATGATGTCACATTCAATTATTCCCATTTATTTTTGACCGTGTAGACGCAGCATCAGTGTAATTTACTGTTTATTTCAGCTTGTATGTAGCTAACGCAACATAAATTACCTTTTTCCTGGACATAAAGTGAAATGCTAGTCCCTGCTGCTCACAAGAAATAGTCCAACAGGAAGGTCTTCTCTGCTACAGTATATACAGGTTAAATGTGCGTGTAGTTGCACCCTGTTATGTTCAGTCTTTGTCAACCTGCCTCAGAATCGACCCTGCTGAGCAGTAACAAGAGCAGAAAATAAATAGCATGGCGGTGACATAATCAGGTTAAGAAAAATTGTACGGTTCATCACAACACTATGAAAATGTGTTTTTGACAACTAAAAAAATAAACACAAACTAAGAAATGTACTGAATGAAAATAGAGAATAAATTTAGTTGTGCAAGATAAATATGTGCAAAATGTGGTTTTGGTCTTGTCAACAACTGTTAAAACGTCTCTCTTAACTTAAAAGAGCTTTAATGTTAGGGCCTATAAAAGAGAAATTCTTCATGCACAAACAAAGCATGCATATGTATTAGATACATTGATAATCATTTCCCATCATCACATGGAAATGCTCTATTTTGTCTTGGCTCTCAGGAAACCTCGAAACTTCCCACTTACTTTTATGTGCAGTACTTTCAATATTTCCAACAGCACTTGGTGGTGGTCAGAAGTCTTTATCTTCGACAGCCAGGCCTTTCTTGTCAGTTTCCACACAAACACCTCTCTGTGGTGTCAGTGAAAGCATCATCAATCAAGACACATATTCAAACTGCTCTAAAAGCACACATACACACACACATTTTCAACTGATCACTTTTGCTCTTTGTTCTGTAATTCACTCTCTTCCGTCCTATCTTCCAACTAAATAAATAACATTTAGAGAATCCCAGTAATGATTAGAGAGGAGAGAAGACAGAGTAAAGCAGAGGTGAGGTGTTAAGCTGGAAAGTTGCAAAAAATCAATACCAGTTAGGATACTTTTTCTCACATTGAATCAAGATAAAAGCCAACACAGATAAAACAGATGAGGCTGTTGCCCAGAAACTATTCTGGGATTAATGTAAAATCTGTTCATCCTGAGCCAACATTAACCACCCAAACTTTCTGCCCCACTTTTTGTTTTAAAATCAAAAAAGGAGCTGCAGGTTTTAGGTAAAAAGGAGTTCCAAGTAAACACAAATACACACATTTAAATAATCTTTTAAACACTAAAATTACAATTATGAAGTGCAACAGGAGTGTCAAACTTAATTTCTTCCTGGGCCACATCAGCATTATAGTTGATCTCAAAGGGCCGGTTATACATCTAAGACTAAAGTAAATGTATCAACTTATCATATTACATAACTGACTCTGTATTTGATTATTATTGGTTTTAGTAATAGCTTTATAATTAATAACTAGCTCTGTAAGTAGAATTCTAGGCAAATTAATGGCGAACATTGATGACAGCTGAGGTGACGAAATCGGTCCGGGTCAGGTTGGGCTAAAATGTTGTACCCAGTCTGGATTAAAGATTTGTTATTCATCTCGATCCAGACCAGAGTGCGCCTATTAAATATGTATGATATAAACATTTGAACAGATACACGTGCCTTAAAACATGACTAGGAAAAAACTACTTAGAAGGGTGAGTTAATGAATCTGAAGACAACGGACAGTTTTTGGGGAAGTAATTCAACAGGACCTTAAACAAAGGTTGAATTTTTTCCACAATTGATATTTTAGTCCAGGAGTTTTCAAAGTCTGAGACTGAGGGCTGCACATCAGACAAAGCTTGGAAAAAGCCTCCCCTCCTCCCCTTAGTTTACTTGCTTAGTTTCGCTCAATTTGTGGATGCCGATGGGATCTTGATTGTATTATTTGGTCTCATGAATACTCAAAAATTGAGCCAAGATAAACTGATATTGCTGTTTGACATACTTCAGACTGCACAGAATACATAAAAAAGGTCTGTCTAAAAGCATTGATTTGTTTCTGACTCTGAGAAACTGGGAAAACTACAGTTCCCCAAAACTACTGGATCTCTTTGACCAAATCACACATATTTAGGTTATCCTATGTAATTCTCTGACCCGACCCCCCTGCTGACAAACTGTTTGGAGTCCCCCATGGAGGCCCCTTTCCCACTTTCAAAAACCTATATGTCTATAATTTTCGGATAATGGGGTAAAGTCAACATCACAGTATTTCAGAGTCCTAGCTGACATATTCAAATTGCTTGTTTTGTCCAACCAACAATCCAAGACTATGTTAAATTTGCAATGATAAAACTGAGAAAAGCAGCACACCATCACACTTGGTAAACTGGAACCAGCAAACATTTGGAGTTTTAGCTTGGTAAATGACTTAAATGGCTAGCAAAAATGTGTAAACTCTCTTTTGATCAACTAATTGTTTCAGTACAAAATTATAGTCCAAATCCAGTTTTTGGCAAAGTTACATTAAGCTAGTTTCAACACTTAAGCAAAACAGCAAATGTATGCCAAACTAAATGGAGTGCTTTGTTATAGGTAAGTAAAATACTAAGATATTCACTCATATAATTAAAAAAATAGCAGATTTTTTTTAACCCATCATCATTTATTGTTAAAATCTGTTAAAATCATTGATCTGCAAATCAAATGAATAGCAATGTTGGACTACTAAAGAAAGTTCAGCAACCAGGGAAATACATGTAATTTATACATGAAGAAATCACATTAAAACACTTCTTGTTTCTATCTATGGAAAATAATTCCCCCCAGACTTACTTTCAAAAGTAGTTCTGTATGTGTTCAGCTATGCTCTTGTAAGTTTAGGAGGAAATCTGTCTCCATACAGACGCTCAGAACATAGATTTGGATGTTATTTTAAATAGTATGAAGTATGGGGGCTTCCTGATATGAGGCTGAAGCCCATTTAAATGTTTAATGTTTAAAATGGATTTCTCTACTCTGGTCTGCTGTCTTTAGAAATTATCTTGGTGCAACACATGGAAATAAATAATTCTTTAAAAGAAAAATGTCTAAAAGATTTAAATTTTAAACCTCATTATGTCTCTACGCATATCCGCTTTAGCTATTTTAGCAAATAAACAGCTACTTGAACTCTTCTCTCATCTGCAGGATAAGAATAATAACTCAAGAACAAAGTCATTAAAGAAAAAGAAAAAAAAAACTTGGTGATTTTTCATAACTGGCAAACAGCTATGCGAGGAGTTTGAATAAATCAATGTATTAAAGCAAGAAAGCACATTTCTACCACAAGCAAAACACTCCTTAGAACAACAGTTTCAGCTATATTTTCATTTTGCCATAATGTGTTTTTACTGCATTCATTTACCATGTACTTATAGGAACTGCTCAGACTTCGTAAGCCAAACGTAAATGATGATATAAATCACCAATGATGTACAACAGGAGGAGCAGAAATGAAAAAAAGAACTTAATGAGAGAAGTTCCTGCTTGTTCCTCCGTGATTGGTGATCGTCATGACTGCTGTTGGTGAAAACAAGAACAGAGAGCGTGAAATGAAGCAGGAAAAGAGACGATCTTGTGAAAAATTGAGCACGGCCTGTAAACCAACAACTCACTGCTAAACCCGCCTGGGTGTGAGAGCAGAAAATAAATCCTTCGCATTTGTGGAAAAATATCTCGA
Organism: Scomber scombrus; assembly: GCF_963691925.1. Lineage (NCBI taxonomy): Eukaryota > Metazoa > Chordata > Actinopteri > Scombriformes > Scombridae > Scomber > Scomber scombrus. The sequence goes on along the minus strand of NC_084970.1, from coordinate 31,937,657 downwards.
AAATAGCTATAATCATGATACGGTAGGGGAGAAAAAAGGTTTCTGGCTGTGTATGTGTGAAGGACTGGCGATCTGACTCTCCACATGATACAACCTTGACATTTTGGTCATCACCAGGAGGGAGGATAGAGGGGACATGGCTGCGCTGGACGGTGCCACAGCTTTCTGCTTGAGTGCTGAGTTTGGCATTATTACAGTCTGTCTGTCTGACAGTGTTGGAGGGAGTCTGCACACGACTCTGGGCAACCAACATGTACTTTCCTTCAAGGGAGGTGTTATTACATTTCTTAACTTTTGCTGGCTGAGAACGCAATTTGCTCTGAGGGAGGAAGATCTGACTAGTTATATTTAAATGGCTAGTGTACTTTGGTGTTGTGTGGGTCACTGGCAGTGTGCAGACCTGCAGTTTGGTATCCTGTTGTGTAGTTACAACTGCAAGATTTTGTGTGGGTGCATATGTGCATCCTCACTTGTGGGTGGTTGTTAGAGTTAGTGGTGGTTTTGCTTTGTATTTTTCACTTCCCAAAAATGCTGCTTTCGGCCAAAAGAAATATGAAAAGAGGGATGTGGAGTGCTCATGCTATTGTCTAAATTGTTGACAGCTACTGTTTTTCTAACATTTTTCACTAAAAAGTGTATACGGTCACCAGAGTTATATTTTTTATTACTGGTTACCAAGTTGCTATTTATCACATATAATATTGTTTTCCTGTTTGGCTTCATGGTGGCACTGTTGTCTAACTGTTACTATGAATAAATTCATGAACAAGGGTACAGAGGTTTGTTTTATGTTAGCTTACTGTCAGAGTAGCATGATGGCACAGCAGGTACACTGCAAAGAGAAAAGTTACGATGACAGTAACTCTGAAAATTAAATAAAAATGATGATGGAGGATAATGTTTTTGTGCAAAGTGATGAAACAAATCATTGAGAAGCAGAGCTGAAGCAGGAGAGTGACGATGTTAGCTCTGATGACATTAGCTCATGACGAGGGGCCAAGATGCTATACAAGTAGCCGTGCCAGGAGAATGTCTGAATGAATTAAAGTCTGAACTGCATCAGATGAGGATAAAAAATGATGCGTGGATGTCAGCCTGACCTCCTCCAAGCAGAACCAGAGCTCATTATGTATGTTAACCTAGAAAAAAGCTTTACAGGAAGAACAGACTACAGTGGACTTTGAGAAAAAAATCATTATTTTTTCATCTTTAACCCTCCTGTTAATTAATTTAATTGCCTGAAAAATCACCTGGATTGAATCATCACTACTTTCATTGAAGTGAGTGATAATTTGTACTTTAAACTTTATAAAACGGGTCAGTTTTGACACTGGAGGGCAACAGGTGTGATTATGTGCTGCCATTTAAATATTTGAAATGGTTTCAAAACAGTATCCTGACTAAACTAAAAAAGTTGCACGGTTGACAGGAAGAAACAGGAAGGTTAAATAACCGGAAAAAAAGAAATAGTTCAAATGTGTTTTTTGTTACTTTATTATTTTTATATATACGTTCTGAAAAGTTTACAAGCAATATTTTTTTAATATGTAGCTCCATCTGTATTACATACCTACACACTATGGTATTTATGAAACACTCATGAATTTAAGGTTTAAATTACAGTTTTAACACAATTTGGGTCATATTTCATTCTGAGACACCTGCAGGTGTGTTTTAATAACACAGTCTCAGACTGTTATTCAGAATGACACCTTTATTTACCGCTGGGAGTACTAAATATGCCTTGAGCAGCTACTTTGTCAGAAAAGCAAGAAAAGAGGAGCAGCTGTATACCTGTTTACTGCACAGCCTAACAAACCATGGAAGGATTCATTTTGTCACGTTGTTTTAAAAACAGACTAAACAAGAGAGTATCATCTGGTGCTGGATGTGTAATTGGAGTTTGTCTTCCACATCATGTGAAATGGACACATGCTCTGGCATTTGTGTGTTTGTTTCTTGAGGATCTCTCGTGTGTGGGTACTGAATTTGAATCGCATGCGGGTAAAGTGGATTCTGCCAGTAACAATAAAATCTTCTATATAGAGAGTCAATTACACTGACGTACATTGAATAGCTATTGCTGGAAAAAAAAAAAGGATCAAAAATGGCATTTGACATGAAGGGAATTGTAAGAATTTAACAAAATATGCCAAACATCTCAATGAATCAACATTTAATCAAAAAATATATGTAAAAAATATGTAAACAATAAATAAAATATTATAGTAGTATAGTATAAAAATATTTTATCCCAGCTTTAGATATTTTACGATACCCAGTCCTATTGTCAGTAATGGATTTGGCTAATTAGCTAAGGTAGCTAATTAAGCTCTTAAAGGACAATGGTGGTCATGCGTATTCGAGCCCTTTAACTACAATCTGTCTGCACAAGTATTCTGGACTTTCATTTATTTTTATTTTATTAGTTTATTTGTCAGGGACAGTGCATATTAATAAACATATCTGTAAATATGCCAAAATTAGCCCAAAGGCTAGTTTTCATCTGTTGTCCCTGGCCAGGTGCGAGTTGGCATATTTGGTATGCTGAACAGACCGAGAGAAATGACAACTAACTAGAATTATAAAACGGCCCTGCTGTGCTGGCGAGAGAAAGAAAAAAGAAACAGAGAGAGTAATGCTGACACAGAACAGATCTAACGGTTGACATTGATTAAAAGAGAAAAAGATATGAAAGCAGGAGAAAGAGTGATTAGTCTGCATGGTGTCTAATAGGAAATTGAAGGTGAAATGTCCAAACCCTTTCAGTAGCAAGAGAAGAGTAATAGAGACAGCCAAAGCCAACATCTTCAAAGATCAATGCATTCTAATCCCGGACACATGCACGCATTAATGATCTCTTAACCTCTCACACCTTTTTCTGCAGCCCCCTGTGTGTCTCAATCTCTCTCCTACTCTTTCCCTCAGTGCTATTTGCTGAACATCTGAGGTTTCCAAACTCCCTGGTCAAACACAAGTTGGCGACGAACATATAAAAACTGCCTCCCACTGAAAAGTTGTCTCATCTCTAGAGAGGCACTCTTCTCTTGATTAATATCTCACCGTTTAATGACGCAATTTTGCTGGAAAGTTCAAGATCATTACCAACCAGAAAGTGAGAGGTGCATACATTACTAGCGACTAAAAACAATGAGACTGCCAATTCGTCGATGAATAATATAGGCAAGCTTGGTGTACAGGATGTTGTATATTTATGGGAACCCATTTGCTGCAGCTGATATTTGTAACCGGGAATGCGTAGCACACTGTGTTAAATGAAAAATGAAACCACTAAAGCAAAAACAGTGAGCATTTGGAGAAAGTCGAGCAAGAATATTCCATGCAGGAAATCAGATAGAAACAGGATGTCTTCTCATCCACTGTGAGGAGATTACTTTCTTTCTTTTTTTTTCAAATGTAATCATACAGACCTCCTCTGAGGATAGAAATAACTTCACTGTTTGGAATGAACTTATTAAACTATTATTATCATTACATTTTTTTATAAATTAAGTATGGACCTGTCTTGTTTCTTTCTTTCTTCTTTTAATATTCGTGTTTTCATGAACGGTCGTCTTTGAACTTGCTTACATTGTTACAAAGATTGTTGTTCTTTTTATTATGTTTTTTTTTTTTTTTTTACAAGATGACAATAAAAGAAGAAAAGAAACATACCAAGAAACATAGGGAACCTTGTAAATGTACTCAACACATGTTAGCTAGCAGGCAAATCTGTATAGTAAAAGAAGGAATTCTGGTCAAAAATTGTAGTGACAGTCTATCAGTCAACTATGTTGTTCAAATTAGGTTATATAGATATTCAAAATTATTTTATATATACTATTTATACATACAAATACATTAAGAACTTCTGGGCTCATTGATAGGGTCTGTCAGTCATATCAGGGAAACGAGCAGTCATAAGAGTACACCTTAAACCTGCAGGACAATCCAATTTAGGATCAGTTTTAAAGCATAACGACTTTATGTAAGAACAAATCAGTGTTATAAAGTGTTATAAATACATTACAGAAAGAATGTGAAAATAAAAGTACAAGAAAAGTCATTTATGAGGCCTTTTATCTTTGCTTTTTAATAGAAACTGTTTTAATTAAAGCTGGATGATATCTCAAATTACTTTGATTAGTTTTTTAGTTTTTCACATAATGTATAAGATATCCAAGTGTTAAAATCACATTATTACAATGCGCACAAAAGCTTATATTTAGTCAAAATTATGTAGACTGTGGTGACTGTTACAATAAATTCATTCCTTGCTCAACTGTCCTAAAAAAATATATATATTATGTTCCGAGGCAGAAAATAAAAATTGATTTAAACTGTGAATTGATGTTGAAGAAAACAAACCAAAAAAAAACATTTTATTTGATTTTATGGCAATATTGCCCAGCCCTAATTTGAATAGAAAACATCGGTTTTGTCTGCTTCCATCAAGGTTTAAGTCAACCAGTATGCTAATTTAAGCCTTAGTACATGACTTATGTACCTACAACTACAATCAGTGCTGGTTGTGGTTATGTGAAAGCACTGCAATAGTATTTGTGTCTGTCTATGTTTCTGTAAAGCCTTGGAGCTCTGACTCAGGATCCCCGTGTCAAACTGACAAAGATTTGCAGCCAAAATGTCAGCGTCTGGTGGTATACAGTGCTAAAGCTGCTGCTGTTGAATTAAATGAGTTCAAAATGTTAAGTTTTTTTTCCTGCTAAGAAAACACAGTCAATAAGTGTAGCTTGTTGTTTGTTAAGACCGGAGGCTGTGTTCCTGCTGGTTTCACTTCCCTGACTTGCTCCACGGCCCAGTATGTCCTGCCAAAGAGAGACTGTGCAGCTCACACACACACATACACACACATACACACACACACACACACAGTGCTCTCCCACCAAATAGCCCTCAGCTCTGATGCACTGGAAACTAAAATGGATGGGAAACCCTGTGGTTTCACATGAGGGCAAGGGTCTGTGGACCCTCAGATTTACCTTATATCCCACCATGCACAAGCACAGTATACTTTGTCAATTAAAACTACATATACTCATATAAACTCACAGTGATACAATTTGAGGCAAAGACATATTTGTTTTCAGGGTGTGTAGCGTCTCTTGGGGAGACTAAGATATTCTTATCCTTTTGATCAGAAGATAACTGTGGTTTCAGTGATAATTATGCCAAAGTGTTACTATGAAATCAAATGTAAAAGGCTGATTCTCTAAATCTGGGACACCTCATGTCCTTTGGATATTCCTAACATTAAACATGTCTAAATAATTTTTGTCTTGTTTTAGATTTTACATCATTTTTGTAAGAATATAAGTGAGAATTTCAATTCACTTTTAATCACTTACTTTCCATTAAATTACTATATTTTAAAATGGTTACATTTTTAAAATTTATATAAAAAGAGATTGAGCGCTAACACACCTACAACCCACTGAGCAATAACATTTGTGTGTGTGTGTGTGTGTGTGTGCGTTCACCGAGTTACCCAGTCAGAAATTAGCTGTACCAAAAATCTATATTTGCTGCTTAATGCACTGTGTTTTCCAGAGTTTAATCCGTAGCTGAATTCTAAGTGGACATTTCTACACTATGTAGCACCCTTAAACCTCTCACAATGTAATGATGTTGGGTTCAAAGCATGTTATGACATAAAAACTACCCCAAATGGTGGACCTTAAAAGCTTTATACATATAATTAGTTTTTGGACCATTCTAACCACATTAGGTTTTTCGCATGAGCTGTTAGAACCACTTACAGCGTCAGGAAATGAAAGGAGAGAGAGTACAACAGCCTTATAGAAGTGGTTTGCTTGCAACAAGGTGACGGGGCAGAGCAGATGGTGTGGTATACACTTTACTCTACTGTACGGTATAAATGCCCAACCATTGTAGAAAAAGCCTTTAAATAAAAAAACAAAAAAACAATAACATTGACTTCAATGAGTAGACATTGATTGGATGTAGCAGAAATGTCCTGTAGGCCACCTGATAGGTCATTCATTATCTGGAGGCTTTGAGCTGATGATAGATACTACTACTATTGAAAAGATCACACTGTTTCCTTTACTAATCTTTCCTCAAAATGACACCGCTGTTGCTTATCTACTCTGATAAAGCTGTATCACTTTCATGGATTATAGGTGTGGCTCAGGAGGCAGAGCAAGCCCTCCACTAATAAGAAGGTCGGTGGTTTGATCCCTGACTCCTCCGGTCCACGTGTAGAAGTGCCCTTGGATAAGATACTGACCTCCAAATTGCTCCTAATGGCTGAGCTACACCCTGCGTGGTTGCTTGCCACCATGGGTGTGTGAGTGTGTCAGTGAATGGTTGAGTGAGCAGCAGAAAAATACTGTAGAGTGCTTTGGATAAAAGTGTCTTATAAGTAGAGCCATTTACCATGTATGGTTTTGGGTGTTCTATATGTCTGTGTGGGTTTCCTCAGGGTATAATAATCCATAGGCAGGCAAGTTAAGGGAACTGATGACTATGAGGCCACACAGGATTAGTCCAAACTCAAGTTACATTTTCCATCCTACTAAATCCTGCTGATGTGCTTTTGCATTTTCGTACACCTGTTCCAATTTGTGGTAAGTTTGCTTAATGGGTTCCTCATCAAACTTCTAACCATTGTTACAAGCAAACAGCGCCAACACCAGTAAAGAGAAAAAAGCTACCCAAACCCAACATACATATATTCATTTTCATAAAGAAAAATTACATCTCATCCAAAAGATACCCAAGGACAGTTAGACTTTATCTGAACAGACCCAAGGATACTTAGATCTAAAATGTGGGTTGACCAAAATAAAAGAGAGAACACTGGCACTAAAAAACATTTTTTGGTCTCTTGGGAAGATTACATGATCATGGCTATCTGCTTTGATACATTTGGACTCTATGTCTGTTTTTAGTTACTAGGAACCAAGTAGACCTTTGAAGATCACATCTACACACAACTGAAGATGGTTCAACACCGACATCTGCAACCAGGCTGCAAAGAAGTAAATCACACAAAAAAAAATGGTGCCATCACGTTGGGCTTGAATGTAATTGTCTGCTCATACATCAGGGAGGAAATTGATCACGCCTGTGTGGAGGCACGAATGTCATTAATAATGCACATAAAATGCATGACGGTTAACGGAACCAATCTCAGACCACCTAATTAAAGTGGACTCCCAGGTCCTGCTTAGCAAAAGCATATATATTACCAAATACTTAGGCAAACCATTTCCAGCTTTGGCCAAAATAGCCAGTCTTGTCCATACTGTAAAGGTGAATGTCAAAGAGTGTAAGTGTTTTCCTACTTGCCCTACCACTGTAACAGTCAATCTGTCAAGGGAATACCTCGTCTCTCACCAAGTGCACACCGGGACAGACTCTAGCTCCTGGTGACCCTGAACAGGATAAGCAGTTTAGAAAATAGATGAATAGATGGATCTGTTTGATATATCGTCTCACTGCGCTCGCCATCAGTGTCCAGAGGATGCTTTTCCAATTCAGAGTCAATCAGGGAGAAAATGAAAATCTCACTGGGCTGTATTATTTATACACAGAGACCCTGCTCTTTTCATGCTGCGATCAGCAGTTTGCCCTTATTAGGCACAGACATAAACACATGCACATAAAACTCACAAGCTAAAACAAAGTCAAACATCTTTTGCATTCATGTGCTATATATTTTATAGCAGGAAGGATTTCCTACATTACTCCAGCTACAGTATCTACCCATATGCCAAGAAAAACAGTCCAGTTTTCAGCTTGGTGAAAAAGCATTTTTCAGATAATCCAATTTGCTTTTAAATTGTTGATTTTAATTAAAAAGTAGAATCATTTAGTTGTACCATAAATAATCTTATCTGTAATTCCAAATTTCCAAAAAATTGGAGATAGGCGTACATTACTTTTTTTTTAACAATATCAAAGTACTGGAAATTAAGGTAACGCTAGCATTAAACTCAAAAGCAAACCCCTCCACCCTTCCTGCATCCTCATGATTGCACCGGACGTATAGATTCCTCCCCGTGAACTGAAAGTAACAGAGCTCTTTGATTTGTCTAATGAAGGTATCAGGAGGTTGCTAGCCTGTGAGTAAGCCATACTGACCTCCCCTAGCACTTAATGCTAGCTTACAGCCTCGGTACGAAATCAGAAGTCCATTTACATATTGATTGACAGCCCTGACTCACCTCTGACTTTGGCCTTCTCTGATTGGTTAGACGGGATAAGCTTACTTAAAAATGTGGAGGGAATATCTCTGTACTGCTGCAAAGCTGTTCAATGAGTCTGGATCGCAGAAGCCTTTGCCAATACTACTCCACACTGAGATGTACTTTGGAGCATATTTCAGTTAAAAGTGTAAGAAAAAAATGATTGTACTGTAGCTTTAATAATTAGTATCCTGCCCCTGTCCCATGTGCAATGACCTACAGACTACTTCTTACAAATTATTTCAAAGAATGCATTTAAAGGATCCTGTTTTGTTCAAAGGTTGAAGTGTCTTTTAATGAGGATATGTTGCTGTGACAAGATTTAGCAGCTAAGAGAGAGTAAGTACCCTAAGCACAGGGATAAAGTCCCATTTCATTTAATGTTAATACCATTCAAATGGATGATAGAGGCAAAATATTAGAAAATGATTCTACCCAAATGTCCCCGTAGCAAAAAGGAAGTCCAGCTTATCAGTCTGTTCAGCTGTAGAATATATATCTTGGTTTGTGTTCTTCCTGGCTTTATTTTTTGGCAAATTGCATATAAACCTGCAATAACTGACCAACTGATTTGTTGTCCTTGTTATAAGAAAAATATTTTTTGTAAGCACCACTGTATATAATAAAGTTTTGTGAAAAGTTACCCAAACTGACATTTTCACTTACTGTGAGGTGCACTGTTACAGCAATTAATTTCATGGATGTCTGTTTCTGCCACATCAACTGGGGATTAAAGAACAAAAGGAGGAATAAAAGAAAACGAGTGATGAGTGCAGAGTTTAGAGGACGACATGTCATGGCAGTGGGGTCTTAAATTCTGACAAGGAGCAGGATGTGACAGGGTCCATCTCCCTGACACTAGAGAGGTTTAATCATCTCTCATGGTTTCACACATCATTGCTCCTCACTCCACATGAGATAAATCATTCTTTTTAATAAAGCTTCTCTGGGAGTTTGGAGACTCTCAGAAGAAATCGTGATCTACGAAGTCTCAGACTTGTAATGTCAAATATCTACATCAGTCCCTTACCAATAATATGCTGGGATATTACCTTGTTGGTCACGGAAGGTCACAGCACAGATGCTTGTCACAGAAAGGAGACAACTCCGGGAGCTCTGTGGCCTCAAGTGGTCTGAAGAACAGTTTAGTCAGTCATTGCAAAGGATGAATTGAGATGATACAGGATCTTGTCAGATGCTTTCAGACAGAGGTCTTGTGTAGGTTTGAATCATTTGAATTTGAAATGTCTCTCCTCTCAGTGTCTAGCTATCTTGGCTAAAATCATATAGCTGACAATTTTCTATATTTTCTTAGCCAAACCAACAATGAACTGATTTACTTACAGAGTGCAACGGTGTGGCTTTGGACAACAACGGAAGTCTACAGAACAGAGGAATAAGATATGTCAGGCTTTGGATACACACACAATACTTATAAGTAGATCAATTCATTCTTGGTATGGCTGTGCACATGAGATTTGTTGATAATAAGGAAAAATAAAGAAATTTGCCAGCCATATCCTTTAAGTAACTGGGTTACAGTCGGCTTTCTCCAGTAAGCCGTTTTCCGTGATCGGGGTAGAGGATAAAAGAAACCTGATTTCCCCAGGTAGATTTCTCCTAGAGAACGCAAATTTCTTGGCCATGTTTGCGGGCAACTGGGTTTCTAATCAGCTTTATTCAAGGATGCATGTGCATGACAAGATACTGCAGACAGCAAGAGTGCTGCCTAAGTCTAACTATGTGGGTTTGCACTCCTGCTTCCAAAACAAGGTCAACATGGGATGAATCTAACTTCCAACCTGCTGCATTTATACGCAGATATACATACGTTTTCAAATGTTCATCATTCATTAAAAGAATGCAGAAAGTGACGTTTGACAGTAAAACTCAAGTAGTTCAAACATAATTGACAATGTATCCATGTTGAATATAATGTTTTATAATCTAATACAAAGTGTAAACTCTCTTCCACCTAAAGAAAATCCAGCTATTGAGTTACAATCCCTCCATCCGTGTGTTCATTTGCCGCAGCATATCGATGTCAGAGTACTTGGTGGCAGAAGGTTCAGCAAAGTAGTCCAGATGTTCTTTATTTTAGTCACAACTTCAAAATTCTCCTGGGGAACCCAGAGGCATTATCAGGCCAGATGGGATATACTTTAATCCCAGTGTGTTTTGAGTCTGCCCCAGAGTCTCCTCAGGGACACATCCAGAGGCGTGATCAGATACACAAACCACCCCAATCAAGTCCATTCAGTCTGAAGGAGAAGCAGTTCTACTCGCTGCTTGCCTTATCCCTAAGGGTAAGCCTGCACAAACTGTAACGAAAACTCATTTTAGCCGCTTGTGTTTTCAATTTCAGTCCCCTAGTTACTACCCAGAGCTCGTGGCGCTAGATAAGGTCGGGAATGTACAAAGCTCTCAATTGTCCAACACAATCCGATACAACACATACATCATTTCGGAAACTAATGATTGTATTGTGAGAATAATTTCTTCAAATGCGCCTCAGAACAAGAGCTGCTGAGCTGCCCATGGGGTTACAGTGTGAGCACAGGTATAAAAGTCTGCTATGTCTCTAAAAATATTCTCACTCTTTGTTTGGAAGGGGGAGGGGCAGTGTAAAACCTTCCAAATCACAAGGTTTAAGTTGAAGTAAAGTCAAAATGAAGTCTTCCATTTTCATATAGACCTGTTTCCCCACCTTGATTTACATAGAGCAAATCCATGTCTATTTGCATGTGTTTTCAACATTTTCCAGAAAATGTATTCATGCCTTCCTCTACAATCTACTTTAAATTCGATCTTAACACACCTGGGTAAAAAAAGATTAAATTAATGCTGCGGAAATGCATATTATGATAGATTTACCATGCAGGAAAGGGAAAACAGTTTTCCACAAGGAAACCTCACACAGGTCTGCACCTCACTGTGTGCAGTCAAGTTAAATATTGTTGCATTTTTCTCTCAATGCATGCAGATTTTTGGTTGAATACACAACTTAGTACCTAATCCTATTTCCTAATTTATTTGGTTTCAAAAGTTCCAGTGAACAAAAGTTATAATATCCTTACCATAACAATGTTAAAATCCTATTTTGATTATTATACTACAGCAAGAGGTGATTATGTTATGTAACGCCCAGCTGTTTATTATTTAATTATTTACAGTACAGTCACTTCTCTCCGGTCGGTTCAAGCTGTTAGAAGGAGCAAAGTGCTGTCACTTTGACAACAGGTTCCATTAATTCAATCTTTGTGAGACTATACAGCGAGGAGGCAAGATGTACAGCCCACCATGTTCAACACACATGCACGGATTGGGTCTCTCAGTCCCAGAGGAGAGGTCAGACAAGATGAAAGGGAATATGAGAAGCCAATTGAACACTGTGGCAGTGAGAAAAACGACAGAAATTTGACAGCAGGAGTAGGTGAGAATAATTTACAAGTTTTAGACATGGACGAGGTGATAGATGAGGCACTATGTTGTTCTCTCTAGGGCAATGGAGATAAACAAAACTCCACATGGTTAACTGTAATTCCATGATAATTAATTAAGCTTCCGGGGCCTCAGTGGGGCAAGTTAAATGTAGATTTTAATTAAGAGCTGAGGCTGCGAGGTGTCTATGGCCCTCAGTTTATTTCAGATATTCATTCCCTAATTCATTTAGTAAATGCCATTCTGCTCACTGGACAGCCTTTTATGAAGCCCCAAATACAAAACAGTGAATCTGGATATGTATTTAATGTCTCTCTGAAAACAAGTAGGTAAGTAAGTACAGTTTACAACCAAGTCTCACTTGTTTAAGGGTTTGTTTGTTTTTTAACCCTTACATACTTTTTTAATATATATTTCAGAGCTGTAACAACACTCTATACACATTTCTTTTAGTTGGACTTTTCCTAATATGACCCACAATATACAAAAATGGAAATAAAATGCATCATTCTTTAAATTTGTGGGCAGCATTTTATTATATGCAAATGTACACATTTAACTTGTATTTATTAAAAACATTCAAACATGTTGTAAAATGTTCTCCTGGATAAAAAAATGGTGATTGTGAATGTCTTTTTATTCCACAAAATGAATCAAACATTTTTTAATGACTGACGGGGAATTTATGAATGTGTCGAATAATTTAATTTAATTATGAGTCAGAATATGAACAGTATGTGAGGATTAATCTTGTTTAAAGATTATTAAATTGTCAATAGTGCAAAAGCCATAATAGATCTAAAATATTTTACTTTAACTATGATATATGGTGTATATTTTTCAGAAAACATGTTACAAGTAAATATATCTTGAAGTTTTAAAACATTAATGATATGACGCTGCTATAAACTATTTGTATGCTATCTCCACGGGATCAAACTGCTGGCAGAAAGATAGCAACAAGCTTGTAAAGAAAGCAGAGCATTTATCAGCTTAAGAGTCAGATATCTTTCCTAAGACAAATCAGAACTAAGAGAAGAGTGAATATTAGACTTTCACATTCATCAGGAGACCAGAGAGGTGACTCCAAAAGAATGCTGATGTTGCTCTAATGCTTTAATGGGCATCTGTTTGCTGACAGGCAGGTTAGTCATAACAACTTTGTAAGGTGATAAAATGTCAGTGTTCTTTTAACAGGGTGTTGTTATGCCCCAAAAAACTTCAATGCAGGTTAAATTATTTACATCATTTGCACTACTCATATATTTCATGGATGGAATCAAGTTAGCTCAGACTATGATGAAATGCGGATCAATGACTTGTCCAACTACATTCAGAGGAAAAAAGAAATCTCAGTACTTACCGACTTGGTGAAGGAGGAGGGATAATGGAGGGAGAAACTGAGCCATGGCCTGCAGCCAAAAACCTGACTGTCTTTATAGATAAAGGTGACGCTCTCCTTCTGTCTGAGATCCAAATGAAAGCAGAGATCAGCTGCTCAGTAAGCTCAACAGGGGAAAAGTGCTATCTTAAAAGTGAGGTGTTGCAGCTATCACAGTCATAAGCTGTCATAATTATCACAGAAGTTTTGAACTGATTTCCACAAGCTGATACAAGGTTATTTTCATGACAGGCCTGTTCAATATCAAGAGACTTGTAATGGCCAAGTCAAACATTTTTGGGGCATGTTCATCTTCTCTCCCACTCCTCACTCTCCATCACTCTGTGGGTGTCTCAGCAGGACTAAAGAGGAAACTCAAGGCAATTTAAAATGTTAAGTACTCACTAATGGCTTGCAATTTGACTGTTAAACATTGGACTTGGATTCTGTGAAATACTACTAAAATAAGTATCAGAGAGATAATTGACAATTAAACCACCACTGTAATATCCACTTCCCCACTGTCCATCTGTGTATTCAGTCGAGTTTTACACAGCTCTAACTCAAAATAACTAAATACACTATATATAATTTATTTATACACAAAATTTGGCATGACATTTCTGAAAATGAAATCTATCACATTGATTTTTGATGCAAAGAACACAATGTTAACAGATGATAACAAAAGACTAATGTTGAAGAACTATAATCACAGTTACAACAGAAGTAGGGCCAATGTGGAAAAATACAAAACTTTGAAAATAAATGTGTAATATGTGATACAAGTCAAAGTTCTCACAGCAGCATGAAATACAGTGCCTCAACAAGAAACATTAGTCAATTTTTTACTCAAACCATTAATTTAGCAGGTGCAGGAAGTGTAGTATTAGTGTGATTGCACTCGCTCTGCTAAGTCCACCTGCAGACCTATCACTCCAATGTTAAAAGTAAGCTTTTTTTTTTTTTCTCAAGAACCGCATGTACTGTAATGCTCTGCCACTGCTGTCATTATTCAAACAGCCATAGTCTGTGAATAACAAGCCATTAAAGCTGTTATTCCTCTAGTCAGAAGACAAGCCTTACTGTAATTTTAGTCATTGTTCCACACTGCCTTTTATATATATGTCTGTATTACATCCCTGAAGGTTAAAATACCCACATTTTTTGGGTCTGTGGCAGTTTTTAGCTGTACTTCTGACGCTCTGATGATGGTAATCGCGGTTTGTATTCCATTTTGGCTAAGAGTGAAAAACTGACAGCTAGCTGCTAAGTGGAATTGGCTGCTGGTTCCAAAAGTGTTTTTCTCCATTCTGTATACCCATTTAAATTACATCTTAAAAAAAAAAAAGAAAATGTTATTTTAAGGGGACATGCCATGCTTGGTGAGTTACATATATCATAACTAGATTGGATTGGACTGTAATTAAATTTGTTCCCCAGGGATGAATCCTCATGACTTTGACAATTTACTAACTTTTCATAGTTCATTCAGCCAGTTGCCATTTTGCCAAGTGTCATCCCAAAGCTGTGTGACTGTACTTTATAATCTATATTGTGAAGAGCTTAACATAGTTTTCTATCTAAGCCAAAAGAAGTTCAGTATAATGATAACAATATAACATGAAACTATGAAAGTAAATCCAGCAAGTCCTCAGATATTATAACTGAAACCCAACAGTGGCTTTACATCCACCTGCTGTGTTACCGAACAGACTGGGCCAGACTGCAAGTCAGAGTTAAGGAGGGTAGGACAGACTATGGCTGAGAAAGATCTGTTGCGTTTCATAGTCATATATACCTGGACAGAGCACTCATTATGGAGCTGCATATTGGTTATATATAGTTTTCAACCCTGCAATTCATCACAAACATCCACAGTGGGTAAATGGCTTCAAATGATGTGCAAATGTGCATTGACTCGCTTAATTGTGTTGGTTACATATACAGAACTGATACAAAACTTTGGACACACTTATTCAAGTGAACAGGAAACTTTTGACTGATACTGTATACATTTCACATCCAGTAAAATGACCATTTACATTACAGGCCTAGTTCTGTGCTATAGACATCAGCTATTGTTGAAAGGTTTTAGCTGTGGCTGACAGAGTCAATTTAAATGCATTAGCCTGACACATGAGTTGACCTGCTGTGTATCACTGCAGGTGGTCACCACAGGCAGCCAAAGGCCAGCATCCAGTGAACTATTCTGGGTCAAATATACCCAGGAGTCATCAGACCCATCTAGGGGAGTATCAATGATTAACTCCCACCCAGTGAATATCCTCACAGAGGCACTATTAACAGAAAACTGATATTAATGATTTCACTAATCAGATTTTTACAAAACGTGGATAATTTGTATTGAAAGTTATGCAAAGAACAATTAGATTAGATTTACAGTTGCTCGTTTGACAGACATAAAAATAAGGTACGATCAAAAACACAGTACATCAAGAAGACTGAAGTAGAAAGCTGCAGATGCATTAAGTAACATGTAATGAATAGCAAATTCTGAAGAATGATGGATACATTAAGAGAGAAAGAAAGACCATACTAATGTCTTCAAACAATCTTTAAAGACAGAGAGGGACTGTGCTGTCTGAGCTGAGATATAGTTTGAATTGAGGTTCCTTGCCTTAAAGTAACAGTTGGACTATTTGTTTATTTGCAGATTGTGGTAAAGAAGAAGGGGTGCAAGCAGGTGGGTGTTATACAGATCTATATTGCTTACTGCTGGCATGCATTGGAAATTTGAACTTAACATGAGCAGCCTCAGGGAGCCAGTGGGAACTGATGAAAAGTGGAATGACGTAAGTTGTTTTTGGCTGGATGAAGACCTAATGCGCATTTTGGAATATCTGCAGATAGTACTGAACTGTGCATGCTGGCAGCACTGCCAAAAGGGCATTACAGTAGTCAAGGCCAGAGATGAGCACTGCTTATACAAGGAGTTGAGCAGCAGGCTTAGTCAGGTAAGACCTGATCTTTCTGATGTTACATAGTGTGAAGCAACATGGCCGAGTGATAGATGCAACATGCTCCGTGAAAGAGTGGTCATCACTCCAGATTTCTTGCAGACTTGCGGTTTCTTCCTTGATAATGTCACCAAGTGCTTACTCATGGGGAAATGTTGGATCTCTTTAAATTAAATTAAAAGAGTATGGTCTAGACCAGCTCTATTGCCTTGAGATGACTTTTGTAGTGATTTGGAGATGGAGCTTGGTTTCATCAGGCAAGAAAACCATGTGAGCTGATAATTAGACCAAAGGAGGTACTGTATATTGTGAAGAGAATAGGACTAAGCACAGATTCCTCTGGTACACCAGTGGAAAGGAAGTGATGCCACTCAGGAAGAAGGCAATGGACAACCTAAAATAAACAGCACCTTTTAAAAATGATCAGATCACATGAACAGGTTGTGCTTGCTATAATCATTCTCTCTCATCATACTGTCCAAGAAGAGATCCCTTCCTTAAGACCTTAGTGAGACAAAATACCTTAATGGTCAGTATGAACAGAAGAAGCAAACCTAGATTCAATATTTGTATGAGCTTATTATACCTCCCTAAAATGATTGAGCAGTTTTAAGACAGACTTGAAAAATTGAGAACCTACAGTATTGTTCAAGAAGATTACGGTGCTTGTGCACAAGAAGTGAACCTAGCCTTTTATATTAAGTCATTGCAGAAAGTCAGTGTCTACTGTTTTTTTTTCAAACTTAATTTCATTCACCTACACACCTGTATACCATGTTCTTTTTGCAGTTAGTGTTTCTCAGCCAAACATTGATATATAAATTGCCACCAGAGCAATCATTTTATTACCGTTAATGAACTTACTGTCAGTTCAGACATCCGTGCATTATTCCGACTCACTGGCCACCTGCTAGGGGCAATTCAAGGGAATTTGCAATTGCACAGTCAACCATTGTTTAAATGCATTCGTTCGTATGTGGCAGTGAAAAAAGAAAAAAACGCAAGAGGCACATTGCTGAACTCCCACAGTTCATTTCTTCTGTACAGTTAATTGTGCTAGAACAACTGCTGCTCCTTTGTGCAGTAATATTTGTGCTTATGATAATTATCGAGACACCTGTTTCTGTCGTAATTATGCTTTCAAACTGTGCTGCCTCTTGCAACTGTCACCAACATGCACCAGCAGTGTAAGGCATTCATCAAACACCCATGCCTATTGTACAAAATGTAACTATAACAGCATCAAAGTTGCTAAAAAAAACCTTTTAAGCGGCTAGGCTAGCAGTCTATAAAAATAATTTATCTGGCTTCTCATAAATATCCATCCTGCACAGTCCTACCAGGTAAAGATAGCTCAGGCGCCTGCACAAATCTGATTGCAATTAATCACAATTGGATGCAATTCAGTTTCCTGTAACTCTTGACAAATACTGCAAAAGGAGACATATTTATACAACTCTAACACAATAAAAGAAATGTCACATATAGGAAATTTGAATTAAGCATCAAAAATTGCTCAAATGTGACCTCAATTATCACTTTCCTGCCGGTCCACTTTTACAGGTTACAAAACAGAGACAGTTCATTTTCAGTTCACTCTCTCATCATTTATTTGACTGTGATGCTGGACTGGAAAATTGAACTGGAGACGTACAGAAGAAGAAATTACATTCCCCTGTCATTTCAAAGAGGAAGCCGGGGTTAATTTTTGTTTGAAGGTTCACTCCCTTCGAGAAAATTGGTTCACTTATTCACAACACACCTGCTAAAATGTGTGGGAAATGTAAAAGCAGTGAAGTTACTGCAGCTGTCTGTGTTACTTGCCAGTCACTCCCGCAGTTTAAAGGTTGTAAAGGTGTTTGACGACTCCAATTAAGAAGTTTAACAGATATGTCATCTCATTTCATCTCCCATTGTGATAGCTTTTGTAATTTCCCCACTGCTTATTTCTCACCTCACCACATCTTATACATCACAGAATGATTTGGGATTTTTTTTCAGGCAGTTAATTCTCTATGAGTGCTGTCTAAAGTCTTAAACAGATATAAATGTAAAGGCAACAATGCGGACTGACTTTTATTTAAAATGCAAACCAGAACGGCCAACTCATAATAAGTAGCTTATAGTAGCTGATTTAATAGCTACAAGCCTGCTGCATTGACCTCAACTCTAATGAAAGTCTGTAAACACTGGTGTATAAGACCCCCAATAGTTAGTGTGTGTAGTTGGTAGATCTGTTGACGGTGTATCCTTTAATTGCAATATAACCTAACTATTTCATGGAGCTTGTCACTTGATGCCTCTTTAACACACTGGAAGAAATAGAGCCGACAGAAGGAGTTGGCAGTCAAGGTACAGTAGCCAGTATTTGCTAATCAGGGGTGAGAATGTGATAGAATTTTTGCTTTACTGGAGAGTTGATGTGTGGCTAACAGTGTTGTAACCATAGACTGTATATAAGAAATGGACGTAACATCCGTGACGTCAGCCATTGGTTTGAGGACTGCTGCTCGGAGGCCAATAGTATCGGATCTGAGCAGCGCCATCTTGAAAATTTCAGGTGCATGCTGGGAAAAATAAAAACACGGATTCTACTTATATGGGCATCAGGAGGGGCATGAGGCGCCCTCCTGAACCTGTGAACCAATCAACCTGTCAAACACGACGTAGCCACGCCCTAATGCATACCCTGCTTTAATCGTCAAATATAAAATCAGGGAGGCCAAAATTTCACAAATGAACATCATACTGTATTGAAGAAGGCTTTAAACTAGCGATTGAGACCGTAAACACATTTTGAAAACGTTTACTGAGGTTAGAAATCAAGTGAGAAGTTGGTGAATTCTCCATTGACTTGTATAGAGACGGAAGTCCTTTTGACACTCCGCGTTGGCCTCATTTCAGAGGACCGGAACTCCCCGACTTGTAACCCATGTAACCAATGAGTCTGGGTTTGGGTTGATCCAAATGATAACATCTTTTCCACATATTCACCAAACAAACAAATAAACAGTGGTGAGCCTCTTCTTTAACAAAAGGGATTCAAAAACTCACCGTCGGCCATTTTTTAATCCTATCTCTCCATGTGTTTTCTGTGGTTTTGTGCACACTGTAACAAATTCATAGCAACTGTTCACATGGCAGCAAATGATTAAATCTTGAATCTGTGGGAAAACTATATAATTCTCTCAACCATATCTGAGTAAATTGTAAATTCTGTTTTCTCATCTAACTTTTCCTTATCTCTGTCAGCGCACTTCAGATCGTCTTTGAAGGCCTGGCATCTTGAGCTGGAGAACCTGGCGAAACCTCTCATTGACAGTCAGGGGCGGCTGTGTCTGAGCACATCTCACCGCCAAGCCCAGCAATGCAGCACAGATGGCATCAAATATATTGCTTAAAGTCATCATTCACATTAATTTTGCAGCTGCCTGGCATGTGGAAGGCTGCGGCTCTCTTTCTTTCTGTCTTTCTGTGGACACTAAAAAGTTACCTGTGTCTCCCTGCTGACTCACAACACCCTGCTATGTATTCTTGGCTGAGGGTGAAGGACAGGAAAGCTCCTCTCTGACCTTCAAATTGAACAAAGGAGAGTAGAATGTATACTAGGCAATTCTGTAAGCCACAAGTCCACTATATGGTCAGCAGAAATAACAATATACCCACCAAGAGCTGTCATGCCCCTTTTAGAGTCCCTCAATGGATGTTTTCAGGGAAAAATCCTCCAAACTTTTTCTTTTGTCCAAACACACTAGGAATCCCATCTTTTACAACATGGTCTTAAAAGATTTCTGCTTGCAAGAACAAAATATCACACCCTTGCCACTGCTACATTTAGAAAAATAGATATATTATACGAAAGTAAGATACTTTTGTCGACTTCCTTTTGTTGAGGAAAAAATGCGATGTGCAATTTCTTACAATGCCTTGGGAGAGGTATAGCTGCCCCATGAAGGTGCGATATTAGCAACATGGGTGACTCAGAGAGATAATCCTCAATATGAAGTGATGATTCAGCTGGATGTATGGGGCTTAAAGAACTGAAAGAGGGCCGGAGGGTCCACACAGGATTTCAAACAAGTCGTCAGAAGAGAAACCAAAACATACCAGCAATTTGACTTCACCACTTTCTAATCACTCACTGTCTGCACCTGCAAACTCCAGATGAAAGAAGGCAATTGAACCAAGAGATTAGATTTAAAATGAAATCCTTTGTAATAATAATAATATTCATTTCACACATCTGGGGAATATTAATATCCCCATCTGGGAGGAAATTCACACCAAGTCTTGTATTATGAACCTGTCACCTTGAAACACTTGAATACACATATATTGGCAAAGAATTTTTATTGTACCTGATAAATTAACACAGAGATCATTACAGTAAACATTGATATTCATAGATGTCTTTTCTATTACACCAAGACAGTCTGTGCACTATTATCCAAATAAGTTAAAAATATAAGAAAGTATCCTATAACAAAAATAAACCACCAAGTTTGGTCTTCCATCTGGATATCAGGCTGTGGTTATTATTTATGTGTCCTGTATAAGGCCTAATTTAAAAAAAAAAAAGGTAAAGCTGCTCTAATCAATATTTTCAATGGATCAAATCTGAAATGTGTTGTCTTTAGTATTAGCGTAATTTCCAGCCACAGGCAGTTTTCAGCACATCACAGACAAACAGACAAAGTTAGGGACTCCTGTTGAACATAGTGGTGTATTTAGCAGCTAAAAAGCCAGGTATTTCCCTTAAGGGTAGGTGAAGAGTATAACAGAGAGAAAAGGAGAGTGAATACATGAATTCACCACCTAGAAATGCAAGCTCAACCGAATGCTAATGTTGCTGCGTGTCTACTGGTCGTGTAAATATGCAAGATGTTTGCTAACATGTTTGCTTTAACCACATTATAAGGTGATAGATGACGTGTCAATCAAGTGTTTACAGCTTGGTGCTCTGCATGCAAATGAAACATTAAGCTAATAGAGGTAAGAGGTTAGGGTAAAAGCCATAGCACCATTAGCTTTTAACATAAATCCTTGAATTTTTTGTCTGTAGTTTATTTGAATGTAAGAATGAAGCTCAACACATTTATGATTTTTCCTTTTTGTATTAGATTTTTGTCATTATAACAAGTATTCTCTTCTAAAGATGAATGAAAATGTATTGCTGAATGTCATTTTTGTGCAGGTTATCTCACTTGACAGTCAACTGCTGCAGCAAACAGAACTCATGACTGCAGTTTTAATTATAGCTCAAGATATAGGAGAAGATTGGAGTGTGATTTAATTTTAATCTATACTTCAGGCTGATATAATAACAGACTGACTCTTCCACTAATTGATGGCTGCATCCTGATGTGCAGCCACATGGTTTGACTTCCTGAGCTAGAGCGACATAAGATCCCCAAACACATAATGTAGCCACTAGCCAGGGGAATACATACATACAACTAATAATGGAATAGCTTTTTTAATGCTCAGTTTAAAATATAAACATTTCTTAGTATCACTCCATCAGAGAATAGAGGATAGTGGTCAGTATATTGTCAATAGATATAATGCATGGGTGACTTATATGACATGTAGTCCATATTACACTGCTGTTCTAAATGGTTGTTTTTCCCAGTTCTCCCCCTTAACCTTTCCCATAGAAAGCATATCCACATTTAAATATAAAGTTGACCAGAGTATGCATGTTGCGTTAAAATTACGCTGTGTCAGTCTGTGATGGGAATAATACAGTTTTAGAGATACGGTTTTCTTCCCATTTCCAATTTTGTGATTTTTCAACTGTCCATCTCTGAAGTGTCCATTTTCATTTATTTGTATCACATTTCTCCGTTACTCTGAATGTCTCGGATGGCTAACTTTTGCTGTGATGTTCCTAATGCAACCTATGTCATCTAAATAATCATCTCAATATCCATAATGGCAACATTTTCGAGAGAGCCTATGGATGTAACAGTGATAGAAACCAAGACTGAATGAAATTTGTGACACGTACAGAAACTCAAAATGAAACGTCATGAAAATGTTACATGTTGTGGAGCAACCAATGGCTAACTTTAACTACATATTTGTGTGTACCTTGTGTGTGTAACTTGAGTCTTCTATTAAACTCTGTAACTATGCCACAGATATACTTTTAAATGTTTTAAAGTAAAACAAAAAGTGAATGCACTCACCAGAAGACATTCGTTTTTTCGCACTTGTTTGTCCCTTTGTTCTTTGTAAGCTTGACTAATGTTGACATTATCAAACCAACAGACTCGACAGAATGAGAAATTCAGGGAAATGCTATATGATACATAATTACCACTTGTGGCTGCTCGCCCGTAAAAGATACCTAAACTATTCTTTATTCAACAGAAAATTCAAGCTGCATTGTGCATATAAACATGATCTTAGGGGAGGGGGGAAACAAAAGCAACATATTCTTAAAATGAAATTTGTATGAGTCAATAAACTAGGCAGTGGACCTGTTTGTTCCAGCACTCCACCTTACCTGGAGGTTTTTCACACCAACAGTCAACTTGCTCATTTCCCAGGTCACCAGTCTGGCATGAATGGGTTGTGAGACTGCTGCTGTTTGTGTCAGGACTCACCTTGAGAAAAACATGTTTTAGGACAGAATGCAGATCAGTAAGTCAGAAAAGGAGACCAAGCAGCCATGTTGGGATATCAGGTAAGCATGACAACAGGACTGTGTTGCAGAATAACCTTACATGATGTGATGTTATGACGCAGTGTGTCCTGGTGTGTCTCAGGAGGGAGGTGTGATCAGGAGCAGTGATTGGGGATAAGAATAAGGAGGGACAAACAACACTACAACTTTCCCTTGAATAACCTTTCATCCACTTCAATACTCATAAATTGGCCAATCTCAAACAGCTCAGCTAAATCCAACAGGGCTACTGACTTACTGGACCTTTAATGCATTTTACTCAACATCTAAAGCTCACTATAACAACCACGGACACATTTCATTTGCATCTATGTCAGAGTGCAGTTATGCAATGTGGCTAGTCATTGAGACAGAGCCAGCTGGCAAATTAAAGATAAACCTGAATAAATAAGTGGAGAAACATAACAAATTAAAGACACTTGCTGTAGCAGTGCACAAGGACTCACTGAATATGAGTGATGTTTGTGGAAAATAATGTGAATCATATGCTACAGCCTTCACAGTCACCAGATAGCAACAGAGTTCATCAGACTCATTTTCTCTCTATCACCATAACACCCTATGAGGTAACATCTTTTGGAACAAAGATGCTTTTTTCCTTTCATTTGTCATCTATCTGTTCGTGTCCTAAGGTTACATAATAGCAAGTGTTAATTACTTTCAAATTTGAGGAGGCACATAATGGTCCATATCATGTGTGCATAAAAGCATAACAGTCACAGTAAAGAGCACATTTTAAATGTGTCAGTTGAAGCATTCCCGCATAATTTGTCAAAACTGTTTGATTTCTCAACTCTGCTTTTCATTCTTCAAAAACATCAGGTTGAACTGTGATGTCTGCAGACACACTGTGTACTTGGTGTAATGTCACATTGTGCAAATCTGCTTTCTTTTCTCCTAATTGTTACTTTGTCTCTTTGTCTCTCTGCCCATCTCCCTCTGGTCTGGTCTCATAGTGCAGTTGAGGCTGATAATAAGCTGCGGTCACACCGTACATTCTACTCTCCGTCTGGATTCAGACACCGCAGTGGAAGGAGGCGGCCAAGGAGGAGGAGGAGGAGGAGAGGAGGGTGAGTTAAGAAGGGCAGAGGAAATTTGGGTCATGCTTGAAGCCATAATGATGGTATAATGCAGCAGCACAATCTCTGCTGCAGCACCGAATAAATCATAGATGCAACACCCTTCACAGATAATAAGTAATGGCTCCTCTCGACACCCCAAGCCAGTGCACGATATGAATCTGCACCCAACAAGTTAGACAAATGAATCCGAAATCTGACATTGAATATCCCCATCCACACACATCCTCACCCCTCAAATTAAGCCAATGACATTTCACGACTACCTCTGAGGCACCCAAACAAAGATTGATCAGAGCTAAAGGTATCAAGCAGGAGATTATGGGGCCAAGTTCCCTGAGTTTCCATTACCAGCTTCCTAATCCGTTTATAAGGATATGTACTTAATGGGCATGAGCAGCTAGAGCTGTGTGTATTGTGTGTGTGAGGGAAAGGGTCATCCATCATGGACGGACCTCTGAGGAGGAGAGGGGACAGCAGGGAAGGTTAATGTCAGGCTGGATCTGACTGAAGCTCACATCTATTCCGCATCCAAATCTCCGGTGACAACACTGAGCGATTTAGCTGCTTTCTTCTTCTGCGCCCGTTGACATCTGTGATACATATGGCAACTAAGCACGGGTCAGCCACCCAACACACTGCACAACAGTATCATTTCACTGAGTCACATGGCCTCCCAGTCTGCCTAAAAACTGTGAAAATCCTACCATTTTAAAATGTAGGTTAGCCAGTTCCATCTTTGATTATAACTTTGATCAAGTCTCACAGAAGTTTAAGAACTATTTAAAAGTGATATCTGTAAAATTTTACTGGCTCTTTGCAGAAACTAACCATTGTATTATCAGAGAGGGTTTTGCAAGCATTGCCAGACTAAGTCACTCATTTATCTCAATCACTGCTGAAACTCCAATCCCCACCTTGCCTACCCACAACCTGTGGATTAGAATGTACATAAAAAATCATGTCCAATTTCTGGACATTCTTCTATTTCCCAAAGGCCCACTAAACTATCCACTATCTATGAGGAGTACATTTGAGGTAAATACTCAACACTGCCAGCTTGTGTATTTGCTGGGAATTTGCTGTAATGTCACCCCATTTAATTGTAGTACCCAAACCCACCACCAGACCCCTGAACTACCCTCTGGCCCTGTGTATTGTCTGGGCAAGCTCCATACAGACAATTTTTGGATATTTCTGTTAAGTCAGTCTACTATATTTTTCGGCATGTACTACACTCCCATACCCCTTGACCTACACACTGTCTCTGTTGCTTGGTATGCTTTGATTTCCCAGACCCCTATACTCTTGTATTACACCTTTATGTCAGTTGTTTTGAATTACAAGTTGACTGATGAGCAGAAATCCCAACCAAAAGAAACCTTTGAGCTATAGATGAAATAGGAAAAATCTATGGGTTTACAGGCAGATATTTCACACCAGAGGAGACATTTCGAACACATCAGAATTTTCTATGAAATATTTGGGTGGCTGCATGTCTCCGACATGTGCAGCCTATTGCATATTTAATCCGACAAGTTCGAGAAGTTCATCCCCCCCATTCAGGCTTGGATAAATGCGACTGCCTGTGAAAGAGAGAGTCTGAGAGACCAGAGAGAATAATGATCTATGTTTTAATCTCCCTCTGTGGTGGAGGTATTTGGTGGATTTCTGCTTGAACGCATTTGTAGAAAACACTGTACTATTTTGGTCGCAAACATGTAACTCCACTCTTTCCGACTGCTCCATCACCTGTCTGCCTCCACTGGTGCACAGGACGCAGAAAGTCATGATGTATTCATGAGCTTCACATGAATATGAATATCTGAGGGGGAAAAACATTTTTTGACAGATCTCACCATAAAAATGCAACCAGCATGACATGATTTCAGAGCAGAGAGGTGTTGCAATATTTCTGAAAGCCTTCTCTATGATATCAGAATGTGCACTCATTGCTTTGATTTGCCCAAAGACATGAGCATTATGAAAATAAACGGCGTGTCTTTGAACCAGAATCACGGCAGAACGCAGTCTATTGAACACCAGCCTATTTTAGTTGCATTTTCCCGAGGTGAAATAAACAAATGTGCGCTTTTCATTTGTGTTCTCCCTTGTGGTTTTTTTGAACACCTACACTGCCACTGAGCTAGATATGAATATACTGCATGCTGTTTTTATTAGGCGAGCAAAATTTCAGCCAAAGGCATTAGCTGTTCCTAATTATTATAAGCAGCTTCCTGTTTTTAACCGTTTTTCACTTAACCTCATGATGATTCATGTTCAGATAAACAGCATCTGGTCTGGCCCTGTATGTGTGTCTCAACATAAGAAGCTTTTCAATTCAAGAGAAGTAAATACCAATTTCAGTGGGGGAAATAAGGTAAAGGAGTGATTCATTCCACATCAGTCACAGTTTCCTGCACCTACAAAACAGGTTTTTCAATTAAAGTTGTCATTGTATTTTGTGCCAGTCATTGTTCCTGAGCAAATACAAATAAAGCACACAGGAGTGTTTGTGGCAGATAAGTTGAACAGTGAGGAACAGTTAGGTGCATTAGCATTTCAATCTGTTCTTCTCTGTATTTTGCAGACATTTACATGTATATAGAGAAATGTCAGTGGGTATGCACTCGAGCAGGAGCCTCCAAGGTATTTGCACAACCACAGAGGTATTATATCTGATAAGAAGTGAAACCGTGGAGGAGACGCTTTCAGTGACAATGAAAAGTTTGAAATTGCACCTTATCTAACGCCACAGTGTTACACGAGGCCACAGTGACTGAAGAACAAGAGTCGACTGATGATTGAATTCTGAATATGTTCTTCAAATAAATTCAACAGATTGGATGTGGGAAAATGCCAAAGAGCATATAGTCATTGTTGAAATACTCAACCTTTGGTGAGAGCTTAAGGGCTTTCAAATTTTGAGTTACCATAAATACTGTAAAACATAAAATATATACTATAATCAGTATAAGCAGACATAGATAAAAGATGGAGTGATGGACATATTATAAAATATGTTAATGCTACAAAATGATTATAGTATAAGATTTGTAAAATTCTTTCGTTTTGACCTTTTTCACACAGCAGAAACCTGGTTGCGAAAGTGTGAACTAAACAACATAAAACATCAAGAAAGAAAATTAAAAAATAATTTGTTCACAGCTGTTAACATCTCTTCAATATAGTGCTTTACTGGCACTTACACCAGTGTGTCTGGTCATAGTCTCTACGTGTCTAATAGCCCTGCACTTGGTCATATCACAGCAATTTATAGTGTTAACAGCACTTTCAGCAAAGTAGTAAATGGGGTTATATGGAGCTATCAGGATGTAAAAAAATCCCCTTCATTTTTCCAACTCATTGTGAGAGGACTCTATGTGGGAGCATTTTCAATCCTTGGAGGGACATAGTTGAATCATCAGCACAAACTATTTGTCACTGTGTAGAAAAAGTTCTGCGTCAGGGATTAAAAAGCCAAAAGAGGACTCTTTCTACAGAGGTGTAAAGAGGGAGCAGTTTCAGTATATTGGGCATCCAAGGTTCCTGGAGTAAAAGTCAATTTTGTTCATTTTCTGCATAGACAATGGTGGGTGACTAGCAGTTGGTGAACTCCAAGGGCAGTCTGGACATGAAATTATCCTCATTGAATCATCAGTGCAAAAATGAACTGTGGAAATATCTTCTTTCATAAAATGACAAAGGTCCAACCCTAAGAACATATAAACTTCAGACTCCTAATGTGCAATTTGTTAAGAGATCTCATCACTGAATATAAAAATGTATTGTGTGCACTTAAAACGACGGGCTGAACTTAAAGATTATACTTTTAAATTAGGCAGTTATGGTGCAGTGTTACGTCCCAAATTTGCTGCGAAGGGAATTGTTAATATGCCATCCATGTATGGTTTTAAAGCAACAGTCAGTGAGACTCACATGTACTGTGGCATTTAGTATCACTTTGCATACCAAATTTACAGAATAAGTGGTGTCTCATGAAGCAGGGTTAGTACCTGTTAGTAGCCTGTTCATCATACTGAATAGCAATTTAATTTCACTTGATTAATTCAGCCTGACATTGTGTTCATGTTAGCCAACTTATTGTTGGGAGGAGTAGTTGTTCGGTTTTGTTGTTCCCCGATAAATCAATAACGTGTATCTGTCCCGCCAACATCATTTTCATTAACATGGAGGCTGAGGTAGTTGAGAGGAGAAATTAACTTTGAAGATATGTTGGTGAAGAGTTGTTTTCTGTTAGCTGACTTGTAATAACTTGTAAAGCTGGATCGACCTCATCAACGCTAGTCAGTGTTTTTTGTCGCTATATTTCATTGTCATATGTAGTTGAATAGCTAGCCAATGACATAGCGCTGGCTAACATTTCTCCTTTCTCAAACTGGGGAACACAGTATCAATGGGCACAACACCAGTGCTATTTCAATCGTTTTACAAATCTGAGATACAGACATGGCCGAAATGATTAACTGGTTAAAATATTGCACCATTCGAACAGTGTTGAAATTAAAAGATATTTTATTATCAATGAATGTCTAGGTTTTGTTTGCAGTGGAGCAAAATAAAAAGCTGAATTCATGCTTATTCTACAAATAGCCTGGACAAAATGATTAGTGCCCTTTAGTAGTTGTATGATATAATTGATTTGTAGAGGTACTGTAAGCAGCCTATTGTGTTTTAATTAGTATCGTGGGTGTTTTCAATCTATTAATCATTCATGCAGGCAGTTTTAAAATAGGAGAAAATTACCTACTCTGCTGTTCTGTGCCACTGTGTGCATGGAAAGCAGAAGGAAAACAAGAGAATGGTCTGAAGACATTAGAAAAAAAGTAGTAGCTAAGCATGGTCAATTTAAAGGTTACAAGACCATCTCCAAAGAGATTGATGTTCCAGTGACCACTGCTGCCAATATTATTAAGAAGTTAAGGCCCAAGGAACAGTAGCCAACATCTCTGGATGTGGTCGAAAGAGGAAAATTGGTCTGAGATTGAAAAGAAGGATTGCTTGAATGGTCTAGAAAGAACCAAGTTAAACCTCAGTACAGATCTAAGCTGATCTTCAAGTTCAAGGTACAATAGTTTCAAGTCGAACAATCTGTTGCTGTGTAAGACACAAAAAAGACATGCTGGACTTGGAAGAAAATGCAAATCACATTCCATCTGTGCTCTGGACAGATGAAACAAAATTAGAGCTTTTTGGTTAATTGCACCAACACTATATTTGCAGAAGAGAAAACGAAGCCTTCAAAAAAAAGAACAACATGTCTACCATGAAAAATGGAGGAGGCTCAGTCATGTTTTGGGGTTGCTTTGCTGCCTCAGGCCCTAGGTGCCTTGAATCCGTGCTGGGCACAATAAAATCAGAAGATCAAGACATTTTGGAGTGAAACATACAACCCGATGTCAGAAAGCTTTGTCTTAGTCACAGGTCATGGAGCTTAAAATAGGATAATGCCCCCAAACATACAACAAAAAGCACTCAAGAGACAAGAAACCATTGGACTGTTCTGAAGTGGCCTACTATGAGCCCTGATCTGAATCCCATTGAACACCTGTGGAAAAACCTGACACTTGCAGCTGGGAGACGGCACCCATCAAACCTGGAGCAGCTTGTTCAAGAAGAGTGGGCCAAACTATCAGGGGAGACATGTAGAAACCTTATTCAGAGTTACAGAAAGTGCTTGACTGCAGTTATTGCCTCCAAAGGCTGAACTACAAAATATTAAATTATTGGTACCAATATTTTTGACCATAACATTTTCTTTTGTTTTATTGTATTAAACTATACACTTCTGCCAGTTTCAACTTAATACAGAGAAAATTTAGTTTTGTTTGTTGATGCAGAGGTTTGGGACCAGGATAAGATTGAATAGCCAGTTAGTGCTGGACTTAATCCTGGCATTTCTGTCTCACATAGACAACTAAAATTTAATCATGTTGCCGAGGTTTTGTTCAGGCTTACAGATCCAAGCATATGAAAGAACTCATTGCAAGTCAACTTCTACTCTATTCCTGGTTGACTCACCAACTTATAAATATCCATATTGGATTAATGGTGTAGTGGTGTATCTCATCATCTGCTTTATTGACTTCATTGACCTGTTGAGGATTTGTATTTTGAACTGAGCTCCATTATGTAAGAGGTGCAGAATTATTATGTGTAAAGTGTTCACACTGAATGTAAAGTGAATTTTAGAGCCTCCACGTTAACATATAAAGTAAATGGAAATGCTTATAGTAAATCTGAAATGCAGCTATTAACATCACATCACATTACTATCACGCATTGATAAAGCACTTTAAGAATACTATACAAACACAGTTTCTGGACAGGGACCAACTGGGACTAATTATGCATAGCTCTACAGTAATGGACTATGAATCACATATCATGCTGTCTCTTAACATTAACATGTGTTGGTGGAATGTGTGACCATAATGTTTACATATTGATGCACATAGCTCATTGGGGCCTGGGGTTACTTCCCTGATGACATTTTGCAGAGCTGAAAAAACTCAACATGATCTGGTTAGCAGAAAATCCATTTTGGCTTTTGATATGAAACTGTTCTTTGATCGCCAGCTCACATCTGCGCAGCAACCTGCATGACTGTGTGCAGTGCACCGTGAAAAGTGCAGTTCCCTCTGGACTTTCACACTTGCCGGACAGCCTCCTCAGGCTACACAAACATATTTATCTCTTTTAAGAGATGCCCCCATATCAGCTTCACTCTACTCTCAGGTGTTGGACATATTTTCCTCTACCTGATTCTCAGGGAACATCTGTGGGCAACAGGATGTTCCTCGACTCCCCAGTGAGTTCAGTTAAAAGTTAAAAAAAAGCTGCCTCAGGTCACAAAGTCTAGTCAGTCATTCCTTCCTCTATGATCGCTCTCTGCACTCCTGTCAATCACAGCCCTAAGTCACAGTTTTCCTTGGGGACTGAGAGGGAAATGAGATGAGAGACAGCAGAGAAAAAGCCCCACTTTAAATCTTTTGTAGCCATGTGTGAAAGCAACTACAAATATCTACTGTCCATCCAGGGTGACATTAAATGGACATATTCATCATGATGAGCAACTAACTCAAACAATGGCAGATGAATAATACAAACCCCCCCCTGTTGTGTCAAGTTCAAATTCAGTCAAATTTTACATGTGATTTTGTGGCGTTGACCAATAAAAAAACATGTTAAAAGAGAGTCCGGTCTGGCACATACTGGCAATGGTTGGAACTGGTCATTTTATGGCCTGTAGATAAAAAAAATCATCATTATCAAATTCTATTAAATCTAAATATCAAAAAACAGGCTATCCAATGTCAAAACTGCTTTTAAAATATTGGGTAAAATAGTATCTGTATGCAAATTACGTGTGGGTTGGAGATGAACTGTGGCAGACTCATGAGAATGTCCTCATGGTGAGAGAGTTGAACCCACAACAAAATATTTGACTAATGATGTTGATGTTGCGTGTGTTATGTTGTTTGTAATGACCTCTTCAGGCAACTGTGCTGCTTTTAACCCACACACAACTGCACAACCTCACTGTAAATAGCATTTATTAATGGGAAGTATGTATAAAACAGGTGCATTGCGCAATACTTGTGTGCTTTCATTATACACTTTTTAACGCAGAACTACTACTTGTAATTGAGTATTTCAACAACACAATTTTAAATCATTTCAGCAGAGTTGAAGAAGGGAAGAGAGGAGGACCGTTAACCTCAACAAGCCAGAGCGAAAACAGGACAGAAAGATGATACCATAGAATAGATCATACACAACATCACATCACAGTGCTGTGGTCCAAATTTCACTCATACACACAAGTTTGTTCAGCTGTCCGTGTTACAGTATCGCATTGACTTTTCATTGTAAAAAGCCAAACCCTAACCTTAATTTACATCTCACCAGTAACCTTAACAGGACCTCAGAAACGATGTTTTGCCACATTAGGACCCGGCTTTGGTCCCTGTGAGGCCTACTGGTCGCAACAAGGTCAGTGTTTATACAGTCCCAGTGAGGTAGCAAAAGCATGCACACACACAATACAGTCTGCTGCTTGGTTGCTATAGCGGTGAAAAGTGCCCAGAAGGATGGCACTGTTCAACTCTGTGACACAGCCTGACAGAAAGCTCGGTAGATGTGTTTGTGTGAAAAACGTCTGGATTGAAGTTAGCTGGGAATCAAGTGTTAAAAATGACTTCCATGGCACTCTGCACTCACTAAAGTTAATGACTGCTCTGCCAAAAACAAGACTAAGCAGCCTTGCAAATTTGATGTGTGGCCCCGAAGTAATCCAGTATCATTTTACAATCAACGAGAGGAGTAACTGATTTGTCTCTTGTTTTATATGTTTTTTTTTTTGCAAAAGACATTTTTAACCACCGTTCCCTGCAGTTAAAAAGCAGACACATACTGAAAGGACTGACATTATATAACACTCTCCATCAGAACATTCATCTCATATTTAGGGTATAAATATGCACATAGATAAAACAAACATAGCGCTCAGAGCTTAGAGGTCACAGAAAACGTTGCTGCCGTTTACTAGCAGCGATGTCACACTGGCATTAGTGCCCATGATAAATTACAGCTTTATGTTGAATATACGCTCCAAATAGCATAGGTCTATATCAGAGGTCTAAGTAAAATATGAGAATTACTCAAAATATCTTCATGACATAGTATTATAGACTTATGCTGTATAATTTACCTGAAGAGCTCGTAACATTACTATGTTTACACGGTATCAGAATTGTATTGCATCTAGTATACTTTTATGTCATGTGTTTTGCTTAGGTTGTCCAACTAGAACTAGGTTGGTGCGAGCACTGAGTGAAACTCATGGGACAAACTTTATTAATCCCCTTGGACTCTTTCAAAGTATCAGTGGATATTCATGTTAACAAAAGTAATCTTGAATTACAGGAAGACTTTGCCAATGTTATTTTTTAACTTGATGTTTGGATGCCAACACTTATGTGAACTTGTCCATAAGATGAAGCTTGTCATTGCAGCTGTCGCTTTACTAAACAAGCTTCCTCCCTAAAAGAGCTACCGGGCATTCATGTCTCTATAACAGAATGAATCCAGTGAAATGTGTTGCTTTATTATACACCTGTGACAAAGAGCATCAGGCAGACCACCAGTATCTGTCCAATGATGTTCAACTGCCACCTAGTGGTCAAAACAATACTGTACAGATGCAGGTTCTCAGTCTAAATACCAGTTGCTCACTTACCTGGTTTGAGGTGTCCAGTTTATAAGGAGATATATCTGTAATTATAACTAATAGGAATCCAATATACATATTTTAATTATAAAAAGCATGTAAAGCAGCAACTCCTTTAAAATGAATATTTTTGATTAAGTGATTCAAGCCACATAAGTGAACAACATTTTCAGACCATGGCTATCAGCACTGGATATAGCAAATTCACAGGTTTGAAGTAGTTACACAATCTGGGAATCAATCAATATTTTCCTTATAGAGTACTCTTGTGTTCACTGGACAAAGTTTGGTAAATGTACCTTTTTGACCAGTAAACCAACAGGAGGCTCTCAATCAGTTCCAATGAAAAAAGCCAAACACTTAAAATTAATATTGAACTTTATTTTACACAAATTCAAGGACAATTTAAAGAAAATGCACAAACATCTGTTAAACAACTTCAGTATTTATTCTCACACTGATCAAAGTACTTATTTTTATAATTTAGAAGAACCATCTCTTGAGATTGAGCTTAATGCTTTTACCAGTAGTACACCCATGTTATACATGGTCACACCCCAAACTGCATGTACTATTAAAAAAAGGGCCTGAGGTCAAGTAGTGAATTTGATAAAGCACATTCCAGCAGTGGTAAGTGAAAATGTGGTTTTATGTCATTTGAAATTTCATTTGCAACATTTTTCTAACCAAAAGTAAGAATGCTCCTGAAAATGTAAAATTGTGTAACCACAAACAGATAAATCAAATATTTAATCTACCTACAGTGCATTTAAGTGTAATTATACTTTTTTTTTTTAAATAGATGAAAAGAACATTTTTTTCAATATTGAGCAGGACATATCCTTAAAAACAACCATTTTTACAAGGTACAAGTTCCTGAAAATATTTGTTCCATCTCTTATTCACTTCAGTCTGGCACAAGGTGGGCAGCAGAGCCGAGTGAAATGAAGGCCTTGTCCCCTGGGAATACCCCAAGCTTCTGAGGGAAATAATTTGAGGTTCAGGCTGGAAGTGGGCTAAAAGTAGTATCGTTTGCACAGACTACCTGGTTGAGAATCTCAAATAGGTTTTTTAGTCCATCCAACAAAGTTTATGTGCCATTATCATGGTTGAAATATACAAACAATCAATCAAGTTTGGGTCTTATTGCCCAGCCACACCCCTGACTTTGACCAAATGTACACATCAAGCTCATCTGAGTCGCTTTGCTGACACACACACACACACACACACACACACACACACACACACACACAAAAAAGGCACATAAAATGCAGATATTTTAAGATGAGCTGTGGCCTCAGATGATGCAAGGAAATCACACAAACTGTAATCCCTCAGAGGACTCCACAGACACTGTCAACCCTTTCCAGTCCCAGCTGCCAAACCGCCTCTGTAAAACCCCATAGCTGTGATGTGACTGCTTAGAGTCAAAGGGATTACTGAACAGTTGGATGATACAATGACTATTAGATATATACATGAATCAGAGTCTGTGCGCATTTACTGCAATGTGTATCTGACCTGCATTTTTCTCCTGTTGAGAGTCAAAAAGGATTGCTAAAAATTCATTTGGGAGATAAACGCAGCAAAACCGGATTTCCTCCTGTGTTGCTCACCGTCATAAAGCTCTCAATGCTGCTGTAAACCTTCAAGATGTCTTCGAGGTACGGCCATGTTTGTGCCGTGGGGTGCAGCTGCAGCACCTCTGATGCTATTCGCCATCGCATGTTGACACACCATTCAGGCAAAACACCTTCATCCATCTGTCCAAATAAAGAGCAGAGAAATAAGAGGGGTCTTCTTCAAAGTGGTTCACATTAGTGGTTTAATTCTGAAGTGGGGCTTTTCAAAATTAAACTTTTTTTTCCAGTTAAGGTAAATGTTTTTTTCTTCTGACAGAATTTAAGTACAGCCTGAATTAATATGCATCAGGCACAAGTTGTATTAAAATGAATTTTAATGTTGCAGACAGAAGGAGCAGGTCAGGTGTTCACCTGTGTAAAGAGTTGCTCCCCAGACGTGACCTGTGACCAGTGATGTAGGTGGGATTTGGGTCATAACTACAGGCAGAAGGAGCCAGACATAGCCTACAAGGAGAATATATGTTAGCACAGACAGGCAAACAAAGATTATGTCTGACAATGTTAACTATATATGCAACCTTCCTGGTTTCACTGCTCATTGTTTACTAATGCAACCATCCCTGAGACCTGCATAGCTTTATGAACTTTTCAGATAATATATTGAGGACAAGGAAAGAAAAAAAAAAGTCAATGTTGGTTTATATGATAATATCCTCCTGTTTTCTGTTTACAGGACTGTCAAAAAAGGCTTTAATCAATACTTTGATTATTGATTCGACTACTTAAACACTGTCTGAACTTGTTCAGTGAATGAGTTCTTCCTGCTCCGTACACATTTTTAGCTCTAGTCTGATCAAATTGAGTGTATAAAAACACTCTTAACCCAGCACCAGTAACATGAAAAGCACACATCTCTCAAACCATTTGTATCATTAAAAATAACCTTACTAAACATTCACAAAGTCGCAACTTAATTGTTCAGATTTTAAGTTGTACTGAATCAGAAAATCACAACCAACACCCAGCTGGTCTAGCCCACTACTAGTTATACATTTAGTTTTAGGAGCTCAAAATATGCTTTGTACAAAAACACATACTGGGAAACTTTACCTGCATCAGGTAGGGTCAATTCAGGTCAAACTGCAGCTGCTAAAAGATCAAGGGCAGGCGATGTGTGCAGCAGGTCCAGGCTGTGACCTGCAGCAGTAGTGTTGGCTGTTACTGCTGCGAGGGTGGCAGGATTTTCTGGGCATGAGGAGGACTTCAGGGACAAGGGATGGGGGGGGGGGAATACAGAAAGGACAAGGGGGATTTAAAAAACAGAGCATATGATTTTAAGTTTAGAAAATAATAAGGACAAAAGAAAACAAGGCATAAACTGCTACTCTGGGCAGCCTGACAGATAAAGTTTTAAAGGGGTCATCAGTTGAGGAAGTCTTAAATAGAGACATGTACTAAATTATTAATACAATTAGAATTTAATGTGCTGACAGAAGGCATGGTTTGTGCTGCCTCAGCAAAAAAAAAAAACAGCTTCACCGTTGTGTTACAATGGCCAAGAAGTGACCGAGCATCTCAGCCCTCAAGCACACTGAAACACGGTTATTCTGAATAGAATTTGTGATTTGGCCACAGCTAACAAATGCAACAATCTGTTATATGCATTGATATATTTACTGCTTCTCTACTAACTGAAATCATTGTATGTCCACCACGTAAGGAACATAGTTGAACCAGTCAAATTTAAATGTCCATTACGTAATTTCAAATCTGACAGGTTCAACCATTTTTCTAGATCTCATTTTCTTTTCTTTGCATTTTATCTATCATTGTCAAGTTATAGGCCATTGTGTTGGAAGTGAGCCAAAAAGGACTTCAATGCTCATAGTCT
The DNA here is from genome assembly GCF_963691925.1 of Scomber scombrus. NCBI lineage: Eukaryota > Metazoa > Chordata > Actinopteri > Scombriformes > Scombridae > Scomber > Scomber scombrus. The sequence continues at coordinate 31,901,123 of NC_084970.1, read as the reverse complement.
GGACCTGAAAAAAACCAGACAACTTTTCCCCGTTGAGAGCTGTATTCTTAATGTGATCATCTTCTGCTCCAGCATGCTCTTAACCCTCTGACACCTGTGACAACATTACGCTGCATGTACAGTGCAGAGTTCTGGCACGAGGCCACAACTGCTCTAAATCACAGAAGAAAACACTGTTCAGGCAGGGGGAAAATTAACTTTTAGAGGAGTCAGGAGGCCACCAATTGCTTTAAGAAGGATTTTGTAAGAGATCAATGAACTACCGGTATCTAAGCACTATTAAAGTTGTTACAAAACTATAAGAAAACAGTTTGGCTCACTGGTGTGAAATATTAGTAAGACTTTTATACATTTCTACTTAATTTGGAGACTTAACATTTTGAGAACATTGAGAGCTGCTTTTTGAACCATTGTGTCCCTTTCAACACCATGAACAGTAATCTCTTGGTAGACCCAGCATGTGAAGACTGGCATACAGCCAAACATCAAGCCACCCCCAAAAACTGCGCTGGCGGTATTCAGAACCACCCACTGCATACCATCGACAAATACAGTATGTAGTATGTACTATATACTGCTTTTAATAGTAAGATGTGGTATGAAACTGTTACCAAAACACAAAAAAAGGGAAAAGGTTTAATTTTCAGTATGCTAGGCCGGGGTTTGCTGATTTCTGGTTTGGAAAGCTGAAGTAAACAGCAACACATCTAATTGCAACTGTTGAGATGATTGGCTGGTCTCACCTGGATCCTCACATCAGAGCAAATGTATCTATCAAATGATTTGGATAAACTGACCATATAATGGGTATCTAAATGGTTACTTTCTCTCCTGAAAAACCTAAGTGACATTTACAGTCCAGGAGCAAAAATCACAACAGCTTTAAGACTGGCAAAAAAAAAAAAAAAAAAGGCATCTGGGTTTTTTTTGGCATACTGCAGATTTTGCGTGTGTTTGCATGTACATACTGCTAGTATAGAAGGTGGTTTTTAATGCATCTTCGTCTGTCCTCACCAGGTCTCAGGTTGGAGTCCTCAGATTTTGTTCCACCCATTATGAAGTGAAAACTTTTGCTGGCTGGATACATTGTTCACAATGGCTCGATCATCCCTCTCAACAGCATCCTTGAACTCCCCTGTCTACAGACTGAGAAAGGAAGAGAGCAGAACAAATACACAGAATTGTAGGTCAGGGAATGACTAAACAAAACAGTGACCTGCTGTTTTTCGGTCATGAGGGGGTGACTCAGATGGCCCCTGTGCACAATTGGGTGTCACCACAGGTTATCGGGACGGGTCCGCTGTGCCACTGCAATCAGCAACCCGACTTATAGTGCAACTCATCATCGTCACACCCCAGTGATGCTCTAAAACACTTTTTAAAGAAAAGTAAGAAGAAAGGGTGTTGCAGGACATTTGAAACCATGTTTTGGATTGTGAAGTGAACTCAATTTATTTCACTGAATCAATGTCACCCAATTCTTGTTTTCTCTACATTTGAAGAACTTAAATTATGCAAATTCGAGCAATGAATCAAAAAGCAACAGCTGTTTTGAGATGCTGCTTTTTGCAAACATCAGAAAACTCATCACATCCTGTCTGGCAATTTACTGCTGTGATGTTGCGGTTTTGAATGGATTTTGAACAGAAAACATGCAGATAAAGCTGAAACACCAAGATGGCATACATAACTGCACTGAAAAAACTGGCCGATAACATTTTTCAATCTCGCTCTTTAAGAGGAGTTGGGAAATTGACTATGAGCTTTGTTTACACCTCAGTAATTCCCATTCCAATATTGATACTACTTGCACCCAGTGTCATGCACAAGTTGACACACCCTTAAGGATTTTGTCTGAGAAGTCAGCGTCGTTCAAAACTGTCTCAATGGTTTCTGAGATATGAGAAACCATTGATGGGTTGGATGAAAAAGGGCTATCAGTGATTTCTCTCAATGTAGAGTGGTGCCATTGTAAACCCTCAAGTTTAAATGTTGTTTATATAAGCCAATACATCTGAAGTCTTAAGAATGTATTGATAACAATAAGATGCTCAGGTCACACATTCCCAATATAAGTTAGCATCAAGCATGAAGTAATATATGCAACTGATATTACATGTGGTCATACGTGAATAAAATGGATTGGAAAAAAACTGGTGGGTTGAGGCTAATGATGCATCGATTTGGTTACATGTCAAATCTTTCGTAATGATACTATAACCGTTTGTAATAGGTGATACTACGTTGCATGGAATATATGACAATTTTAATTCTACGACTGATGAAAATGACACTGTAGGTGTAATAGTAAAATGGAAATATGCTCATTAGGTTTAGTAGACATTAGCCCATCCAGAAACACAGACCTTGAGGTATGAAGCAGCTGGTCATCAGGACAGTCGGCTGGAGGGAAGGAGAGAGGAGTTAACAACCTTCACAGCACAGCGCCCTTCCACCTTCAGGCGCTAAATGTAGTCAAGAAATAGGGGGAAATAAGATGGGAACATGTTTAATAAACGGACAAATCTGGGTGATAATTCGGTATTGTAGTTTTTCAGCTGAATCATACTGTGATTATAAGCTCATGGTGTGGTGCGTACATGAATCTGTAAACAACACAAACATAAAAAGGGGGTGAGGTTGAGTCAGATGGCCCCTGTGCACAGTCTGTGTCCTCAGGTTGGGTCAGATTGGGGCGTCGGTGCCACTGCACCAGACACCCCAACTGATTAGTGCAACTCATCACTCTCACACCTGCCCCCATCTTCCTTTGACACGCATCACTAACTTCCAGGAAAAGTTTGATCTCACCTTGATCATGTTGAAGATATCTTTGATGTCAAACTGGCAGTCAGAATGGAGACGTTTTGCCTGAAGACACAGACTGCGGACAGAAATAAAGAACTCTGTAAATTTATGTGAAGTTTTGTTGGTCGGCACTTCCAGGGATTCATCACTGCCAACTGCTGCTGGAAAGTAGAGAGATAGTGGATACACAGACCAATAGGCAATTTTTTAAAAAGGAAACTATCCAGAGAATCATAAAACATTAATCACAAACTCACATAAATGAGACAAAGGATTTAGAGAGACAAGACTTTTCTTTTTACTGAGTGGGTAAGAAAAACTAGTGAGGGCAAAAGGACTGTACTTAAAAGGATTGGGTCACAATGTTTCCAAGTCTGTCTTAACACAACAGTCAGGGGCCATATGAAGAGTGAGAGGTTTCCATTGCTGTAATCATTCCTCATGTTTATACTGACTATTTAAAAGATTCCCTTCAAATGCTCCTTCAATGTGAGTGACATGGGACAAAACTCAGTGTGTCCAGTCATGTTGAGCAAAAACATTAAAAGTTTATTTGAAGCTTAGGAAGGATACAAGGATTAGACATTAAGTGGATATCTGCCACATTTATACAACAAGCAGGCTTCTGGCACTAAATAACTAACATTTAAATATATCTACCTAAATGTGACATACTTTAACAACTGGAGCTTCATATAACCTTTAAAATACAGTTTTCGAACAGGAGGAGGCTTGTGAGTTTTGTTCCCCATCACTTACATTGTAAGTGCATTATTAAGGGCTCTTCTAATGGCCAGTATGAGCAGGAGGAATGATTATGGCAAGGTTACTATTTTAAGGCACACTTGAAAAATGGTGAACCCTTTAATGTAATGTATAGCATAATAGCACTGCACTTAAATGCCTCTTCTATAAAATAAGCTAGGGTTGGGAGATTGAATGTATGTTATCGCTCAACTCTATTATACAACAAATGTATTGACAATAATACTTCATGTTAACAACAAGCTCATATAAGACAAACATAATGCCCCCAAGAAAATCTACATACAACAGATATTGAAATGCTTGTGTTGACTTATTACCTTACAGTAAATGTTTTGCTCTGGTCATTTGTGAATTCAAGATATATAGTGTTTTTCATGTGTGTCATTGTATGTTTTATGTCAGTCTGCTGCTGTTTATGTGTATTAGCCACATGGGACACGCAGTTTCGTTGTACTGCTGTGTAATGACAATACATTCATTGAATAGATGTAATGATTACTGATTTAGCGTTTTACCTTTAGTCATCATTTCTGTTTGGATGCAGTAGGGCTTCATCCTCTCTGTATTATACGACGTGACTCCTTATCAAGTTTTATCTCCCTGAGATGAGAAAAGTGAGTTTAATGTTCACACTGACAGCGACACATGTGAATTATATACCAAGCTGAACAAGCATATTAGCAGTAATGTTAGCTCAGTGGACAAACACGTGGGGGACACTAGGCTAGCAGGGCCGACACGAACAACGAAACCTTTAAAAAAAAACCTGGTTAAAGCAACATGTTCAGAGAAACTGGGTTGTTTGGAAATTAGCTGTACATTTTTTCAGCATTGCCAATGTTAGCCATGTTAGCTCTTTTAGCTAGCATTCGACTCCGTTTGTCAAATAGGCCTGACTCTTCTTCCTAAAACAAAACGTGCAACTTAATGCCAACCTATTAAACAACGAGGAACTACTTGATTAGGTTATTTCATACAATAATTTGACTCATACCTCCTTTTCTGTGCAGCTAACACCGACTAGCTTCTTTTTCTTCTTCTCAATTTAAAGAAGTTTTTTTCTATAAATCTGATCGCTGATTGGCTCAAGCGCCGAGACGATCGTCGATGTTCATTGGACAATTAAAATGTTTTTTTCTTCTGTTGAACCAATGAGAAGTTGTGTAGCTGTCACATGGACAGACTCATATTTACAAGAGAAACAAACCTTACATAACTACAAGTCTGAAAACTTATTTTACGTTTAATTTAGAATATATTCTATATATTTTTGTTTCTTTTTTTATATTATTTAGGATTTCTTAATTAAAGTCTCACATTTTTGACAGTACTTATTATGTATTGTTCTATATTATTTTCTTATTGCTGATCTGACATTCTATTTTGCTGTCCACTGCTGCTGTAACAATGCAAATTTCCCCATTGTGGGACTAATAAAGGAATATCTTATCTTATACCCTTGTATTGTGTAGTATGGAGATATTGATATAGAGAGCCTCAACTTAAACTTTGGATGTAATAGTTAGACATCTCAGTACAAGTTCCTTCACCACATATGCTGAAATGTTATTCTATTTTCAGTGAAGTCACAATATAACAGACGCTGGGGTTTATAGTGTGTGGTGGTATAGTAGTATCAGAGTACTAATTGTGGTTCCATATTGCATCCGCTACAATATGTTATTCATGGGTGATGAGTAGAAAAAACAAAAACATTTATTTTATGTTTAATCCATAAAGGAGTGATATAAAGGGAGCATTCAACACTACAATTGCCTGGATTTACTATGAAACTCGACTATAATTCTTTACATGAATCATATTTTTCCGTGTAAATTCACAACTAGCAATCTAAATGTAATATCCCAACCACCTAATTTCAAAATGCAGGTGTGGAACCTGGTAACTCTAAACCCAAGATAACTACATCTGATACTTTCTGATGCTGATAAAGGTTTGTTACAGCTACCAGCTCTTAGTAAGAATTGGAAGATACTTGACATCTCTGGTTCAGTCTTCGCTCAAAATGCCTTAAAGTCTGTAACCTCATGTTTTCTTAATGTTATTTGTGTATTGTGCATTTTATTTACTTAATATTGTCATCCTAGTACAACTACCTACTTAGCCTACACAGAATCAAATGTATTGGCGTTGTGGTGGATAACTAATCCATGAATGTTACTCTGTACCACACCACCTGTCTACCTGTCCCAGAAGAGTGATCATTCTGCTTTTTTCACCTTGCAGAGGACTAGTCTAGTACATATTTAGATATGTGACAATTTAGCTATGTGCCTCCAGGTTAAAACCCAGATTCTCTGATTGCTTTGCTCCTGTTTTTATGACTGTAATATCTGTATTGTTTGCAGCAATAAGGGACTGAGCACAGATGAGTGAGCCAAAAGTTTCATTGAAATGCAAATGCAATTTTATATTAAAAGATAGCAAAGGGATAATTCACTATATCACACAACACAGCTTGTTAGTACTGCCATGGAAATACATATACAGTCTTTTCATATTTACACATCAATTGACAACCAAACAGAAATCATAAATACCTCTTTTTGTTAACTTTACAACAGCTATACGCGACCAGTATTTCATAAGATAAAGAGCACTATTAAATAACTGGCATCTTCCCTATCATTTACAAGGTTTGGAAACACAGTGGTTAAAATAATCCAGCAAAAAAAAAACAAAAAAAAAAATGTTCTTCTCCAGTGAGTAAAATTAATACAAGTCTAAAAACGGTCATGAAATCCCTTTGTACAAAAGACTATACAACTTAATCAACACAATATCTTCAACAGAAATGTTTGCTTATATCCGCAACTAAAATCTGTACAGTTTTAGCATTCCTGCAGCAGAGTTGGAGGGACTGTGAGCCGGGATGATTGGTTACTGGGTCACCATGATGCTCTGTAGGCTTCCTGTCAACCAACCGCCAGAGACCAAAGTTATGTAGCTGCCAAGACCCTCTTTCATTGGCCTCAGTGCTTCGTCTAGCAGCAAATCAGCAAGTTGCTGAGCTTGTAGCAGATACTTCAAAATACATGGTTCTATAAAGTCTAACCGATATATTTGTCAAAATAGCAATATAGTATTTCCTTGTACCATATTTTCAACACACAGGATGGTACTCTAAAGTTAAAGCAATGCATAATATCTTGTATTAAATTAATGTTTCAGTAAGTTGTCAGTGATATATTTCTAAACTATAACCCTCACTGCCTGATGGGTCAGACATGCACAGTGTTCCTAAGTTACCCATTTGTTATACTGTACTGTGGCAGATACTGCGAGTGCACTTTTCCATTACAGATTTAGAGTTGATGGATCAAAACTCAAATTACAAAAACATTATTTCCTCACTTACCCTTAGTAGTAGTGTTTGGCAAAGCAGATCACTTTGGTTTTATGTGCCAAAGTTTTTCCATATCTGCCCCTGAAACCTGAGCCAACGTGAAAGTGGAACTTATTCTGTTCGTGATGCAAATATCTAAAAATCCAACTCTTCAATTCAATATTTCTCATCAGTATCTAGTTCAATTTCCTCCATTTGGTAAATAATCTAATATCTTTTAAATAATATTCCTTGTTTTGTAGGCAGCCTTTAACAAACACATTTTCTACAAATCTACGACTGCTGTGGGTAAAAGTGGAGAGGGAGGGCTGAACAGCAAATATAATTTTTAAGATAGAAATTGATGAGAATGTGGCTGAATATCATGGATAAGGGGGGGGGGGGGACAGTTACGACAACATATAATACACACACTCCTACGATGAAAAGAAATTCATGGGAGCTTTAGTTTTTTTTAAGGGCAACAAATTAATCCTTGCTGACCTTGTTAACATCAAAGAGCTTCAGATTCGAATAGTAAGTGCTGTGAAAATGGATAGTAAACCCAAGAAACACTTAATTTTGTTGGAAAACCGATGATAGAAATGCTTAATGAGAGATTGCTTTGAGTAAGTAATTACAAAGAAAATTGGCAGAAGAAATCACAGAGGAACAGAAATCTAAAAACATTGGTACATAAAAGCAGTACTACTGTATCTGCATGGCTGTATACTACTAATGGTAAGTGAGAAAATGTGTTTTTTTGCGATTTGGGTGAACCAACCCTTTAATCAGAATGAGTTTAAAAAAAAAAAAAAAAGTCACGTTCATTTTACAACCTCTGAGAAAAATAAATATACAGCTGAAGGAGGAAAAAGAACAAAATGTTTGGCACTTAGGCTGTTACTTCATCGCGGCTTCCTCTGCTTTGCCCGAGGATCAGCAATGATTGATTTTTTTTAAAAGAGGAAGAAAAAAAAAGGAGCTCCTTTCAGGACATTTTTTACAGAAGATAAACAGACTTCCGCAATTAACTGAGAGTACCAGCTACGTCCTTGCTTGGCCTGTTTAGGAGGCTGTAAAATAAGACATTAGAAGCAGATGGTGTCATCACTGAGGTCTCCCACTGGTGAGGGCAGTCAGTAAGTGAAATAAAAAGAAACATCCCGTAATTAAGATACATTTCTACTGACGTGTAAATGCAGAAAGAAGCATGGAGACTCTGTGAAGCCCCACCCTTTGGCACTGTCATAAATACAACTCTTGAATACCCGGGTCCTGCTGCACAAAAGTTCAACACAACACTCTCGCTGTTCTCTGAAAGTCAGCAAACCCACTCTGAAGTACAAAAACGTTCATAAATAGAGTTCAAAAAGATATGAGTGGCATTAGAGAGAGAGCATTGTGGTTACATAGTCCAAGGGGTGTGATGTTTTAGCTTTGTCCAAAACCAAAAAAAAAAAAAAAAAGTTCACAAAAAATAAAAGGTGAAGTTTTACGCAGAGAAGCGCCTTGCATCCTTTAAAAAGGCTCCAGATAACGCTTGTGTCTCTCTGTTCACTTCCTCCCCAGAGTCTTTTGCTTTCTTATTCCAGCATGCTCATTAGTTTATCATTTTGTCTAAAGGCAGTAGCACTGAGGGTTCTGTTGGAGAACTGCACTGCATGTGTGTGTGTGTGTACAAGTAGGACGGAGCCCCAGTTTCAGAGGAGTTGCGTTTATGGGAACTTAGATTTTTCTAACCGGATTCATATGTACTGTTACTCTACATATGCAGCTATTGCGGTGTACCTTTTTATCTTTGTGTGTTTTTGTACCAGCTATAAATACAGGTGTGTGTTTATTAGGTAATGAAGGTTGAGATAAAGCACAGAGGGAAGGGGGGGGGGGGCCTCCCTCACACTTCACTCTCAGTGGAGGGCTTGCGCGTTGAGGCCCAGCCGGTGTCGGGCAGGCTGTGCTGGGCGTGACGCTGTGGGGTGATGGCTGATGGGGTCAGGGTGGTTATGGAGGAGCATTCAGACGCCTCCTCCTGGAGGAGCTGCTCAGTCTCGCCGTCGTCTAATGAAGCACTGCTGGCCTGCAGCGAGACGGTGTCTGTGCGCATGCAGGTGTGCAGGCCGCCTCGGGACGGCTTGATCTGTTTTAGGTCATCCCAATAAAGCTCCTCATTGGACAGGAGACACACGCCCTCCACAATGCGAATCTTCTCCTTGGTGTATCCTCCATCTCCTCCCCCCTGGACAATGAGACATGATTAGTTAGAGTGATGGCCTGTATACCAGCAGTTTAAAGGAAAAATCCACCCTCAGTTTTTTAATGACATGTTTTCTTCTCACTTTACCTTGAACACCAAATGAGCCACCCAGGTGTAAACCAGGTGACCTCTGACCCCATGTTAGTATTTGTGTTATATGCATGTCTCTTTCTTTCTTCCCTTTTTCAATTGTTCTCTTCTCCCTTTCTTGACTGGAACCATCCTTTATTTTTAAAGAATATTCACGATTTATTAATATAAACATCGTCCACAGAAACATTCCCCATATTTGTGTTCAACCTGTTAAGGGTGGATTTTCCCACTGAAAGATAAGTACGCAACAGCAAAACACTCCACAACAAGATGTCACCTTCAAACAAAACCCATGCACAGCAGGTTGACTCCCTGTAGTAATTCTGTGCTTCCTTCTGAAGTTAGTTTTTTTTTTGTGTGTGTGTTTGTGTGTGTGTAAGTTGCTACATTTCACCACCTGTATATCAACACCATATCACTTTTATACAATGGTATAATTTACTTAACAAAAAAAGACTGTCTCTGCAAAATGAAAAGAAATCAAATGCACTGCTTTGTGATAAAAAATTTCCTGTTACTTCAAGTGGCAGATGGTGGCAGAAATAAGTGTGATGAAAAATCACAGCGAGTTCTGCTCTTATAAGGGATGTGCTGATAACATTTTCTCACTTCGTTTCACACAGAGTTTCTGCAAGTACATGTTCTGACCTGATATGTATTTTCTTAAAGTGAACACTAAGTGTAAAGTCTCTAATTTATAATTATATATCTTTTGACTCTCAGATTCTTGTATAATATCCATGTAGAACTTATGTCCAGCAATGGCATTGATAATAATATCCATGTTAGGCTTTTTTATGGTGTAAAAGCAGGTTAAAAGTACTGTGTCAACTCGCCGGAGGTACACCGTTGTCGTGAACCTTTTTAAGTTCTGCGTCTGGGTTGAACGACGCTGTGCAATTCACCGCCAAAACACTAGGGGGTGTGAGGTTCATGAACGACCTGAAGGGTCTATCGTGAAGGAATGTGACGGAGAAATGATGTACTGCAGACCAATCAGAGCATTTGCGGTCTACGTTGCCTCAACACCTGACGGTGAAGGGGGTCTGCAGGGCCGACGTGTCGAGTTGACACAGTACTATAAACCTGTGTTAAGTGGTTAATACAGCTGATTATGATTATATTACAAAATGTCTTATTCTCCAATGCCAATCTATGAGATCAGCTTATGTCTCGTTTTTTTGTTTTTGTCACACTCTGAAGTTACGCTACAGACAGAACAGCATCAAACACTGACACATTACTAGTTCAGAACCAACAAGGTTAATGTGGCAAGTGGTCTTGATTTTGAGAGGCTCTAACAATAATATCATTGGTCTGACATTACAAGTTATCACGCTTAATTTGACAATGATGTTGCAACCATTGAATTTCTGTCATCTCTAAAAAGTAAAGACACTGGCATGCTATTGATCACAGCTCTGTCACTGCACCCAAGAGAGAAATCATTAATGTTGGACAGAAGGTTGCATGCTCAAAAAGACAGAAGAAAAAAGAGGGAAAACAAAGAAACAGCAGAAGGTGATTAGGAGAAAACAGAACTAGAAAAAAGGCACGACTCCTCCATGCGGTGTAACTACCTCTCCACAGGACATGTGGGTCAAAAGATAAAGGGAGAGAGGGAGTTGTAGGGATGAGAGAGCTGCAGTGAAGGAGAGAGGGTGGGAGGAAAAGGTGAGTAATGCTGTCTACGACCTGCACATGTCACATTTTTATATGTCAATGCCAACACAATCAGTCTGACAAACAGAGACAAACAGGAAGATCATTTGTCTCTGTGGTTACCCACCATACACCTACACAGTCTGATCATATACATCATGGATCCAACTACAATCCATTCATCTATTAAAACAAAAGAAATCATCTTCTCTTCAGTGCTCAGATTTCCCTTTACCTCTTTTTTATATCGAAGCTGGTTGTATATTGGAGGCTTCTGCGATGCCTCAATCTTGACCTCTTGCGTAGACGTCCGGTATGAGGGGTTACTGTAGGTCAGGTTGCTAACCCCCGGGTCGGCAAACTTTGACTTTTTATGTCTGTTGATCAAAAGCAAAGAAACAAATCAAACTATCTGCAAGAGCTGCAGCAATTAGTTGATTAATCAATTATTTGCCAACTATTAAATTAAACAGCAAATATTTTATTGATGGCTTTGACAATAAAGTCCAAACTCTAATTTATTTAGTCTTTTATGACAGTAAACTGAATATTTTTGGGTTGTGGACTTTTTGTTTGGACAAAAAAGACATTTGAGGACATCACCTTGGGTTTTGGGTAACAGTGATTGACAATCTCCCTTTATTTTAAAATGTTTTAAAAACCAAACAACTAGACGATTAATCAACAAAATCATCAACAGATTAATTGATAAAAATAAGTGCAAATTGCAGCCCTACTATCAACAATATATTGAATGCAAGTATTTCTGCGATCTGCATAATATCAAGTGGGGGACTTACCTGTAAATAATCAAAGCGGCAATGAGGATCAGAATTGCCAGGATGGTCAGAACTCCACCAATCACATAGCTGATATGAAGTCCTTCTCCTACAACAGATGGCATAGATGTGTTTATTGAACAAATCTAGTGATTATTGATAAAAGTACAGTACTGACTATTTTTGAGTGTTTTTCAACTTCACACATGGATAAAATTCATATTGATATTCTCATCTTACTTTGAGTGGTAAAAATGGTAAACCTGCACTTCCGAGATATCAAGAGTGTTTCTTTACAGTGTAATGTGCAAACTGTTTTTGTAAACTCACCATGAGGAGCCGACACCACGTTGCTCTGTGAGCAGCCTTCGACGTTTAGATTCTTGTCAGTGCAGCTATAAAAAAAAAGACAGAAACACAGATTGAGAAAATACAATCTAGCTCAGGGGATTTGGCTTAATATTGGCTGTTAATTACAGTGTGACCTTATTGAGTCAACACATAATAAAGTTCTTCCTGAAGATAAACCTCTTTAGGGCCTTTGGCAAGAGATTGTACGCTCTTTTAATATCACTGCATTGTGTTTGTGTTTTCTGTTTCAGATGAAAAATTACATGATACGTCTCTATGGGATGAGAAAATACACCAAGCTGTTAGGTATATAAAAGGCCTGAGAACATGATTTTAAGAGGGAAAAGCAAAGTAACTTTTCCAATTATTTCTTCTAAAGTAGTTCTTCAAATTAAAATGTTGAATATTTTTATCTTAATGAAAAAAGTTGAAAGGAAATACAGGAAACTCCTTGTGCTGTAGGGAACATGATGCTATTTTAACAGAACAAAGTAATTGAATACATTTTGTAACAAGGAACAAATTAACACATTGGTTAAAAAAAAAGAGAAATTTCCTGTTAAAAACACTCAAATGGACAAACGGACGTACTTGACCAGTGACGGTCCTCTGTGTGGTGTGTCTGTTGGAGCTTTGGGGATCTTGTTAGGGATCGGGGTGCTGCTGGTTCCTCTGGCAGGAGCAGTGGGGACGTAACCTGAAACTGATAAAACACATGAGGATCAGTACCTAGAACATACTGCCGCTTTTGTTCGAACAAGTCATGTATACATTATTGTAAAAATTCAGAACTCACTGCACATCTTTATTTATTAAAAATGTACCAGAGATACCAGAGATTTGGTATGTGGTGAGATCTGAAGTCATCCTTATTTCAGTCAATATCAGCACATTAACCTGATACAGTAACTGGTGAGTTATTTTTTAGACAAAAATCAAAAAGTCAGCTCATAAAACACACTCAAGTACACACTCAACAATCACAGTTATCACTCACTAGTTGAACAGGGTCGCCCGTCTGGTTCATCGGGGCACGCACACACAAAACTGTTGGTCTTGGCGAAGCAGAGGTGAGTGCATCCGCCATTGTTCACTCCACAGAGGTTGGTACCTGAATGAGAGAAGAGGGCATATTCACACCAAGCACCAAACAGTCTGTGGAGTTTATTTAAATTCCTCCTTTAGTTTGGATAATTTCTCTAAAGATGAGAGCGATGACATTTGAATTTGGCTGGCTTGGAGTAACAGCACTGTGACACTAGAAAATGAAGGTTTCAACACTCTTAAATGAGAGTGCAAATTGAGATGCAATTCAAACTAATTACAAGAGGTTCAGACAAGTCCGTCCATGAATTTAACATTAGAGCAACTGAATAGAGCTGTTTTTTGTTTTTTTATTAATTTATTCAATAGGCAAAAAAAAGTATCTGCATCTATTTTGATAATTCAATAATAATTTTAGTAATCTTTATAAGCAAAAAAAAGCCAAAACTTCATTTAGCTTCTTAAATATGAGCTGTGGGAAAATATATCAGGCATGTCTCACTAGTTTCTGATGATTCATAGATTAAATGACTTAAAAAAGAGAAACACAAACAAGGTGGAGGCATTTTTTGTTGTTGTTTAAAATGTGACATTTTATTTAGTCTTACTTTCTTACTCCTCATGGACAAGGCTTTAAAAATTGCATTTGTTGTGTTTTCAACTATACTATATATTGATTTTATCGTATTCTTTTGACCACGTTATTTTCTAATTCTGTGATGTGTCTTGTACCTGCATTCATTGCCAGAGGTGTCATGTGGCTGCAGGTTTTCATTCCAACCAAGCAGGAGCACACCAGGCTTGACTCATTTAATCAACTGATCTCAGTCCTCAGACAGTTGATTGGTAAATTGTGTGCGTTTGATTGTTTGGAACAAAAACCTGCAGGCAGACGGCCCCTTATGGAATAGTTTAGACATGCCTGATATAGACCTCTGCTGCTTCAGCACTTCACCAACCAAACGCTCATTCAGTTGGCAGGTATCTCTCCTGCCAGCTGAATGAGTCTCCCATAAAAGCCTCCTTACCTGTCTGTCTGTTAGGTGATACCACTATAATGTCCATGAGGCCCTCCACGTTGGCCAGCACGGTTTCCTTGTTGCGGCCGGTGTGTTTGTCCACCCGCTGAATGGACTTAGTCTGCCAGTCCGTCCAGTAGATCCAGCGGTCTTGCTGCGAGAGTCGGGAGAAAGGAGTTAGAGGGGAGGACACCGGCTTCAACTGGGGAAACGAGGGAGAAGAAGAGAGGAGAGGAAAAACACAGACAAGGAGCAGGGGGATGGGAGGAAGAAGGGGACGGGTACGGGAGGGAGAGAGGAGGAAGAAAAATGAGGGTCAGAGTGGAAGGGAAATAGAAGAAATGGTTAAGTCGAATGAGTTCAGCATGAGTTGGAGGACGAGGAGATGACCAGTGGAATCACACGGTGAGCCGATGAGTGAGAGAGAGCAGGTGAGTGGAGGAGGCAGCCAGGAGGAAGGATCAGCCCAGTGATTGACAGTTGAGGGTTAGGGGAGGTTGGGGAGGACGGGTACCTGAGTCAGAGCGAAGGGGTGGGACACCGGGTTAACAAGGGTCTGACGCAGTTTCCCATTCAGGTCAGAACTTTCAATCCTGTCCAAGTGGGCGTCAACCCAGAATATCCTGCAGGAACAAAAATGACACAATCATTAACGATGAATTCTTACTGACTAAGACTTTACATTTCCTGTGATGACTGGAGGGACAGCTTTCCTTGGATGTAATAAAAAACAACAAAAATGTAGACTTTGTGCAAGAGGAAAAACTTTAATGTTTACCCTCTGCACTGTGGCTATTCTAGTACATTTCATCTTATCAATCTCACCTTTTACAGGAGACCTTTTCATCAATCTAAACTGCACTTATATGCTAACATCGGCATTTGAACATACGTAGAGTAATCATGTTAATATGCTAATATTAAGCATGCCACCCCCCACCCACACACACACACACACACACACATACACAAACAGGCTTCTCTGTCTGACCTGCGTGTGTCGTAGTCTAGTGTGAGACCGTTGGGCCAACCCAGGTCGGTGTTGATCAGAACCTTCCTGTCCGACCCGTCCAGGTGAGACCGCTCGATCTTTGCAATGTGACCCCAGTCAGTCCAAAACAAGAACCTGCAGAGACAAGGCAAAAGTGATGAGAAGAGAAGCAAACTGGAGACAAAAATACTAACTCCTCCAAACCATAATCAATGATGTTTCTTTCTGCTAATATCTTATTTTCTACAGCTAACTTCAGTGGTATTAAGAAGTCTTTTAAGGGCTCAGAAAAAAGCAATAAATGCTCAAGAAATTCCTGTTGATTTATATCTTAAACATGTTTAATCTTGTCATGTTCACTCCCTGTCTCGTACCCTTTGCTCGGGAAAACCGCGATGGCTCGGGGTTCGTCCAAACTGTTGTTGACCAGGACTTTGCGGCTCGTTCCGTCCAGTCGAGCCACCTCGATGGTGTTTCTTCCCGTGTCGGTCCAGTACATGTTCCTGGACACCCAGTCCACAGCCAACCCATCAGTGGTCTTTAGGCCCTGGCTGATCACGGTCTCCATGTTACTGCCGTCCAGGTCAGAACGCCTAAAAAACAAAATAAAAGGTGAAGATTAGAGTCTATTACATTGGGCTACTTGATTAGAGGAAATGACATAACCCTAATTATACTGGTAAATATAGTGGTAAACTGTCTGCCTCACTTTTTTTCTATTCTGCACACAACTCACTTTTTTAATTTGAAGATTTCTTAAATATCAAATCATTTCTATTTATTTTTTAACCCTTTACCTATAATCTGAACTTCTTCTATCATCTATTTTTTTTTTTTTTTTTTTTTAAATCTCTCAATAACAACTGACTGACCTTGATTAAAATATCTATATAATCAGAAAATGGTACTGTATGATTGTGTATGTTAATAATTTCATCCTAATATGTTAGTAGTAGTAAAAGCTATTCAATAAGTGGTAGCAGGGGAGTTTTCATGCAGACATTGAGTTCTGTGGGTTCACACCTTATAACATCCAGGGTGACATCGGTGTAGTAAAGTTTTCCGTCCACACTGTCGTAGTCCAGAGAGATGACGTTGTGCAGCTCGGGCACCGGTACGTGCACGTCGGTGTGATCATTGGTGTCCAGGGAGATCCTCCGCACACTGACACGGTTGGAGAAGAGCAGGTACGTTTCTGGGGAGTCTTCACATGACCTGCCGTCTCCCTTCAGCAGGATGCCGGTGGGGCAGGCGCAGGATGTACCGTTGGGACGAGGCAGACACAGGTGAGTGCAGCCTCCGTTCCTCCTGCCGCACTTATTAAAACCTGGAGATGCCAGAGACAGAAGGCATGATGCACACAGTCAAAGGTGATCTCTTATAGTATGACATTTTGATACACAAAAATCTGTTTGTAATGGCAGCAGTTTTTGTTTACACAGAGGCGTCACAACATAAAAATCACCTGTCAATCGATTGTGTACACACAAGTTAAGCATAATAATTATCAACAGCAGCTGCTGTATTTTCTGGCAATCAAACACATTACAAACAAATTTAAAATTTACTCCGTGGTCCTCTTAGGTTCCCCAAGTTTGACTTGTTTATGTTTTGGTAATTTCTGTCTATGAGATTAAATGGCTCTACGTGGTTAGGAACAATCACTGCTAGGCTTCCCTCCATTTTTGTGGTTTGTGGCTCAGTTGGCGAACACAGTTTCAAACACAAATATCCTTTCTTTCATACTGCAAGTAGGAATATGAGGAGTAAATATAATAAGTAAGGAAGTATTGCCCCTCCATAAAGTTGGGGGACATTTTTCCATAACAAAACTCAGTAAAAGCAGACACCTTTCAAACTCCACATCCCCGGTTTGTGTTGGCTCAACGCCCAGACTGAGCTTAACTACAGTGTCATAAGACTCACCCAGCGGCTTCTCCCTGTCCACAGCCTGGATGTCCATCAGGCCTGGCAGGTTGGATCGCACCGTGATGGTGTTGGATCCGCTTGTCTTATCGGCACGCTGGATGCTGCGGCTCTGCCAGTCGGTCCAGTAGATGTGAGACCCCAGTAGGGTTAAACCGTAAGGGTGCTGGACTGGAGTCACGAGGGTGTGGCGATTCTGTCCGTTCAGGTCGGCGGCCTCGATACGCTGCAGAGGATGAAAAAGAGTTTAGACTATTTGATTCCTACCAAGTGGGCTTCATGTCTTGTCTCTATGGTACATCTTTATGGATCTAACAACTTTTTATTTGTCCAAAATGATTTTATGGTTCTGGCATTTGTTTACTTTGTTATTATTGATCCTCAACATCAACAACATTATATACAAGTCCTCAATTCGAAGCGGTCAAGGCTTTAATTCCTCCTCATAGGATTAGTGAGGTAGTTGAGTAGTTGTGTGAGCATCAAGAGCAGTCAACACTAACCTCAGTGTGAGCGTCAGCCCACAGTAACTGTGAGCCGGCCATGTCGACGGCCAGGCCGTTGGGCCAGCCCAGGTTGTTACTGATGAGTACTACACGATCTGATCCATCCATTGCAGAGCGCTCCAGCTTAGCGTGCTCTCCCCAGTCTGTCCAGTACATATAACTGTAAGAAATAGAGAAAGAGGTAAAGGTCAGTCGGGGGAAGAATATGGAAAACAAGCTAATAAGATGAGAACAAGCTGGACGGTGAGAGTAGTATATACTATAAAAGATCAAGTGGAATTCACTATCTATTTTTACCAACACAGCAGAGATTTGTAGGTGTTAAGACTGTAAAAAGAATATATGATGCTCCAGCAGCCTCACCCCATCTCATTGTAGAGGGCAATGGCTCGAGGGCTGTCGAGGTTTTGCCAGACGAGAACTTTCCTCATGGAGCCGTCCAGGTTAGCAACCTCGATGCGGTTGGTTCCTGTGTCTGTCCAGTAGATCTTTCTGCCAACAGCATCCACCGCCAGGCCATCAGTTGTCATCAACCCTACAGACGGAGACACAGAAGGAGACAGGGATCCAGTCACCATCACTGGACAGAGTTAAACAGCATTGTACTGCACAATGTAAGCACTTCTTCTCACCTGTAGATATGATGTCTTGTTCTGCTGTTCCATTGATGTTGGCTCTGCTGATTTTCTTCAGTGTACTGTCAGACCAATACACTTTTCCTGCAGGGGGCGCCACATACACATGTAAGGACTCTATTCATATACCCCTTGCCTTTTTGAAAGAGACATTTTAATACTTTGAGACACACAAACCTTCTTTGGCATCGACGCCAATGGCAATAGTGTTTTTCATGGAGCTGTTGACGGCAAGAACCACATCTGCAAAGTAGGGGATGTCCAGAGACACCATCCTGATGTCTGTCCTCCGTGCAAATACGAGGAAGCTGCTCATCCCTGCGTACACACACAATCACACACACACATCAGTTTTTTCACACATCACAGCACCTTCCTGTCAGTACATAGAGAGGGTTGACGTTCTTTTATCTTCCTGTCAGCCAAGGGTTTGATTTAATGCAGAAACTGCTGTATATAGGACATCCGTAGATGATCAAAGCTTTATTTTCTGCTTCATTCACACTCACTTCACAAACAAAATCCTGAATATTACTGCAATTATGAGAGAAATGCTGGATAATCAAATGCGTGGGTGGATTCATTCTAACTTTGAAAATGCAATAAGACGCTGTTTCATACCAGGCGTGCAGGTCTTTCCATCCGTCTGCAGGTTAATCCCAGTGGGACAGGCACAGCTGGAGGCTTTGGGAGCAGGAGCCAGGAGACAGAGGTGACTGCAACCCCCATTATTCACAGCACACGGGTTACGAACTACAGAAGCAGACAAAAACAAACAGACTCAGTTCACCCACCGTCCTCCTTTCTAGGTCAGCTTAGAAGCAAGGATTTCAAAGGGAATTCGAGAATTTGGGGAAAACAAAAGAGAAACACACAACTGATACAGGCAGTGAAACCCTTCAGGGAGCACAAGAGAGAGCCCTACACATCAGTGAGATAAGTGAGGTTTCAGTTTGGTATGAGCCCCCGAGGCTCTCTGCCCTCTCAACCACTGATCTGGGCTCAGTTTATCTGCCATCCCCCCCAGTGTCAGCACAGACACATCTGAGCTCTGGGGAAAAGGTGTCAAAAACAAGAAAAGCAGAGAGTAGCAGGAGATTTTTTTTCCTCCTTTGTCACGAGAGACTCGTCCAACAGCACACAGTGTTCTCTATTAACAGAAGGCCAGTGTTATATTTTTAATCTATTTAATCTTTTCTTTTAACAAATTGGACTTGAAATGAATCTGTGACAACAAGTTTAAAGGGATGCAATGTTTTTCTTTAGGTGTTTTTTATACCTAATAGTGCATATGAAAACTTGTTAGTGTATGTTAACTATTTACTTTCTACTCATTCTGTGTGTAAAAAGTTCATACTACCTACACTGTTCATCTAATATAAATTGAATAAAACAAAGTAGAGGTAAAGCCAGCATTTGAACCTCAAAGTTATAATTTAATTCCCAATTCTATATACTGTAATACAAGACAAAAACATGTGTGACTGCTATTCAGACTTGGTATAGCATGTGGACCCACACAGACCTGTTTCGCGGTGTCTCTGGAACATGTGTATGTCCATGAGGTTCTCCAGGTTTTCAGCCAAAGTGTGTCGTCCCAAGCCAGTGAGCTTGTCAGCACTCTGGATGCTCTTGGACTGCCAGTCTGTCCAGTACAACTTATCCTCATGTACAGTCAGGCCAAAGGGGTGAGGCAGCTGGCTGCCGATCAAAACCTGTAAACCAAGACAGGAGTGTAGGTCAAGTGAGATTAACAATATGCTTACAATGTTGATTCCACATTCACACAAAAAAATAATATTTCAGGTCACAAAACAGTGAAATAATTAAGTTCAAGTTGCTGTAAGGACATTATTCCATCATTACAATTTCAAGTCCCTGCAGTTATGTCTCTATTTACAAAAGCACCCTTTACCTGTCGGTCAGAACCATCAAAGTTTCCAAATTCAATAGTTTTCATGCCAGCATCAGCCCAGTACAGACGTTGAGTCTCATAGTCGATGGCGAGCCCGTTTGGCCACGTCAGATTGGATGAGATAATGACAATGCGACTGGAAGCATCCATTCCTGCACGTTCAATCTTTGGGTTGGCACCCCAGTCGGTCCAGTACATGAAACTACCAAGAAAGAATCAAATGTGAGAGATGCCGTGAAAACTTCAGGCTCATATGTCAACTTATTAAACCTCTTCTATCATCTCACCCTCCAATGGGGTCGACGACGATGTCCCTTGGTCGGTCTAAGTTCTCCCATATAAGCACAGTCCGCATGCTCCCATCTGCATTTGAAACCTCGATACGATCCGTACCTAAGCGACCCAGGACATGACATGATTGGTTCAAGAGTACATACTGCCAAACAAGTGATAGGGCGTGATACAGCAGAAATATGATATTATCTGTTAAGATGTGAAATGTTTACCAGCATCAGTCCAGTACAGCTTGTTGGTCACCCAGTCAATCGCCAAACCTGCCGGGCTCTCCAGACTGGTGTCCACCACCACCTGGAAAAAAAAAGGGACCACAAAGATGTAATTTTTACTGTTTTGGCTTTCATGCAGTCTCAAGTTACATCTTGAAGTTTCAAGCTCTTAAACATGCTTAGATCCTGGCTTATATATAAACCCAGACAGACAATAGTTGGTGTCATTTATATAACAGAGATAGAGAACAAAAACAGAAACAATGATGAATCAAGTGTGTAAATAAAATATTGATACGTTGTTGTCACGTTATTGCAGTTTTTCTGTTCTTGCAGCCGTTGTTTAGCTATTATTTAATTCTCTTTAACATACTGCATCATGTTTGTTCTGTTGCACTTTTGCATCAACCCCAGTAGATGGCGGTATTGCATAAACCTATTTTTCTGCTCTCTTGTGGCGCAGGTGCTCTGCTCTGCCGAAGTCACTGACAGATGAAACATGATGGATTCCAATGCTAGGTTCAGTTAATCTGTAGCTTTAGCTTCCACTTACCTCCTGCTTAGTGCCGTTCCACAGAGCTCTGTTGATGGAGTCAGTGGTGACGTCTGTCCAGTAGATGTAGCCATCTTTGGCATCCCAGTCCAGCGCCACGGCATTGCGCACGTCAGCCAGAGGGATGACATCATCGGACATGTCCTCTGTATCAAAGCTGATTCGTCGGATGTCCGTCCTTCGGGCAAAAAGCAGGAACTTGTCAAGACCTGATTAAAGACCAAAGGTCTTCTGTCAGTATTCTAGTTTTAACAATGGGGTCAACAGTGAACACAGCACAACAGCACTAACACACAGAAAACTAACAGCCTTTAAAGGGCAAATCTAGCCATACTGAGTGATTCATATGATACTTCATAACCCCTCACCTAACATAATTATTTATAATGATGATGATAAAATATACATGTTTTTATAACTACAGGGTGTGTAAGTGTCATAAAAGTGTAATAAAAAAAGAATCATTAAAAACTTTGCCAAAAGTCCATTTTAATTCAGCACTCCTCAAGCTGCACTGAACTGTAACATATAATATGACTCTTTTAAAATTCATTAGTTGAAATTTCACTTTGGTGGATGTCTGATAATCCTCTTCATGCACTTTTTTTCCCCCTAAAATTTTGCTTCCTTTGACAACCTACACCTCAACTGCCAGGCTGATCAGAGAGATTAAATGAATGTTACAGGATTATCTTCTCCATTCAGCGTCTCAGAACTGACTGACTGTTGAATCAGTAAAACCTTGCACTCATCTCTCAAAGTACTGCTGAGGATTTGCTTTTAGACATGAAATGTTCAACTTTTTATGAACTCTTTAAAGACACTGGTTGTCAGGCGTAAGACTAAGATCATCCTATTGACAATTCACCAAATTTAATGAATGAAATAATTATTGTTGTCTAGTGCAGAATGGCTTAAATAATGACTTTTGGCATTTATTATAACATACGTAACTCAATAAGAATAAATATATACAAAAGCCCTAAATTAACCAAATTACAATGAATATTATAAACTTGATGTGTTAATGTGGGACTCACTGTTGGCACAGCTGTGGTGGTCCACCTTCTTGAAGCCGGTGGGACAGGCGCAGGTGTACGTCTTGTTGCTGGGGAGACACAGGTGACTGCAGCCTCCATTGTTAGTGCCACAGCGGTTCTTGCCTCCTACAGGACAGACAGAGAAATACAGATCAGAATAAAAATGTTTATTTCGGAAGGCGGTTTCCTTTCTCTTCATGTTTACAAAGCTTTTTCTTTTTTACAAAATTTGTCTTATATGCATAATTTTTCCAACTGTTCCTATATCATATAATGATGCTTTCATTGCGGAAATCTGGGGGTTGTATATCCAGTAGTTCTGCTGTAGTCTCCAATGCAGATTGTGAGAAATGTGTTGTAAAAAGAAGATAGTTAGCAGAAAGAATTACATGTCCATAAAACCACAATTTGTGGATATTAAATCTGTGTTTGAGCATGGATTAAACATGATATGTGTTGTATGTATATGTGTTAGTTAGCTTTAAAGGTGTAATTTAAGTAGGTGTAATTTTGAACTTAGGACAGAGCCAGGCTAGCTGTTTCCCCCTGCTTTTAGTCTTATGCTTAGCTAAGCTAATTGTGTCCTGGCTTCCGCTGCACACTTGTGTATGTAATGTAAAGCAGACTTAATAGAGTGGTGTCGAATTTCACATTTAAAACTGCAAAAAAGTGAATATATGTATTTTTCAAAATGTCAAACTTTGACTATATAGCAATACAGGGAATCTGCATTTTTTATTCTTAATATATACATTCATAAAATTGCAGATTTTGTATTTTTTAATATGATAAACTAAACATCAACTTCACAGTTTTAGTCTTTGTTATTCTAAGCATCACAGTGTGCATCTGGACTTGATTGACACGGAGCTCAAATCTGTTTAAGTTCTTGACATAAATTCACATGACCTCACTGAATCTCAACCAACACCAAAGAAAAATTGCCTGACCGCCTCCTGCCAACACAGAGGCAGCTCACAGTTCATAACAGTGTGGAGTTGTTACAGTATTTTATCAGCGTGATAACCAAAACTTTCTCTTGGCCACGACTCAAGTTCAACACAGTTTGTTAGCAAAGAACACAAGCGTTTGCTAGCGCTCCAGTGGCCGGTTCACCACAGGGTCTAACACTAGTGCAACAAATAATTGTATCAGTTCTGTGTTTGCCACCATGTGAAAAATTTCATTCATGTGTTTTGTGATACACTTAAAGGAGAGGAAACTCGTTGACCTCAACTAGTTCAGCTTTTACCTTCAAATGCTGTTTGATGTTTTGCTGTTCAGCATTTTATTCTCCTGCTTGCTGCGTGACATTTTCTACAGCTACAGACTGCAAACATGGTTGTTGAATTCACTATCTGACAAGCTGACATTATGCACAGTATAATATTTCTGTGCTGCCTTCTGTCCATAAATTGTACGGCATGTTGTTGTCAGTGATTTTTTTTGTAATAAAAAAAAGCGCAGACATTAAAACACATGACTCTAAAACCAATCTGAAAACACTAAACTTAGTCTCAAAAACACTGGTTGCTTCAGACCATTAACAGATAAAATGACTGATTACTTTGTGTCTTTGCCTCTGACCAAAAACCCCCAGTGAAAAGATTGTATTATATCTATGGCTTGGATTTCTGCCATTTCTTACCGCTGTTGGTTATGAGATGAAAACAAAGCACTGAAATCATTATGTTGCTATTTATTCCAGTCGCAGTTCTGTGAATTTGCAGTCATATGACAACAATGAAAGCAAAAAAAAAAAAAGTGTCCATAACAACATAACCTTTGATACAACTTATTAAAAAAACACATAGTTGTGAGTTTTGGAAAAATTGGCTTCAACAGTGTCACAATATCACCTTGTAGCTGAATCCAAGTCTATTCTCCCAAGTATATGCTGAAAAGGTGAGTTGGAAACTTAAAATGTTAGCATTTAGCTACCACCATGGTTATGTACAGACCTGCAGGCTGCCTCTGAGGGTGCAGGGTATGGATGTCCATGGGAAAGTGGAGCTTGTTGCGAATAATCTCCTGGTTCTTGCCGGTGAATTTATTGGCACTGTTGATGCTCTTGGTGTGCCAGTCGGTCCAGTAGAGGCTGTCCTCAAACACTGTGATAGCGAACGGGTGGGGCAGGCCTAAAAAAGAAAGAGAGAGACAGAGAGTTCAGAAAGGCTGAGAAACCAACAAAACCAGCAACAACTCATTAAGGAATGAGCTGTTTTTTGGAGGACGTAATCATGAAAGTAAACAAACATGGGCGTTAAATTTGACACCTTTTTTAACGAGCAAAATATAATGATTCCGCAGGGTTAATGTGGAAATTTCAAGCCTCTTTTCCAAACACAAAAAAAATGGAAAGAACAAATGCTGCATTTGGCTTGTTCCACCAACGTTCTCCAAACATCCTCCCATTGAGCAGTGCGGGCTTGGCTGATGTCATATTATCCCCATTGAGTGCTGCATTCAATTACTCTGCCTCTCATCAGCCTGTACTGTATATGGTTCAGTTGTGGCCACATCGGCCAAAAGCAGAGGCGCTCCAACTGTTTCCTTAAGTAATGTGACTTTTCCATCTAGAATCTGGACGCCCTTATACTGATACACGAGGCTGATACTAAGCAGATATCATCTGAGTCCACAATGAAATTTTGCTTGGATTTTAATCATTGTAATGGGTAATGGGTAATTTTAATATGATGGACAGTAATAGATCCCAGATTTTCTCTACCACTTACAAGGTGTCTACGTGTGCGCTCTAATCCAAAAGCAATCTTATTAGTTTAGGTTTTATTGAAGTGGTTTAAGAGTATTTTCAGCTTAATAAGGGAAACAATTGGCTGGAAACACTTGATACTTTGGATTTTTTTTTTTTAAATAGAATTGGTTGAACACCTGAAATCTTGGCTTCATATCTTATGTACAGGACATAAAATCTGCTTCTTTGTCAGTAATGTCCTCATGTAAAACTTCATTGCTTGTAGAGAGAAGCTGGTTGAAAAAGTGTGTTTTCAGGGCCTTTAAAACTTTGGCTACATTACTTTTAGAAGTGTTTTTAAGGCTTTGACTCTATTATTCTGTAAGTACCTTTGTCTACGAACAAATTCTTGACTTGTGCCTAAAAATGTTGGTATCAGTGTTCATAGTCTGTATCAGTGGAAGCCTGGTCTAAATACTAACATGTGTAATAGCGGGGAAGTCCTCACAGATTTGTCTCCATTGGGAACATCTGCTCAGGGTGACTCCTCCGCACTCATCCAAGTTAACGTTCTCTTTCTCTCTCTCTTCAGCTTAATCCTCCTCT
This sequence comes from Scomber scombrus, assembly GCF_963691925.1. Lineage (NCBI taxonomy): Eukaryota > Metazoa > Chordata > Actinopteri > Scombriformes > Scombridae > Scomber > Scomber scombrus. The sequence goes on along the minus strand of NC_084970.1, from coordinate 31,875,620 downwards.
GGTGGAGTAGCAGCACACAGCCAGTTGGATTAGAGTGCTGAATTGATGGAAAAAGTGATTTCTGCTGCTACAAGGAGCGGTAATGGTCGCGGTGGTGGTGGTGGTGGTGGTGTGGCGAGTGTGCGGGCACAGGGCTTTTAAAACAACGCTGCTCATTTAATGACAGTGTTTTACAGTGCAGCGTAAATCTCAAGTGGTAAATGGCTAAAACTGGAGAGAGAGCAGAATCATAATGAGCCTGGAGGATCAGAGTGAGTGTGTGTGCGTAAGCTTGAGTGTGCAACCAGTGAGTGTGAGACAAAAGTTTTTATCGTTTCAATTTAGTTATACGTTTTATGAGCAACAAACTATTTGTTTAATCCTTGTGTGGTCCGGGTGAACAAACACATTTTATTCTCATCCAGAAAAATTTCCCTACTACCTCAAATCTGTGTTACAAAGTAGAGCCAGATTTTACCTAATGAGAGGTATATGAGCATCAGTATTCAAGTCAGCTGATAAGTCACAAGAACTGCAGCACATAAATGTCAAAGATACATTTGAGGTCACTTAGAAACAGTGTTGCCCTTACTGTCTGTACACAAGAGAACACTGACGGGTTTAAATGGTAAAAAAAATTTAAAAAATACCCTACTCATTACATATGCTCGTAAGAATTCTTTAACTAATTGCTATAATCAACAGCTGCTAGAGTTGGATGTCACACACTGTTGCCTTGATATGCTCAGAGACGCTGATGTCTCATTTGAAAGGGTTTTGGCAGACTTGGGAAACACTATACGGCCTGTGTGTTTGTTCTGTTTGGCACATTTTATCTTCTCATCATCTTCTTCCATTTCTTCCATATTAAAGAGTTATTTTGGAGAGTTTTTTCCTTATCCAAACTAAACCAAAGGGTCTCAGGATGTTATGTTGCTGTACAGATTGTTGAAAAGCCCTTAAGGAAAATTGTGTTTTGTGATGTTGGGTTATACAAATAAAAAGACTTAACTTGACTTTATTAAGTTATCTCTGCTTTCATGGTATTAACTGTGAATAACTGACCAGATGGGGCAATCTTATGCAAGTAAAATTCATTAGATACATGATGCACCCAGCTCATAAAAGTCTAGTTAAAATGTAAAATGTAGTTTGATAATCAGTATAATGGAAGTTATCACTGTGTTGGAGAGTTGTACTATAATGTAGATACTATACTTTAAGACAGCTTTCCCCTGTATTATTTCTATTATATATTATATAATTACTTTGATTTTAGTTATTGCTTTCTGTAATGATTAATCCCATTTTTCCAGTGTATTTTCAAGTGTATTTACTTAAAGGCTACAATTGTGAACTACATTTAATGTGAACTAGCATGACAAAGCCCATGTGAGTTGTATTTAATATAACTGCAGGCTCTGGGATTCCTTCTTGTCAAACACTAGCCTGATGAATGTTTAGTGAATGAAAACCTGCCTTTTATTAACTACATTAGACCTAAATGTGCTGAACATTCTTGTCTCTGCATTAGATTTTTTTTTGGCCTCAGCGTTATGCCATGTGTAGAGTATTTTTTTTTTTACTTTCTGTGACTATAATATTTCTGATTCTGAAAAAAAGGGTGGGTTTTCAATCAAGAATCTGTCAAGACAAAAAAAGAAAAAAAAGAAAAATCACACAGGTCCAGGTGTGTGTGAGGTGATACTGGCTGCCTGTGTGTTTTTTCTGATCTTATCCTAACATGAGGGAGACAAATAATACACCCTCTTCCCTCCTCTGGCGTCTGGTTTTGATACGGTCACCTTCTTCCTTGTCGTCTCTGCACCCCCCCCCACCCCTCCTGCTCCTTTTTTTTCCGGGACAGCTGGAAGAGCAGCTGCAGGCCAATGGGGCATCAAACGTCCCACCCAGCCTTCAAAATAATTTCCCCTTTAACCTACATGTGGCACCTCCCGGTCCTCTCACGCCTCGACTGAATCTGTCACCGTCAACACAGCGCTGCCTCCAGCTGGACAGAGCACAGCTTGAATTATAGTGTGGTAGACCACAATGTGGGGAAAGTTTAGTGGTGGTCTTTTTGTGATTCTTCTCAGATCACATTTCTCTTTGACCTGTGCCACCGTTTCCAAAATGCATAAACTTTAAAAAATGACATTAATAATAGTTTGTCATGTGTTAAGCCTGCCCTAAACACACTTTGAATGTCAACTGTAAACCCTCTTAAAGCAGACACGATGACATAATAACACAAATGAAAATAATATAATTGGAATTAAAATATTATCTTGAAGTGTGTGGAAAACTGTGCATACTTGAGTGAAACATAATCTCTGTCTATGTGAAGTATATACCAAAATAAATATGCAATTAAAAGCCACAGTGTGCAGCATTTAAAAATCCATCACTGTGGTGACTCCTACTGGTAGTTTCAAGAACTGCACTGTGGCAGACAGTATTAAAGTGTATATCCATTGTCCCCAGAGGATCAAAGGATCAACCTTAATGAATGTGGTGAATCAAACCTTTGCTCTTGCTCCACAATCAGGCGGAAAATACTACTTGTAGACAAGTAAGAAACATAAACAGTATACACCAAAACATACATGCAGATTGAAATGGGATTCATGTTATTATGCACAGATTCTCCCCGTTCAACTTTGCACACTCCACTTTGGACAATCTGAGCTCTATTGTCAGCCACAGGCCAAACACACATAATTTCAAAAATGTGAGCACACCGGTTTGAGCTGCACTGCTGTCCACAGGGGGGAGCTGCTTTGTTGGTCTGCCGTCATAACTAACTACAGGACTGCGGCACACAACTTATCGTGATTGCGGCGTCACTGGAGTATAAAGCATTTGTCCTCCACGATCATGTCCACACAAACCATCACATCACCACACACGCCGCCCCTACGTCTTCCTGTCCCCCACCTCAAGGTGCACAGGTGTGCAGACTGGATAGCGGCATTATCTGTGACACCCGCCTGCCATCCAGCTCCAGTGACAGAGGCGCTGGCACACATCCAAGCAGCACACAAACATCGGGGTAGTGTGGATGAATACACAAGAACACACAAAAAAACATACACACACACACAAACACACACACAGAGCTATAGGTGTACAGAGATAGACACTCGTTAACATTCCTTGGCAGAGCAGCTCAGAAAGTAACCATGCACACACACAGGCACACATACAGGCATGCGCACACACCGACACCCACACACACACACACGTCCCATTTGTCCTGTGTGTTGTCTGAGCAAACAGAGGCTGTGGAGGAAGGACAGGGCCAATTACAGCCTTTTATCCTGAGAGCACACATCATTAAGGAGAGCTCACAGGGCCGAAGGCACACACTGTGGGCTCAGACCTCACACTCCACAAATCTTAATATGATAATACGTATCAAATTTGTGGCTCGCATCAACTTTTGCAATTATTTTAAACTGTTTTCTTGACCCCTGAAACACCCTTTAATGATCCGAACATACTTTCTGTTTATTTCACAGCTACTGCTAAAACATAATTTGTTTTTAAGTGTCTGAAAATCTCCAGATTACTCAAATCCAAATGTTTCTTGGATTTGTTTCCCTTTTCTGTGGCAGGACTGTCCACCAAATTTCACGGAAATCCGCTGATGTGGTATTGCCTGCTGACAGACAGACACCTGGGAGTGTAAACATAATTTGAGTAAAAACGTAATTGAGTGAATAGCGCTGAGGGGCATTGATGACTCAGTGGCTCACCTTCAGCCTGCAGTGGAGGTTAAATTAAACGCATTATTTCAGCATACTGATGTGAGGTTGGAAAGGCAACTGGGTAGATTTGGAAAATTGCAATAACTGACTGTTGTCCTCCTGCCTCTCAGTGTTTCTGTCTCTGTAACTCCAGCGCCAGCATGACTAGCTGGGCAGTGGCAGCGGCACAGCCCATGTATCACTGCTGGATTAAATCATGACACCACCAACCTACAGTGAACAGGGTGCCCTGCTGTTTGCAGAGATTGTAGAGATGAAACAGATGAAAATGATCAGCCAAAACCTGGGGAACAAATCTTACTGCAACACAAGGCTTCAGAAGCAGCTCAGAGTGTATGTGTGTGTCTGTCTGACGGATCAGTAGGCTGCCTGCTTGTATTAGTAAATGCCAGATCCCCTAATTTAGTGCGCGCGCACACACACACACACACACACTTTCCAGCTTCACTGCAGGACCCAATAACATAAACAGAGGCACGCAAGGCTTTATGTTGTCATTTATGGGATGTGTGTATGTGTGTGTGTATTTCAGCGGTGGGCACATGCATATGCTTTTAAATGGAAATATGGCACTGATTAACTCCACACGGTATAATGAAGTAGCGTCAGTGTGCTGTATCCTATATCTACTGCATTCGTCTATGTGTGTGTGTGTGAGTGGTGATTTATGAGAATGTGAACCTCAGCCAGACCTCTGTACACCACATCTCTTCTGCTTCCCTGCAGTTCACAGCGACTTCTGAGGTTCCTGGAGAACGACTGACAAAGCTTCATGTTTCAGGTTTACAAGGTGATAATATAGGTTGTTTTTTTTGAGTAATGTTAAGTTTTAGTAACACTTCCAGGCACTAACCACAGTCCACCGTATTGTAAAAACTAACCACGTACTTTAACTGTGAAGGTAGAAGGTGGGAAGTTTGATCCTTTCATCTTCAGGAATTGATAAGTGAAACCACAAAATGGCACATTTCTTAAGAATATCTCTGGAGCCAACCCAACTCATCTTGTATACCCAACTTTTGCCAGAAAATATAGAAAACTGAACGTGTGTTACAGGAGCAGGTGGGAATAAACCTTGGCTGATGACAGCTTTGCGATTGCGTCCGTCCAGGTCTGCCTTTTCGATGACATGGTGCTTGGCGTCCACCCAGTACATGCGATGGCCAGCGTAGTCGATGGTGAGGCCATTTGGCCAGAATAAGTGAGTGTCTGCGATGACCCGCCGGTTCGAGCCGTCCATATTGGCGTACTCAATGCGAGGCGTGTTGCCCCAGTCTGTCCAGTAGATCTTACTGAGGAGGAAAAAATGGGACAGTCTCGGTTAGTTTATTTGTCTACACTTGTGGGACTGAAGCTATTTGAGCAGAATAAGCTGATTATCATGGTGTCCCACTAAAAGTCAAGAGGTAAACAGATTGTTGTTAGGATTCAAGACACAGCAGATGTCGGTTATAAAAAAAAAAACCTCCTCTATCCTTGGCACTCATGTCCTCTTCATCATCACTCATCTGTTCTGACCAGCCTCAGAGGGAAGTTACTTTTTTGATATTTTTCAATTATACCATGCAAATGAGCTACCTAATAAGCTGAGTGAGTTTTCTAGCTTTAAATTTCTCTGGGGCTTCATCCAAAACTCTCTCCTGCCACTGCTGCATATGAAGCTAGGGAGGAAAACACACTTAGCTGCTGCCTCTTTTATGAAATACTTGTTCCACACAGATGCTCGCCTGTGGGCACTGCTACGCTGCCAAACTTTAATCCCTGCTCTGCTGCTACACTTCAACTGGGACACATCCAGAGGGGATATGTATATATGAGTGTGTGTACATTTGGAAAAACATCTGCTGTGAATTATACAGTTGGTGTATGTGTGTGTGTGTGTGTTGGTGCTCGTACCCCTCTATAGGGTGCAGCGCGATGGCTCGAGGCTTCTCCATGTTCTGCCAGAGCAGCACCTTGCGATGCGTACCGTCCAGGTTTGCCACCTCGATGCGGGACGTTCCCGAGTCTGTCCAGTACAATTTGTCTTGGATCCAATCTATGGCCAGTCCACCTAAAGCAGAATATGAACATGTTTTAAAGTAAACTGTTGGTATTTATGTTGAGTTTCTGCCTGATTATTGTTTGTTAACATGTGGGTATTGTTATTTTTGAACAGCTTTTGGCAACACAACATCCCCTAACCTAAATAAAGCTGATAAGCATTATTTGTTAACAATGGGAAAGGGAAAGAGAGAGACTTTTCATTTTCTCTTTTCTTTTCTTTAAATAAAGTTTCTCATTTTGTTTAAAAGGTACACTGCAAGTCTTGATAAAAAACACTTGCTTTCTGACAGTAATATGAAAAGATTGATGCCAATCTCATGTGTGTGCGCAGTGATGAATAACACATGCTATTATTGTTACGGCACATGTTCTTCATATCACTACACTGTCCATTCTGGTTGAAAGTTTCAAGTATGTAGCAATTAAAGTTGAAGCCATCTTCTTCAGTTAAACAACTGGACAGGAGACATAACAAATGTACAGATGTTATTAAGTCTGATGCTTGAGTTTTGATGTGTTTAGTTTAGTTTAGCATAAAGACTCGAAAGGGGTCAGTAACAAGCCTGGCTCTGCTTAAAAAAAATACAACTACCGACACCTTTAAAGCTCACAAGCTGTAAATTCAAAAAGTGTTATTATACTTTTATTGTAATCAGTTTACTCTGCTTAAGTTTATCCTTTTAAAACATGTTTTGTGATGCAAATAAAACTTTGTTGAATTTAGAAAGAGGAAGACAGGAAGAGCAAGTAAAAACAAGAGAGAATTGATGCTAACAAGAGTGGCAAAACTACTGAAGAGTGAAAAACCAAAAGGATGATAAAAAAGAATAACAGGGATAGCGAGAGCCCAAAAAATGCAAAACACTGAGACTGAGAGAGAGCATGAAAGAGATAAAAAACAAAGATGCACAATGTAAAAAAAAAAGAAGCTATAATTGATGTCATACTCATATATGAACAAGGTGATGGATGAGGTGAGTGAGAGCAGTTGGAAACAGAGCAGGAAAGTTGAAAAAATTGGAAAAATGATGAATGAGCCTCTTGTCCTGCAACTGAACCTGCTTCCTATTGGCTGTCGCACCCACCTGGGCTCTCCAGGCCGGTAGAGACGACCTCTTCCACGTTGGAGCCGTTGAGGTTAGCCTTCATGATGCGGTCCAGTGTCACATCGGACCAGAAAACCAGCTCGCGGCTGTGGTGAAAGTCCAGCGCAATGGCATTCTCCAGATTGTTGAGCAGCAGGGTATACTCAGAGCGATGCGGCAAAACCTGACGGATGTCGATGCGGTTGGCGAACAACAGCACCGGCTCTGGACCTGAACGATGGAATAAAAACAAAGACACAAAGACAGACAGAGATGGAGACGTTGCAAATTAAAAAGGAAAGAAAAACAGCAAGGGGCCAAATGAGAGTGAAAGCTGGAAGCTAACGAAATAGGAAGGAGACAAAAAAAGTTAGGACAATCAGTTTTAATAACAGTGAGCATTAATCTCACTGAAGGTGAGGGGGTCTGGGTCCTGGCAGCTGCCTGACAGACAGTCCTGACCTGGGTTTAACTCTGGTCTGCAGCAGATTGATGGGCTGCTGTACCAGGTCTGCACTCTACCTCTGCAGCATATCTAAATCTAGTCCAGACCCACAGAACGAGCCAACCTCATTCTGAGTCCAAGACCCCGGAGCAGGGAGCGGATACAGTTACTGCTAAAGCAAGTATAAACAATATGCAACCGTGTTTTTATTGGAGGTCAAACTCAGGCGACTTTGTGCGGTCACATGTCAAGGTTGAAACATAGTACAGTGGTTTTTACCCAGAGCCTTGCAGCTGCGCTTGTCGGGCCGAAGCTCGTAGCCCTGGACGCACCAGCACTGGAACCCCCCCTCCGCGTTGGTACAGCCCTGGCTACAGTAGCCCTCTTCAGCACACTCGTCCACATCTGGAATAAACCACAGAGGCAGGAGAAAGGGGGGGGAGGGACAGTGAGATGGTGGCGTCAAACTCCTGCAGGGTTAACAATGAATTCAAGACACATAGGGGTCCAGAGGTGGCTGAAGGTTAAAAACTCTGTGGAACAGGTCCACATCCAACTTATTGCATCCAAACCTGAACTCCTGTTGCTTACATTTTAATGGCATTCATCTTATGACCTTGCAAATGCACTGTTTGCATCTGGAAACAAATATCAAGTCTAGATAGACTACGTCTCCATAAGTTAGAAACTTTTGGCCGTAACACTTAAGACTCAATCATTCCAATAAGTTCCATGGAAATTGGTTCATACTTCTGGAAAGTATCTTGCTGAAATAAGACAAAATGACAAAAATGAGTGAACACATAAATTCCTAACTCCTAATTAACTTTAATGCATCACATGGAGATACATTTTATAGCCAGACCATATTTAGGTTAATGATAGTATTAGTATAGATCTTTTATTCTGCCTTGCATTTATTTTTCTCCTTACTTCATTATCTTCATAATTGTGGTTCCTCCAGTTACTTCTTGCCAGGAAACTGTAAAGAGGAGCTGCTGTTTTGTGTGAATACTTATGGAGTATTCTAACTTACATATTGGCTAGCTTAGTTAGCTTGTTTTGACAGCTTTTATTCATTTCTTATTTGGGCCTCTGACTCCCTGATGTCAAATTTAAGCCTATGATTTTGGCAATAAAAGATTCAGTGACTGAATAATGTGGCTCTTAATCTTCTCATGTTACATACTGTGTGTTACTCCCCATGTATCTGAACGCATAATCTCCCAAGTGGCAGGAATAAGTAGCAATGCAGAGGCAGCAATATACAAGGTAACTGTACAACTGACTGATTGTTAAACTCAAGTCATGAATAATGACATTGTCAGCCTGCTCACTCTGAGGTCAGATTGTAATGCACACAGTTACCCTGGCAGGTCCTGCCGTCGTCCATCAGTCGGTATCCAGTATGACAGGTGCACTGGACCAGTCCTCTGACCATCTGACACTTCTGGGAGCAGCCTCCGTTATTCTGGTTACAGTTGCCCTCACTGGAGCGTGGACCTGCACACCACATGGAAACATAACAGGAACATAAACACAGCATGCTGATTCAGTATAAATACAACCACACACTGTAAAGAGTATCTGACTCATCTGGTGGTGTGCCTTGAAATATTTTAGGCCCACAAGCAGTGAGGTCTGAAAACGGTGACGTCGTTTAGCCCCGTCCAGACCAAGAAACCTCAACAACTATAGTCCAGATTGTCAGGAAAATGCGTTTGAATGTTCACGATCCTCACTGGGTGGTCCTAACCATTCCTCTAGTGCCACCATCATGACTAAATCTCACCTTGACTAATAATTGGGTCGATTACATGGTATTTTAGTTTCCATTTGCTGTGGATGTTAATGCTCCCAAGAGGACGTACCCAAATGTTTTTGGTGACCACATTATCTTTTTCTTTCTAAACTTCCTCATGCACACACACAAAAAAAAACATAAAATGGCATGAGTATGATGGAAATTACTGAGCAAAGTCCTGCCACTGAAATGTCAAAATTGCAGGGTTGCAATTAAAATTTGAGAAGCACATTCCTGAAAGTGTAGTAACATCTTATTATATTAAAACCTACCAGCAGACACTTTGTTCCTTTGTGTAATGTGGAGTTGTCTTTTAAAGTTTGTGTCATCTTTGTAAAGAAAGTGACATAATTAACCAAATGACTATTGTCTCAATTACCATTCAATCATGTTAAATTCCATGACTTAAACACAGTCATGGTAGCCTCCTTCCATCAAAGTAACTGCAGATTCTGTACCTGCTTTAAAGCAAATGGTAGATAAATTGTTCAGACCTAAAACTATAATACATATGATGGTTTGTGAACTCACGGCAGTCATGATGTGGAAGTTCGTCAGTCCCGTCTCCGCAGTCATTGGCCTCGTTACACACCTTCCTCTGACCGATACAACGTCCATTCCCACATTGGAACTGGTCCGAAGCACAAGGAGGGTTTTCTGTGTGAAGACAAAGAGAATCAACATTTATAGTAGGGCTGAGTGATAAGACGATTGCTGTTACAAATCTTTACAGCTTATTCTACTGAGGTGTCTGTCACTTAAATTTCTCTGGTTGTATTAAACCTACAGCACTATAGGTAATGATCAGGACTGCAGCTCTGAATTTGCAAAGAACCTTGTTTAATTAAGTATTCATTTTACTATATTAGCCAAAAACAGACATTACAATGTGGTAATGTTATCTTTGTAATGGTCTCTCAATATAAAAGGAAAGAAAACTTATTACATTACCATATATCTGGATCGTAATACAACGGTTTTACCCATATTGCAAACCCCTAACTTAAGAAGATCTTTCAGAAAATAGTTTCACACAGAACTGGTCCAACACAACAGTCAGAATCAGTCAACTGTCTTCACAAACTCTCATCCACACATGCAGTAAAGACTGTAATAGCAACTCTTCATCTCCATTTCTGCTCTTTACTTGACAAAACATTGATACTCAAACAAAAAATAGAGTTTGAGTTTTGAGAACATATCCAACATTGTTTAAGACAGCTCAAGTGTTTAATTTGGGATTTTTTCATTAACCTCTTCTAGTACATTGGGCTCACTAGTGAGTCCATCACTGGATGGGATGTTAATTACAAACTTATGTGAGAGTCTCACAGAGATCCAAGTGTGTCCAGAGACCTCCAATATATCAGTCTCAATTACAGGTAAACTGTATAAAATTATGCAGAACACACTTTGCTTTAATGAATATGTGCAGCTATGAAGATGACATCATGGATTTGAATATTTCATTACATATGAATGGAGAGCTGCAACAAGTAAATACAAAAAACAACTTCAGAAAAATACATAAACAAACTTGAAATGATTGTATAAAGTGAATCAAAATGTGATATTATTTACGGGTAAATTAAGGTGACATTTAGGGTTCAAGAGGTTCATGCAAATTGATCTGGAATTCCTTTTCCATCGTGGCTCAGGATGCCAGTGGATAATATCCAAAACTAGTAAAAAACTTTCCATCTTTCTCCATCTCTTTTCACTGCAGCCTGCTCACTGCTCCTTTCTATCTCAATATATAGGCCAGGTCCTGTTGTTTGTCTGCAGGTTGGTGGAGTCTTTCCACCAGTAACAGGAGGAACTGCCAAACTGATCAGTCTATTGTTTGAAAGCAACTGTGATTCACAACAGAAAATATAAATAAATAAATAAAAAGACTGAGTTTGTCAGTGGAGCGGGACTGTTCTGAGCCGTTGTCATGGCTACGATTGAAGCTTGTGTTATATTTAGCCTTCTGAAAAGACCACAGTCTTACCGGTTTTCTCACAGCCTTCTTCATCGCTGCGGTCCGCGCAGTCATCCTCACCATCGCATCTCCATGACAACCGGACACAGCGTCCAGTTCCACAGCGGAACTGGTCGGCTGTGCACATGGACGTGGCTGCAAAGAAGAAAAAAAAACAAACACATACAAATATCCTTTAATTTGAGTGGGTGACTT